>NC_056448.1:10170406-10482906 GCF_018296145.1 Oncorhynchus tshawytscha
TATTGCGACGACACAGATGGGGAAACTTGGCCATTTGTTAAGCTAATAGGCAGTCCAAATGGCCGTTGTTTGTGTTCTTTATGCCATTTAGTCCAGTAGTAGTGTGTAGGGGCCTGGTGACATGATTAGGCCCAAGCAGGAAGCTCGGAGCAGTCTGTTTTACGTAACAGCCCTGGGTTATGAGATGGCTCTCAGTCCAGTCCAGCGCCTGCTACCCTTGGCATTGGACCCGAGAACTGCTCCTGCTGCACAACTATCTGCCTGTGTGCTGCTCTGACTTCCATTGTGTAGGTGTGGAGTGTGTGCTCCTTAGGCCCATGGGTCAGCTGGTTGCTGGCAGGCCTTGGCTGACCTTGACTGGGCCTGTCCCGTCTATATTGCGTAGGGCCACTGTGTGGGTGTGCGTGACAGTGTGTGGTGATGATGAAATGTCAGTGGGCTCGGCTCAACACTGAGATGATCACAGAACACTAGAAACGTCAGACGTTGATAGGGTTTCTAAGTTCTCTCTTTCACTAAGTTAAGTCATTGAACTGATTCACTCCGTCATTCACTGAAGGATTTGTTTCTTTCAGGTCATTCAGATTTGAGCCTAACGCGTCCCTGTTGTTTCTCCCGCAGCACGTGGATATAGCTGCTCTCCTGATCAAGCACAACACGTGTGTGAACGCTACAGATAAGTGGGCCTTCACCCCCCTCCACGAGGCGGCTCAGAAAGGCCGGACCCAGCTGTGTGCTCTGCTATTGGCCCACGGAGCTGACCCTACAATGAAGAACCAGGAGGGACAGACGCCACTGGACCTGGCTACGGTACACACACACACGCACACACACTTGTAATTACCTCCGGTAAATGGCCTCTCACAAAGTCACTCTGCCCTTTAATTCTGAAATACACAACCATAGCTTGTTAGGATTTCCATCGTGTTCTGATATTGAGAAGTAATTCACTTTAGGCAATTAAGACCTTCCTTCAGATGAACGCGATAGATGGTTTACTGTGTAAATCAATGAATATGTTTATCATAGTATCCTCATTACATGTCTGTTTCTTGTCTCCTCTGTCTCAGGCTGATGACATCAGAGCGCTGCTGATTGATGCCATGCCTCCAGACGCCCTGCCCAGCTGCTTCAAGCCTCAGGCCACGGTGGTCAGCGCCTCGGTGGTCAGCGCCTCGGTGGTCAGCGCCTCGGTGGGCAGCGCCTCGGTGGTCAGCACTTCAGTGGGCAGCGGCTCGGTGGGCAGTGGCTCGGTGGGCAGTGCAGCGGACATCTCTCCGGCCTCTACGCCATCCTGCCTGTCTGCAGCCAGCAGCATAGACAACCTGGCCGGTCCCCTCAGTGAGCTCACTGTGGCTGGAGCCACCGGGCCTGCAGACGGAGCCGCCGGGTCCGACAGGAAGGAAGGACAGCGTACGTAACCCTTCCGTCTTTTATATATCACAGATAGAATATGATTCAACTTTGTATCCAGCCAAGAGTGGACATTTTCCCTCGGCATCACCATACAAAGTAGGCCATCAATGTGAAAAATGAAGACTCCCATAATACGGCAATACGTGTGGAAAAGAGTTTGTCTGATTTGTCTGAGTAGACCGTATTTAAGCCGTCATTTGACACATTGTCTGTTTTTGTGTTTTATTCAACAGCCATCCTAGACATGAACATCAGCCAGTTCCTGAAGAGCTTGGGGTTGGAGCACCTGCGCGACATCTTCGAGAGGGAACAGGTAAATGCACGTATCCTAGTGGTCCCTGTACAAACCAATCACTTTCACTGTTTCCCGTTCATGCACCTCCGTCACTCACGTCTAAAAGTCTAAAAAGCTCAACTCTCAGTCAATCTGTCATCCGTGCCGCTCTGTCTGCAGCTGGCCTTTTTACTGGGCCTTCAGTCAGTCAGTCAGTCAGTAGTATTACTTGCCCCCTTATGCATAGACAGATCATCTCAGACAGGCTGAAATCAGACTTCACCGTGCTGCATGGCCAGACACAATGAAATTTCCCTCATGCTGCAGAGCAGGCTGCACTCTCTCTCTCTCTCCCTCCCTCTCCCCCCCTGTCTCTTTCTCTGCCTGTGTCTGCAGCAGCTCAAAGTGCCCCGTGTCTCTGGCAGGATCGTTTAGACTGACCTCTTCATCCCACCACTGATTGATTTTAGGGGGATGTTGGGTTCCACGCTGAGCGGCGTGTGGTGTTAGGGGTGTGCGGGACGACATGTCAGGTGAAATCAGGCTGGGGACATGGTAGCCATGCTGGAACAGAGAGGGATCTCATTTGCACATAGATGAGCAGAGGGATCCCTGCAGCGAGGGAACAGGAGCGAGGAGGGAGGTCAGGAGAGGAGAGCAAATCAGACCTTATTCAACCTTCCTGTCTCTCCTAAAGACAAGTTCAGAATCAGAGCAGCCAGGAAAGGAAAGGAAAGGAAAGGAAGAAGTTACATGAAGGAAGGGGTTTACTGCTAAAGGAAAAAGTTCCAGTCTTTCAGATGTAGAGAAGCTTATGAGATGAAAGTGGAGTGGTTTGTTCTTGTACCAGATTGTTTTTTGGTTTCTCACCATTATCACTGCATTACAGATTCCCGCTCCAGCTGTTGAGTGTTTTGTTCTATATTTTTATTTTGTTTTATTTTTAATCCCAGCCCCCGTCCCGCAGTTGGCCTTTTGGTAGGCCGTCATTGTAAATAAGAATTTGTTCTTAACTGACTTGCCTAGTTAAATAAAGGTTAAATAACATATATACCACAAGCCTGTCCTCCCCAATTAAGGTGACACCAACCTCCTGTGCTGCGTTATCACATCTGTATGTTAGTCACACGTGGGGGGTTCCTTTTCCTGATTGATTAGACAGGGCCAGTGGCCCGGGTGTCAGTGTGTGACAGACCTGTCTTACTTGTGATGGATAGCCAAGGAGGAGGCTATTTGAGATTGGGAGTGTCAGAGAGAGAAGAGGTGATTCAGCCTTAGAGTATATATGCTCAGGGAATAGAAATTATGAAGTGTGACCTCACACACAGTCACTAACCTACCCCACACTCACACCACGGCCTCTTCATAGTTTCTCTATATTACACTCTCTCTATGTGATTGTGTGAGCGTTTGTTTGTCCATATCTGAAGGTTTGTTTTTGGTGAATAGACTAGATAATGCTGTGTTAAGGATGAGGATTCTCCAGTGTTGTTGATCAGTGAATATGCATTTGAGTAGTGAGTTACCCATTTAAACCCCTCTCTTCTCCTCAACCACTGGCTAAGTGTATCCCCTCAGTGGCTGGAGAGATTTTACACAACTCCCTGCACTGGCCGGATGAGTGAGGGTTGACACAGACCGAGAGGGAGAGAGACGGCTCTAAACCATATCTTGGTAGAAATGGGTCATGGTCGGCTGCAGGGCTAGAAATGGTGGCCAGCAAGTACATTTAACCAGAGAACTAAGATAAATCTACGATTTTTTCTAGAATTTGTTGATATTCTTCTTTCTGAATGTTACATTATTTGTAGCGGTCTGTGACTTGCTATTCTCTACACTGTCACTGTCTCTTCGTTCTAATGATATTATGATTGGATGCATTTTTTTTGGAGAGCCACTCCGATTTGCTGTGTTTAGGATGCTCTGTCTCAGCTCCTGTTCTTGATTGGCTGATTGTTCTGTTTCCGTGCAGATTACGCTGGATGTCCTGGCCGATATGGGCCACGAGGAGCTGAAGGAGATTGGGATCAACGCCTACGGTCACCGCCACAAACTCATCAAAGGCATGGAGAGACTCCTGGGAGGACAGCAAGGTCAGAGAGCCAGATCTCAGCCAAGATACTGCCAGCCGGATCGTTTTCCATTC
This sequence comes from Oncorhynchus tshawytscha, assembly GCF_018296145.1. Classification (NCBI taxonomy): domain Eukaryota; kingdom Metazoa; phylum Chordata; class Actinopteri; order Salmoniformes; family Salmonidae; genus Oncorhynchus; species Oncorhynchus tshawytscha. Next base: position 10,174,243 of record NC_056448.1, read on the forward strand.
ATCTCATCCCTTATTGATTTCATATTTAAGAACTCTCTTATACAGTATATAGTGGCTTAATTGGCCACACTGGCTTAATCACGAGAGTTTAAGGTTATTTAGGAGGACTGTTTAACCTCTTATGAAGTAATACTAGACATGCACACTGCTGCTTACCCATACCCAATGTCTCTCAGTACAGCCTGCTACTCAGAGGACACCACCTTTAGCTCTGTGTTATTGTGGTTTCTCGTGGAGTTCGACAAATGTATTGAAGTGTCACTCCACTATGACACAGTAATACAAAAGACAGATTTTTTATTTTTTATTTTGAAACCACATTGTGGACCAATCAAAATGAGTTATGAGACACTGAAAACAAACAGTCAAGCATGGGACAGGCGTCATCTATACTCCACTACTACACTACATCTTCTATGTACGCTGCCTGCACCTGCCCGCCCGTCCAGCATCACTACTCTGGACGGTTCTGACTTAGAATATGTGGACAACTACAAATACCTAGGTGTCTGGTTAGACTGTAAATTCTCCTTCCAAGACTCACATCAAACATCTCCAATCCAAAGTTAAATCTAGAATTGGCTTCCTATTTCTCAATAAAGCCTCCTTCACTCATGCTGCCAAACAGACCCTCGTAAAACTGACTATCCTACTGATCCTCGACTTCGGCGATGTCATTTACAAAATAGCCTCCAATACCCTACTCAATAAATTGGATGCAGTCTATCACAATGCCATCCGTTTTGTCACCAAAGCCCCATTTACTACCCACCAATGCGACCTTTACGCTCTCGTTGGCTGGCCTTCGCAAACCCACTGGCTCCAGGTCATCTACAAGACCCTGCTCGGTAAAGTCCCCCCTTATCTCAGCTCGCTGGTCACCATAGCAGCACCCACCAGTAGCATGCGCTCCAGCAGGTATATCTCACTGGTCACCCCCAAAACCAATTCCTACTTTGGCCGCCTCTCCTTCCAGTTCTCTGCTGCCAATGACTGGAACGAACTGCAAAAATCTCTGAAACTGGAAACACATCTCCCTCACTAGCTTTAAGCACCAGCTGTCAGAGCAGCTCATAGATTACTGCACCTGTACATAGCCCATCTATAATTTAGCCCAAACAACTACCTCTTCCCCTACTGTATTTATTTATTTATTTTGCTCCCTTATTTCTACTTTGTGGGAAAAAATAAAACAAGTACAGTGGACAAAAGGTAAATTAGGCAATTTATAGAGAAACGTCTTCATTTGAGGATGAGGTAGCGGGCTTTGGTGCGGGCATTTACATTGTTACCTGATACAATTTCACATGATTAATTATTTTCATATGCTGTGTTCTCGTCCCTCTGCTCCAGGTGCTAACCCGTACCTCACGTTCCACTGTGCCAGTCAGGGTACGGTGCTCATAGACCTGGCCACTGACGATAAGGAGTTCCAGTCTGTAGAGGAGGAGGTATGTGCTATAGCTATAGCTCTCCTCTACCATGTAAACACTGCAGACGTAGCCCTGATTTGGTCCAAGGGCTACTTGCTCAGTCGGCAGCTCAGCGACGCAGATCATTTCCTCAATCAAACGGACAATCGAAAACAGGCCTTTGTTCAATTAGATTCTATTAGTGTTAGAAGTGGACACGGTCGACTTAGGAGAAGTAAGGACATCGGACCAAAAGTTCTGTCATGACAGCTCTGTCTTTACCGTCCTCACAGTTGCAAAGTACGATCCGAGAGCACCAGGACGGCGGCAACGCAGGTGGGGTCTTCAGCAGGTACAACATCCTAAAGGTGAGTCGTAGGCGTCTGGAGAGGAGACGACCTCCCCAAATCCCTATTCCTCCTCAATAAACACCTCTCTAATAACACTGGTAATAAGACGACGATTTGAGCACGTGGGCAGTTCTGTTGAGCCTGACTGTGTGCGCTCTGTCCGTCTGTAGATCCAGAAGGTGGTGAATAAGAAGTTGAGGGAGAGGTACTCGCACAGACAGAAAGAGATCGCTGACGAAAACCACAACCACCACAACGAGCGCATGCTCTTCCACGGTAGTTTTTCATTTACCCAGTACCTCTACCATTTACCCAGTACCTCTACCATTTACCCAGTACCTCTACCATTTACCTATCGTTTCTGTTGAAGAGAGACAATTCTCTTACAACTTTTGTTTCTGAATGAGGGTTGCCCCCCCCCTTCCTCTGCCAGGCTCTCCATTCATCAACGCCATCATCCATAAGGGTTTTGACGAGCGGCATGCCTACATCGGGGGCATGTTCGGCGCGGGCATCTATTTTGCAGAGAACTCCTCCAAGAGTAACCAGTACGTGTACGGGATAGGAGGGGGCACGGGCTGCCCCACTCACAAAGACCGCTCCTGCTACGTCTGCCACAGGTCAGACTCACTCCAGACGTTCCTTAATGATGTGTGATGTGTAGCCTGTTCTGCAAGCAGAGGCTGTGTGTATGCTGCTGTTTCTAATCCATCTGGTGTTGTGTATTGCAGCCAATTGTATGTGCTGTTCCGATGTGTGTGTGTGTGTTATGAATGATCTCAAGTTGTGTAATGTTCTGGCGTGTGTTAAGTTTTTTATTACAGGGAGGTGTGTGTTTTGTTCTAATGTGTGTGTGTGTATGTGTGTGTTGGGTTGTTGTGTGTTGCAGGCAGTTGTTGTTCTGCAGGGTGACCCTGGGTAAGTCCTTCCTCCAGTTCAGTGCCATGAAGATGGCCCACGCCCCCCCTGGACACCACTCTGTGATTGGCCGGCCCAGCGTCAATGGACTGGCCTACGCAGAGTACGTAATCTACAGAGGAGAACAGGTCAGTCTAACACACACACACACACCTTTCACAAGAGCCACGGTTCCACAGTGCAAGTCTGTCAAAAAGCACATACTGTAGATGTGTTGAGGTGGTTGGGTGGTGTTTATAATGACAATGACTTTCCTCTCCCACTGTATTCCTCAGGCGTACCCAGAGTACCTAATCACGTATCAGATCCTGAAGCCAGAGAGCACACCCTCATCCACAGCCGGAGAAGAACAGAAATCCTAGTCCAGACTGAACCAGACCAACTCACACCCACCTTTACTGGGAAAGAACCAACCACAGAGACTCTTACCAGAAACACTTCACACATTCTGGGCTGAGCCGGGACAAACCCCAGCCCCTTAACTCAACTCTACACCAATGGAAAGATGTCTTTCCTCCACTTGTTTTGTTGTTGTTCCATTTCACTATAAACGACCAGTTTCTCACAACCACCACCCATTTATTCTTTCCTCATCCTACTTCAGTGTTTACATGAAAATGTTGCCTTCCCGGGAAATCGTCTCAAGTCATGTTGTCGCCCCCTAGTGTCCATCTTCCTGTCTCTCGCTCATGGTTGCTCTTTGTTGTCACTGGTTAAGGCCAAATAGAGAGAACCAAATGGATAATGGTTAGGTCAGACATTGGGACTCAAAGCTCATTGGTTAGTGGTTAAGGTTAGAGATGGGGACTCATAGCTCATTGGTTAGTGGTTAAGGTTAGAGATGGGGACTCACAGTTCATTGATAAGCAGTTAGAGTCTGTGATGAGGACCCATGCCAGTCTGCCTTTACCTGAGTGTTAGCTGCCCTAATGAAGCCTGGCAGAGGCTTCTCTACCTACCCCTCAGACAAGGATAGAGATTAGGGTGGGTGTAGTAGTGCATATACTAGCCTCACTCAGAGCCATGTGTCTTCAACAAGCCTGGCAAGGGAAGCTGCAGTATATAGTCCCCGAACACAGATCATGTGTTACTAAAAAGACAACCAATGGCCTCTCCCTTTCCTTTCCAGCACACTAATATTTTAAGCAAAAAACTCATAAAAGCATTAGACCTCATTTATGATATTAGCTCTGTATTATTTTATGATATTTTCAAGTTGGTTTTACGTTATTGTTTTGACTTTGTTTTTAGAGATGTGTACACTATAATGGGACCATGTCAAAACGGGGGACCTGCCGGTTTTTGACCCCTTTCTGATTTAAAAAAAAAAGTTGAGGTGATATATAGTATTCCTCTCTGGGACCATTAAGGGTTTTCTCTCCATTCCTGGGTTTGATGGAACATCCTCTAAAAGGTTTCAGATTGGGAACAAAAAGCAAGTGGGATTGAGACTCGAATGGAGTTATGTGAGAAAGTACAGCGAGCTATGACACCTGTAAAACTCTTATAATTACTATTATTTGTATTATTATAACGTTACTTTGCACAAGAAAACACTGAACATCGGACTTTTCATGACCATTGCCCATCCAGTCAAGCTCATCTTTTAACGGATTTGCACTTTTTAACGGGAATGATTTTTAAGTTATTTGAAAATAACGTTGAAAAAAAAGATGTCCAGTATTGTACAGTGTGTAGCAGACGATGCCTTTGTAAAGCTCACCATGTTGTTAACGGATGAAGAGTGGGCTGTATTAGTACTGTAAATTAAGTGGGGGTTTTTGTGGATCTTTTATGCTTTGGGGTTTTTCTGGGATGAAATAGATTTTTTTTAGTTGAGTGAGTTTCTCAATTGTACCGTCGTAAGATTGTACCTGGATGAACTGTTTGCAGCTGTGTTTTCATCTTTTCTTAGTCACTATTTGCCATATTCGTCCCTCTGCTCTTTGTCCTCTTTCTGAGGCGTAAACAATAACTTTTCTTACTTCCTGCTGGATTTGTCTACTATCCTCTGGGAGATGGCAGTTTGAAGCGACAGAAGTAGTAGTGGCTGATTTGAATTGAATCACGGTGTCTCGGTCTCCTCTCACTAGCTGGGCTCTATCTGCATCTTGCTGCTGTGGTACTGTGCTTTCCCTATTGTTTCCACTGCTAGGATCACTAGTCCTCCATAACTGCCTGTGCTTTGACCGGAATGTTAACGCATCTGTTACTACAGCCTGGAGTGATTCCCAAATGGCAATTATGTGTCCCAAATGGCGCCCTAAACCCTATATAGTACACTATTGGCATTGGTCAAAGGTTATGCACTATATAAGGAATAGGGTGCCATTTGGGATGGAACCGTGGTCTCAATCTCCCCCCCGCGTTCCTTCAGACCAACAGCGCCTGGAGAGAGCCTCGCTGCCTCTACCTACTTCCTACTACAGTTCTTATCTTATTTTACCACCGGTTAATTTTGTTTTCCTGGTGCTGAAAGATCCTGCAATGACCCACTCACAGCTGATCTGCAGACTAATGTAACACTCCTCAGTGTTGTAGAGTCTTAATAAAGTACATAACTTCACATCCGACCAATGCCTATTCCCTGCTACTTTTCTCACGATGAAGTAGTTCACTGAAGATTATTCGGTCTTAATGTTAGACTTTGAATGGCTTTTGTTGAAGTTAAATGCACAGCATATAAGTGTCCCGCTTAAGGAGCAGGGCCTTGTTTTGGCTACACTACATACTGTACAGGACATTCATGGAAATGTCTAGATTAGACACTGAAACAGTATTGTCCATGCTATGCATTCCTGTAGAGGGTAAAATTTATTTCATTAGACACTGAAACAGTATTGTCCATGCTATGCATTCCTGTAGAGGGTAAAATTTATTTCATTAGACACTGAAACAGTATTGTCCATGCTATGCATTCCTGTAGAGGGTAAAATTCACTAAACACTAAATCCGTATTGTCCATGCTATGCATTCCTGGAGAGGGTAAAATTCACTAGACACTGAAACAGTATTGTCCATGCTTTGCATTCCTGTAGAGGGTAATTGATTTCCTGCAAAGTGGGGGAGATGAATAGGTGTGAGGACAGAGTTGACCATTACCTCAGCGATCCCATGCAGGAAAAGACGGATGTTTAATCATTCCTCTCATTCAGAAGGCCCATTAGAAATCAGTCGGTCAAACCAAGCAATCTATCCTCCTGTTTGTCACACAGAGCTAAATTGTATTCTCTGCTAGATGATGTGGATGGACCTAGAGCTTGTATGATGATGTGTTTATTATGCATAGTGTATAGGCCTATGCATATATGGAGGGGATATGCTCACAGGCCACCCCCAGGTGGTGAAGGTAGGAAACAACACCTCCACTTCGCTGATCCTCAACACTGGGGCCCCACAAGGATGCGTGCTCAGCTCCCTCCTGTACTCCCTGTTCACCCATGACTGCGTGGCCAATCACGCCTCCAACTCAATCATCAAGTTTGCAGACAACAGTAGTAGGCTTGATTACCAACAGTGACGAGAGCCTACAGGGAGGAGGTGAGGGCTCTGGGAGTGTGGTGCCAGGAAAATAACCTTTCACCCAATATCAACAAAACAAAGGAGATAATTGTGAACTTCAGGAAACAGCAGAGGGAGCACCCCCCTATCCACATCGACGAGACCGCAGTTGAGAAGGTTGAAAGCTTCCAAGTTCCTCGCGTACACATCACTGACAAACTGAAATGGTCCACCCACACAGACTGTGGTGAAGAAGGTGCAACAGGAGGCACCTTAAACCCTCACAAATCTTTACAGATGCACAATTGAGAGCATCCTGTTGGGTTGTATCACCGCCTGGAATTGCAACTGCACCGTCCGCAACCGCAGGGCTCTCCAGAGGGTGGTATGCATCACCGGGGGCAAACTACCTGCCCTCCAGGACACCTACAGCACCTGATGTCAAGGGAAGGCCAAAATGATCATCAAATCAAATTTATTTTATAGCCCTTCGTACATCAGCTGATATCTCAAAGTGCTGTACAGAAACCCAGCCTAAAACCCCAAACAGCAAGCAATGCAGCACGGTGGCTAGGAAAAACTCCCTAGAAAGGCCCAAATCTAGGAAGAAACCTAGAGAGGAACCAGGCTATGAGGGGTGGCCCGTCCTCTTCTGGCTGTGACGGGTGGAGATTATAACAGAACATGGCCAAGATGTTCAAATGTTCATAAATGACCAGCATGGTCAATTAATAATAATCACAGTAGTTGTCGAGGGTGCAGCAAGTCAGCACCTCAGGAGTAAATGTCAGTTGGCTTTTCATAGCCGATCATTAAGTATCTCCACCCCTCCTGCTGTCTCTAGAGAGTTGAAAACAGCAGGTCTGGGACAGGTAGCACGTCCGGTGAACAGGTCAGGTGATGATACCCCCGGTGATACCCCCGGACAGGGCCAAACAGGAAGGTTATAACCTCACCCACTTTGCCAAAGCACAGCCCCCACACCACTAGAGGGATATCTTCATCCACCAACTTACCATCCTGAGACAAGACCGAGTATAGCCCACAAAGATCTCCGCCACGGCACAACCCAAGGGGGGGCGCCAACCCAGACAGGAAGATCATGTCAGTGACTCAACCCACTCAAGTGACGCACACCTCCTAGGGACGGCATGAAAGAGCACCAGTAAGCCAGTGACTCAGCCCCTGTAATAGGGTTAGAGGCAGAGAATCCCAGTGGAGAGAAGGGAACCGGCCAGGCAGAGACAGCAAGGGCGGTTCGTTGCCCCAGAGCCTTTCCGTTCACCTTCACACTCCTGGGCCAGACTACACTCAATCACATGACCCACTGAAGAGATGAGTCTTCAGTAAAGACTTAGGTTGTTTGCTTAGAAATTCTAGGGACAATTAGGAGGCCTGCGTCTTGTGTCTGTAGCGTACGTGTAAGTATGTACGGCAGGACCAAATCAGAAGGATAGGTAGGAGCAAGCCCATGTAATGCTCTGTAGGTTAGCAGTAAAAACCTTGAAATCAGCCCTTGCCTTAACAGGAAGCCAGTGTAGGGAGGCTAGCACTGGAGTAATATGATCACATTTTTTGGTTCTAGTCAGGATTCTAGCAGCCGTATTTAGCACTAACTGAAGTTTATTTAGTGCTTTATCCGGGTAGCCGGAAAGTAGAGCATTGCAGTAGTCTAACCTAGAAGTAACAAAAGCATGGATACATTTTTCTGCATCATTTTTGATTGATTTTTGATTTTTGATGATTTTTGCAATGTTATGTAAATGGAAAAAAGCTGTCCTTGAAACAGTCTTGATATGAGATCAGGGGATATGCTCACAGGCCACCCCCAGGTTGTGAAGGTAAGAATCAAGATCTTGAGATCAGGGTCCAGAGTAACGCCGAGGTCCTTCACAGTTTTATTTGAGACGACTGTACAACCATACAGATTAATTGTCAGATTCAACAGAAGATCTCTTTGTTTCTTGGGACTTAGAACAAGCATCTCTGTTTTGTCCGAGTTCAAAAGTAGAAAGTTTGCAGCCATCCACTTCCTTATGTCTGAAACACACGCTTCTAGTGAGGGCAATTTTCATTGAAATTTCATTGAAATGTACAGCTGTGTGTCATCCGCATAGCAGTGAAAGTTAACATTATGTTTTCGAATGACATCCCCAAGAGGTAAAATATATAGTGAAATCAATAGTGGTCCTAAAACGGAACCTTGAGGAACATCGAAATGTACAGTTGATTTGTCAGAGGACAAACCATTCACAGAGACAAACTGATATCTTTCTGACAGATAAGATCTAAACCAGGCCAGAACTTGTCTGTGTAGACCAATTTGGGTTTCCGATCTCTCCAGAAGAATGTGGGGATCGATGATATCAAAAGCAGCCTAAGGTCTAGGAGCACGAGGACAGATGTAGAGCCTCGGTCTGATGCCATTAAAAGGTCATTTACCACCTTCACAAGTGCAGTCTCAGTGCTATGATGGGGTCTAAAACCAGACTGAAGCATTTCGTATACATTGTTTTTCTTCAGGAAGGCAGTGAGTTGCTGCGCAACAGCTTTTTCTAAAATGTTTGAGAGGAATGGATGATTCGATACGAACCGTTTTTTATATTTTCTGGGTCAAGGTTTGGCTTTTTCAAGAGGCTTTATTACTGCAATTTTTAGTGAGTTTGGTAAACATCCGGTGGATAGAGAGCCGTTTATTATGTTCAACATAGGAGGGCCAAGCACAGGAAGCCTAGTATAATAAATAAAAAAATTGCTATACTCGCATTAACATCTGCTAACCATATGTATGTGACCAATAAGATTTGATTTGATTACATAATGATAATATTTTTCTTAAGTTTGTTTACTTGGTTACCATGGTTATAAATAGTGACCGTGGAGCACATTGATGTCTCGGAGGGAGATTCAAATGTTGATGCCGGAAAGGATATAAAAAGAAAGGTAAATATTACTTGAGAAGATAATATTGTACGTCATTACCAAATTGAATCTAATTTCATGAAATTATAGATTTTTGAAATTATGTTTTAATTATGTGCATTTAGGATACATTGTATGCTAGCTGTCATCAGTCTAAGGGTGGCTACTTTGAAGAATATAACATTTAAAATATGTTTTGATTTGTTCAACACTTTTTTGGTTACTACATGAATGTGTTATTTCATAGTTTTGATGTTTTCACTATTATTCTACATTGTAGAAAATAGTCAAAATAAAGATAAACCCTTGAATGAGTAGGTGTGTCCAAACATTTGACTGGTACTGTATATGATCATGGTTAAGTTGAAATTGAACACTTATTTTCTAAATAAGACCATTACATTTTGTATAATGCTAGGATAATTGAGTGATTTTGATGTCTATTTAATGTAACTTACTATGGTTATTACTGACATTAATTATTTTTATTTTTTCTATAAGATACCCCCTAAATCAACCAAGGAAAGGACAAGGACATACTATATATAAACAAAATCAAACATGCTCCTTTAAGATACCAGGAGTATCTTAAGAAACAAAAAAGAAAGACACCCCAAGAGAAAATAAAGCAGTAAACTGAAATCCATATCACAACTCTCCCAGTGAGAAAAAGCAAAAAAAGAAGGAAATGGGAAATGAACTAAAGAAACAGCAGATGAACTATCCAGAAAAGAGGTTATGGAGTCATACCTGGCAAGGAACACACCACCACACTCACCGGAAGTCTTACAGCTACACAATGATGACCTACCTGACCCTCAAATGACTCCACGTCTATGTGATTGTTTTGGCGGACAGACCGTGATAATTCAATCAACAGAAGCAGACAAAGCACAACCTTCCACTTCCACGTGCACAGTATCACAGCCATCTTCTAGCGCAATACAGCCCATAGCAGACATACAAGAGAGACTGATTGGAAAGGGGTGTGTTGTGAAATATGATGAAGACCTTTACCCTGGTATTATACAAGATGTTGATGCAGAGAGCAGCACTCTAGTCAAGACGATGAGTCGTGTGGGAGCCAACTGATTATTTTGACCAATGAGAGAGGACCAACCAGAGAATGTGCTTAGGTTTGTCCCTGAGCCTCATCCAGTGACAAAATGACATATAATGCTTGATGGTGCAGTCTGGGAGAAAAATTGCTCTCTCGTTAAGCAATAGAGTACATTAAGGGCAAAACCTAATCTTGAGTGAGCCCACACCTGTCTCACGAGTCTGAATTAATAGACTGCAGCCAGTGAACAGTCATTTGTTCAATGTCAAACAGTTTTTCCAACCTTGTACATGTATTTCTGCCTAATGCATTGAATCCCAAAATTGTTCTAAAATATGCTTTAAGTTCATGAGGCATGTAACCTTTGTTTTTTGAGGTTTTGAATGGTGTGTTCTATGTCTTCAATCAAGTTGAACATGTACAACTGTGACATTAAACTGTTTAATGGTATTTTTCATCAGTTTTATATGAAATATCCTTTCCACCACACTCTGTCATTACCACAACCCTAGGTCATTACCATCACGGCACATCTTTTTGAGGAAAAGGTGTATTAACTTACAATTGATATTGATGATTTTTCCCATATGTGAACCTTATATGCTTGTTCTTAAGATAATTCCTAACATAATGTAAAATAGTAAGATTTTGGTGTGGTAAACATGTTTCTGAGTATCACCAAGGCATATATGGGCATTTAAACTTGACAATGAGGAATACATATAATTAAGAGTTTCAAGAGGTTTTCTTTTCAAAAACATTTAACATGCCCTTATTTGCAAAATCAACCATGTGCATAATCTACCTCAAATACGTTGTACACTTGCACATCGACTCAGTACTAGTACCCATGTATATAGCCAAGTTATCGTTACTCATTGTGTATTTATTTTTTCTCTCTCTCTGCAAGTAAGCACTTCACTGTTTACACCTGTTGTTTACGAAGCATGTGACAAATAAAATGTCATTTGATTTATATGGAGAGGTTTAAGAGGATGTGAAGTATTAAGATCACCCACTAGGGGGTGTTATAACCCTACATTAATGTTGGGAAACGCAACACAGCTCCTCGAACCCTATTCTGGTCATTGTACTGAAGTTTGTGCAGATCTTTAGACAGGACCAACCCCGGTTATGAACAGACCATCACAATTCATCAAGTTTTGCGGCAAAAATTGCTGCATAGTCTAAGGCTGGCTACATCTAAATTACCAGCCTTTTCCTTGTGAGGTGATTTAGATGGTAAGTAGGCCTTTGATTATTTTTATACATTACCTGTGCTTGCAATTATGATCTGGTGATTAGAACTAACAAAAATGTTTAAATTAAAGGTTGTATTTGAATATGAGTCATCTGCCTGTTTATGACCAAGGTGTTTGTGTAATAAAGTGTTCATGAATATGAAAAACACCACCACTATGTAGCCCTCCCAGACACCATGTGTGATGTTTCGTGCAAATAAGACACAGAGATTATTTTTTTAAGAACAATGTTATATTTAACAATGGAATTTTAGAAATAAATAAAGCATTTACAATTGAACCAAAAAAGTTTTTTTTTTAAATGTTAAATTGATGAATGATACTGCCATAAGGAGACAACAGCATTTCACTTGACACAGGTAAAAAGTATTGCATTATTCAATGATTGTGGACCAGAGAACGCCTCTCATCTTCATATCATTTACATACCCTTGCTCAAGAAGAAAACATAATGTGTATGAAAAGTAATCAGTTACCACCTGGTATAACAATAATGTGCAAACCAATTAAATAATACAGTATTGCATCACTTAAAAGTGCTTTATAAAAGGTGCCAACATTCTTCAAAAAAGAGGAGGGAATTAAATCCTGTTTCCCCAGAAGCCTTTGCTCCTGGCTCTGATCGTCACCTAGGCCAATGCTTCCAGGCAATATTTTGTCTCAAACGCTCAGAGAACTGTCTGTTTAACATGAAAAGGAAAACAATGAACCAATTCTCAGGAGTCAGACCAGTGGCAGCACACACAAGCAGTTTTCTACCTTATCTTTTCCCAGTGATGTCTGATATCCCAGTGTCTGTTTCTTGGGGGTGTTTGTGCGTAGCTGGGAAATCATCCCAATTAGAAAGTAGACTGGATCTACTAGACATTGGTGGAGTAACAGTGACAAGACAAAAAAGACAAGTCAGGTTCATAGGTCAGTTCCCAATTAAGTCTCCGTCTTTCAACAAGCATTAGACCAATCAACATCTATTGTCTGGACAGAAATAGTACCTATATAACAGACAATATGGTTGAAAGGATGAAAAACAACACATTCTTATCTTGAGAATTCTAAAACATAATTATTGGTAAGGCAGAAAAAACACTTCTGAAATATCCGGTCTGTATCGATGAGTACATATGAAGCTAAAAAACATGATCAGAAATACACAACACAATGTAGTGCTTTGGTGGCAACTGGGAAGAGAGAGAAACTGATTATTGCTCTACTTGGGGAAGAGGAACGGATGGGATTACATTGTCTGTATTGCAGTGTTGACTTGAAACGTTGTTGTTTAGTGATTTCCCAGCTTATCTGCCTCAGTCTGTTTGAAAAGGAAAGGCGCTGGGGCACTTGAGCACATCCAAAGCGCCGGAAAAAACATCCTATACCTCTTTCTGAACAAGGCACTGACCAACAAACAGAAAAAAAAAAACTTTCTCCACAAAAGCCCATCTGTCCATCCAACCGAGCCTATTACATGGAAGACCAGGGGTTGCCCGGGCTATGTAGCAGGAGCTCAGGCGTTCATTTGGCACCGTCTCAGAAAGCTTGTCTCTTTATCTCAACGGCCTCTCCACCTCCGCATGGGGGACGCTTTTATTCTCTCATTCATCAGCAGTCCTGCTCCAGGAGAGGAGGGGGGCACATGGGAGATAGGATGGGGATGTCAAGGACAGGAAGCCGGACAGGACGTTAGTAGAGCACCTGTCACAACTGAAGAGCCTCCTGCTCTCCGTCAGGAAGCGACTAAATGACTGAGCGCACTTTCTCTCTCTTTCTCTCTCTTTCCCCCTCCTCCCCTCTTTGCTCTTTCCTTTTCTCTGCATCTCTGCTCATGGCCATTCACCCCTCTCAGCAGGACTGGAGAGGCTTTGGAAAACTCCACAGGAAATGAAAGAGACGGACTGCAACTTAGAAGTCTGCCGCCACGTCCTTCGCACTAAACCACAGGAACTGCATATCTCCTTGAGCCTGTTTTCAGAAAAAGCTTATTTAATGTTCACCAAATAGTGATGAATGAGTGTGTGTGTGTCATATTCTATACAGTTTTTTGAGTCAGGCAGCAGCATAGGCACCCTCAGTTTTTCATTGTCAATGGACCTTTCAGCTTATACCAAGTTAGGAGAAGAGAAACTCTCTCTCTCTCTCTGCCCTGGATAGTGAGAGAAATGGGGCTGACAGGAGCCCCCTGGGTCAGTTCAGTGTCGATGTCTGTCTGTGGGGGCAGGGCATCAGCAGCTAGGCGAGGTTGTGATTGGACTGTGCAGGTAGGCCAGGCTGCTGGGCTGGCCATGTGCTACCACGGAGACGGGGAAGCTGAATATGAAGGGTGAGGTGGGGGTGGAGGAAGACTTGGGGCCCAGGCTGGCTGCCGAGGGGCTGGCGGCCTCCACCGCACATGACGTGGCCAGCACCTGGGACTCAAACTGCAGCAGCTGACCCATGAAGCTGAAATTAGGGGAGATGATACTGCGGCGCTGCTTGACGAACTCAAAGGCTTCGTCCAGGCGAACACGCTTCTTCTTCATCAGGTATGCCAGGCAGATGGTGGCAGAGCGAGAGATGCCCGCCTGGCAGTGCACCAGCACACGTCCGTTAGAGTCTTTCACAGAGTCTGAAGAGAGACAAAGAGATAGGGGGTTCAGAACTGACTCCAGGATATTGATAGGTAATACAGGATAGGTAATACATAGTGCTCAGGATGATCTGTTGCCATGGTCCATAAGCTTTGATGATAGAGAACCCCCGCCCCCCCCACAAAAGCAGACACCAGCCTCTTACACCTGTGTCTCATAAGCAATATATTACTCTGTAGCACTATAAAACACAAACAGCAACACTATGCACCCAAGAGAAAAGACATGCAAATGTACAGGTAACGATCAAAATAAAGGAAACACTTGAGTAAATGAGGTATTCAAAATATATTGAAAGCAGGTGCTTCCAAACAGGTGTGCTTCCTGAGTTAATTAAGCAATTAAAACATCCCATCATGCTTAGGGTCAGGTATAAAAATGCCCAATTGCCCATTATTGTGGCTACCATGTCTAGAAGAACAGATATGTGTGACTTTGAAAGAGGGGTCTCAAAAGGAAAAAGGCTATTTTAGGCTTAGGGGTTAGGTTTACAATTAGGGTTAGGGGTTTAGGGTGTGCACGCTTGCATGTGCGTGTCAGTCTCCAGATCTCAACGCAAGTGAACACTTATGGGAGATTCTGGAGTGGCGCCTGATATAGCGTTTTTCCATCGCCATCAAAAAAACACCAAATTATGTCATTTCTTGTGGAAGAATGGTGTTGCATCCCTCCCATAGAGTTCCAGACACTTGTAGAATCTATGCCAAGGCACATTGAGGTGGCTCGTGGTGACCCAACGCCCTATTAAGACACTATGTTGGTGTTTCCTTTATTTTATATACAGTTTCCAGTATATCCTGCATCCAGACACCTACAGCAGCCCTTTCCATACATAAACATTTCCCACCATGAGAAATAGCAGCAACAGGGGATATGCCCTCATCACAGGGAGGCCATTTTGAGTAGTAATACACACGTATTTCCACATAGATAGAATTTCATAAATACTCATTAAAACATAGAAATGTGGTATCCACTTCTATACAAGTGCAGTCGTGTTCTCTGGCGTACACACACACACACAGGTAACTCCAACTAACGAGGCGGCGCACCCAAGAACAGTGGATGAGTCAGACTCCCTAAGCAGCTAGCTCTGACGCATTCAAGTCCATACACGCTTACATACACACACACCTTCAAGCCTACTGGGTTCTCCACAGAACAGTGGAGAGGCTTTCGTGTGTGTGTGTATATATTCTACCAAGATGGAACCTCTAGGAGCTACGCCCTCCTATCCTCCCTCATGGTAATCCCTAACCATTGGAGTACCGCAATAACTATAGCTCAGCACTCCTCTCCCTCCGTCACCCATATCAACAAAGCATTTTGAGCATGGGCAACACACACACTGAGATTCTGCATGAGCACATGATTTACTCTCTATTTATTACCAATTATTTATTCTAAAATGCTCTCCTGTCAGATAGGCTATTAGCTAGCATGAAATTAAAATGTTCTGTCAAATGCATTACGCCACCCAGGTTTGAAAGAGACTGCCAACCATTACTCATACACTACACTAGCATTAATTACCAAAGGAGCCGTCTGTACAACATGTTCCTGAAGAGCCATCAATTAAAGTAACAATCTCGTCCCTGCAAGAAGACAACCTTCAATCACATGACCAAATTAACATTCTACTGGGCTATGCGGCAGCTGGATCCTACAGGGACCATCATGGACCATGTAATTCTCCTTCTGCTCATGATGATGATGATTAAGCGGCATTAGTCTGTGTCCCAAATGGCACCTTATTCCCTTTATAGTGCACTACCTTGTCTCGGGTCAAAAGAAGTGCACTATAGGGAACAGGGTGTCATTTGGGACAGGTCCCATGTGTTCTTCTAAGAGATTGAAACTTACCGATAAACTCAATGGCTTCTATGAACCAGGAGCTGATGTCCTCTTTATGGTTGTCCTCCACAGGAATGCACTTATACTGGTAGACCCCCTCGAAGTGGTTGGGACAGTTAGAGGACACGTTGAGCAAGGCTGAGATGCCCATGCCATCCAGCATGTCCTTTTTGGAGGCATGGAAGGCACTGCCAAGGTACAGGAAGGGAAGAA
The DNA here is from genome assembly GCF_018296145.1 of Oncorhynchus tshawytscha. Taxonomy (NCBI): domain Eukaryota; kingdom Metazoa; phylum Chordata; class Actinopteri; order Salmoniformes; family Salmonidae; genus Oncorhynchus; species Oncorhynchus tshawytscha. Next base: position 10,190,356 of record NC_056448.1, read on the forward strand.
TCTCCACTGGACCAGCCTGGAACATAGAGAAGACAAAGTGGGCATTAATACAGAGCCAAGAGAGAATAGAGGATATTTTACAGTCAGAATGTCTCTTTCAAACATCACAAATTAACACAATAAATAGGACTGGAGAAAGGGCCTATTAACTTTTTGCAATCATCAATAAATTAAAAGGTTCTGATAAATACAATTTACAGTGTGCACTTTTTATGTGAATGATTTTAATACAAAGGTAGCAGTAATAGGGTCTGATATGTGGTCATATAAAATCTCAGCCAATCACCAATGGCAATGATTTGAACTCCAGCAGGTTATTTATCTCCAGACAGCTTATTGATTTGGGCCCTGTTATGTCATTGCTGATATGAGCCCGCTTCAAACGGCAGAAATGATCGATAAGGGCTATGTAAAACAGATGTGCATAGGGAAGGTCGGCCGGGTCACTGTTCGTCACACATGCCTACCACCCATTCCAACAGGGAGAGAAAAAACGGAAGCATAACTGGTGCTCTTATCGAGCCCGGAAACCAGTGGATGGACAAAATTGACGAGTCCCCTAGTATTTCACCCAATGCCACATATTCAGTCAAACTCGGTCACCGAGATAAACAGGCACCCTTCTTTACCTGGTCATGGTGCAACGTCTGTGGAGTTCCACAGGAAGAACAGGAGTCCAAACTGGACTGCGTAGAGAACGAAGATAACGTTTTGGTCTTCAAACAGAACTCGGGATACTCCGTGAAAAATGTGTCATAGCCCCCTGTGAAAAGAGATTACCGTTAGACATCGGGATATTCCAATCACAGGCCACACTCTCAACACAACATAATAACGCACCGTGTGCGTTAAAAAACGACTGTATCATTTACAAATTAGGCCTACCTAACTTAATAGGGCTACAGATCATACATTTTTCCAATAACAACCAAAAAAAATATTTCTGAATAATTACATAAAACATTATAGAACACAATCATAATTAGAATTTCAATTTCTTATAATGTCATTTATAATTTGGGTAGGCCTATGCCTAACGGTTAAGGTCTTAATTACATTTGAAAACCTATTAAATACTCGAATAGATTAAATGTTTTTGCACTTCCCCATTAACTTCCAATAATTTATTGAGAAATTCTCTCGTGTGATTTTCTGCCAACACTTCACGCTTCAATGCGTGTGCGTCATTTAAATCTATTTTGGATAATGCCATTGCGATAATGAGCCATTCACAATAATAACTATTATCAAATAAAAATGTTATGCGAAATCTTGACGATGAACTAATTGTTGAGGATCACAAGATACTCACTGCGGCACATCCTCGTGCACCCAGATGTGGCTCTCTACGCATTACATCATTGTTAGAGCCTAATGCCCATTGTGGGTTGAATTGTGCAGCAATACAAAACGGCAGTACATGTACCCTACCATTTTAAACTGATTGAGACAATATGATAATAACATGGTAATAACACACTTGTCAGATATAATGAGACAGATGTGATATTTAATTGTTGTTATTTATATTTGTAAACAAAGTCAGCATTGGGCATGTTTTTAAATTCTGATAACCTTAAGTGCATTGTGATCATTTTACCTTTGAGTAGATATATTTCAGTTCCAAACGTGTCTCTGTATAATGCATTGAGCACCAGAGTGATTGTGCTATCGTCTTTAACCGTGTCTATGTCGGGCGTCCTCTCGTCGTAGAGGATCACAGCGGAGTACAGTCCTGATTTCAGCCGGGCTTTGACCTCTTCATCACCGGATAGAATCTGGTCTAAACTCACGGAGCCCTTTGCTCGCCTTCTCACGATTGTGTTACAGCGAATATTCACTGCACTCCGAATGTGTCCAGCGCTAAACGCCAGAAATGATCTGCAGTCCAGCACCAGACATTTCGCACTGTCGTCCTTCAACAACCTTTTCAAAACGTTGCAATCCATTTCGCAAAGTTCATCCATGATAACCATATTTTCCCCCATAATGAAGAAAAAAATGTGTTTTTCGTGTTGAAGAACACGAAGAGAGTGCTGGATGTGCGTTAATCCTGAGCAGCTCCTGCGCAATGTTGTGCTGTTATTCTTCTGAGAGCATTACTATCACGAGCAGTCACCTCTTTCCGTTTTATGAATGGGTGGTGGCGTCACGCTGGAGGTGACGTCACCCGCTAGCACCATTCATGAACCATTCTCTCCTTTCTCTTCATTCATGAAAAGTCAACAATCAAAGCCGACAGAAGATGAAATTATCGCTGCCAAACCTCGAAAATTATGTTGACTCTCTTCTGAATGAATGCAAAATGCAGTTGTCTACTTCTTTTCCCACGATAGTCAAAATCTTCTGTAATTATATATAGGCTACCATGCCTAGGCTATTTAATCATTTATTATTTTATATCCCTTCATATGAAGATAAATTGGTCAAATGTTATGAATGTGTTATATGCCGTTGCCATTCTTGATTTACATTCTAAGTAATATACCTTTGTGAATAGGGTACCTGACCAGTACAGGCTGGTGGGAGGAGCTATACGAGGATTTGCTCATTGTAATGGCTGGAATGGAATTAACAGAATGGAGTTTCCACATGTTTGATACCATTCCATTGATTCCATTCCAGCCATTACAATGAGCCTGTCCTCCTATAGCTCCCCTCACCAGCCTCCTCTGGTACAGACGATGCTTTCCCTCCCCCAATCCCTTTCTCTCAACTGGGTGCCAGAGGGCCAGGATCCCTCTCTTGTTTGCTCAGACAGCCGTTACAGGATCCTGCAGGATATGACCAATGATATTTGCCCAAACTTGTTTTTAGCAACAGGATCAGAGCAGGGTATGCAGATTGAAAGCAGGGTATGCAGATTTTCTTAGTTTCACGCAATCAGTAGTTTCACTGTTCTGGTCCATGGCAGCTGTCTTCTAGAACATTCACACCTCATCAGTAGGCTATCCCTCACTTCCACTGTGAAGGGGGTGGGGGGGCTCTACAGAAGGTTATATCAGTGGCTAATACAGGATTAGTAAAGACCCAGTGCACTACTTTAGTGAACAGAAAAAGTATAATTTTCATTGTATTTTTTGCTTTTTGGTTTTAATTTAAGGTTAGAGTTAGGCGTAGCGTTAGCAGTGTGGTTAAGGATAGGTTTAAAATCAACATTTAAGAAGATACATTTAGTAAATAGGCAGGGATTATGACTTCGTGGCTGTGGTAACTAGTGATGATGAGGCTAGACCAGGTAACTAGTGATAAGACATTTTTTGTTAACTAAATTCAACATTCTCTCATTGACCTCTATACAAAACTCCTCACTTGGTGAGCGAAGAAAAACATCCCCTGCTGGAGAAGACAGATTTTGGGCCCAGTTATCGCTCTCGCTTCGCCTCTTCCTGGCTGATGAGCCTCAGTAATGGAGTGTTGTGCCAGAAACCCTATTGAGTGTTTCAAATTGTTTTTGGTTCCTTCTCCTATAATTGCAGCATGGTTGCTCTCCCTATCAGAAAAAATCCCATTATAATCAGCCCCAAATTCTTTTTTCACCGACATCATTAATAATGAACTGTTTCAATTTATTGTCATGCTGGAAAATCACTCTTTTCTTTCTTCTCTCACTCTCTATGTTCTATTTCTGTCCGATATCTACTGGAGATCTATCCTCCATGTCCACTCTACTTTGTCTCTCTCTGAGTGGTTTTGATCAAGCATTAGTAACCAAGACATTCACGGAGGAAGTCACGGCTTTAAAAGAAGGAAGCATAATTGAATTCCTCAGACAGATCTGAAGGAATAGATGAAGGCACCACATTGAGTGTCCACAAAGTGATTTCCTGAATCTTTGTTCTGGTGTCATTGTCACTATAGTCTGATTAAGGTTCAATGTCTCTGGAGAGTTCCAGTTCCAAATGCCCCATTCTCACTCAAGTGTCATCATTAATCAGTCTTCAAATCTGTCAAAGGCCACAATAACACTTTCAATTCAGAGAACATGTCGTTGTCATTCATCTTACAGAGGTTAGTGGTTCCCTACATACATGTAACTTACAAAATAAAGGGAACACCAACATAAATTGTTTTAATAGGGCGTTAGGCCACCATGAGCCATAACAGCTCCAATGCGCCTTGGTATATTCTACACGTGTCTGGAACTCTACTGGAGGGATGCAAACACCATTCTTTCACAATAAATTCAATCATTTGGTGTTTCATTGATGGTGGTGAAAAACGCTGTCTCAGGTGCCGCTCCAGAATCAATTGGGTCTTTATACATAACCCTAAGCATGGTAGCATGCTAATTAACTCAGGAGCCACATCTGTGTGGAAGCACCTGCTTTCAATACACTTTGCATCCCTCATTTACTCAATTGTTTCCATTATTTTGGCAGTTACCTGTATATAGCGTCATAGCCTACTGTAGAATCTTTGTTCTCTCTCTCTCTCTCTCTGAGGTAAAAGTGTATAATTTGCATAGTTTAACACAAAACCTTTCAGAGCGCTCAGGTATTTGCATGTCGATTTTGTCTGAATGGCTTTGGTAAGGTGGAGGGTGGAGATGAGGTGACACAGGGCGGACGTGTTAATGTAAAAATTAACACAACATCCTGGGCTGCAGGGCACATAGGAGATGGACAGACCGACTGCACTCTGCTACTATACAACAAGGCTAGATAGGTACAGACATCGTAGTAGTGGCTGGGTTACAATAAGACAGCATAACAGGACAAATAGTAAATAAGAATATCCTGTGAGCATCCTGAGGTGTGAGGCGTACTGGCAGTGTTGCATTGCGGTACCAGCTGAATAATGAATAGAAGGCCTTGAATGTTTCAAAGCAGAGAGGACGAGAGAAAGAGGTGGCATAGATGTGTGTGTGTGTGTGTGTGTGTGTGTGTGTATGTGTGTGTGTGTGTGTGCGCAGAAGGAGGATATTCACTGACATAACACCCAGGCGAGTGTGACAACATGTGCACAGTGGTCAGAAGTGTCAGAATGGAATTTGTCCTGCTATCGCCATGGCTCCCAGTGCCACGTATGCATGCAGCGAGGGAGCTGCAATGAATCTCAGCCGTCATAGCAACAAGGGAAAGGTATATTAAGTGGGTGCAGAGAGCGCTGGATGTGGCTGTCATTGGATGTGTGTGTTAGTGTGTGTGTGTGGCCCTCCTCTGTTCTGTTTGACGTCATTATACTCCACCACCCTCCATCCGCCGGTCCCCATCACATCACACCCCAGGAGAGGACGCCTAGGCAGGCACACAACACAGGCTGGGTTCCCTCCCTCCACATCCTCCCAAACACAGACTACTCCCAAGTGAAGCTTAATTTTCCTCCTCTCTCACACACTCCTTGCCCCCTCCCTCCCTCATTGGAATGATAAACATCCATCACTTTGCATGCTGTGCAGGGTATGAGTCACCCGTTGAAGCCATGGGAATTACATCCCACTCCCTCGCTCTCCTCTCTCTGCTTTCTCCTCTCAGGGCAGCTGTGTGTCCCTCCCTGACTACACCAGTATGTTCATCTGCCTCAGTTCATCCACACTTTCTCCTTCTGTACCTCTCTCTTTCTCCCACCTCCCTTTCTCAGGTTCATGGAAACCACTCACAAATCTCTCTGTACCCTGCACTCTAAACCTTTTCTCCATAAACCATTTTAATCCCGTATTTAAGCATCAACTGAAAGTGGTGTGTTTTTATGAATGTTTGTGGTGTTTTGGTATAAGTGTGTGTTTCTATATGTTTATATGGGGCAGACATAGAGATGGGTGGGCAGGTTGCATGTGTGCATCATGTGGACAGGTTGCATATGTGTTATGTATGTTTTTGTCACACAGTGTGTCATTTGTCCCAGGCTTTTAGATTCGATTGTAACTCCAGACAGCTTGATTTCTCCTGGGATTACTGGACTGGGCTGAGGGAGCAGGGGGGTGGGGGGGTAGACCAAGAACCATTTAAAAAAGGCCAGAAGATCCATTCAATTTGCTCCTGTGGAAATCCCTCTGAGTTTTGTTTGGATCATAGACCCTCTGCCCCTCTCATCATGGCAAAACATGTAGCAGGGCTTTGGATAAAATCATTCACGACGTCGGGCTATGAGATACATGAGGAAGTAGATTTGAAAGATACCCAACCACGTGAATGTAATGTAGACAGTTACAGTGTACGTGCCAGCTGCTTTTTCCATTTCTAAGTGAAGAAAAAGTTCATATGACATGTGTAGAGTATGACGTTAAACGACAGTGGTGTTTTTGGAACATCTGTGAGTTAATCAATGACCTAGTTACTGTGTCAATAACCTCAACCCGTCTGTGGACTTCTCACCTGTTTTCTGGTGCTAGATCTGTAAAATAGTATATTGGTTGGGCAGCAGACTTCAGTCCAGGTATGGAAAGTTCACCCTAACCTCAGTGCTTGTTAGCTTATTGAGGTTGGGACTTTGGAATCTGCAGCTCCAACTCCATTGTGGATGTTATGTGACTTGACAATTTCCTTCTCTTTATGTACCGTGCAGTCATACAGGCTTTGAGTTGTTGAGGTACGTGCAATGCACAGTAACGAGCGGAAATGGAATCTGCAACTCGCTGGTTTAAAAGGACATCTTTTATGGGGCTGGGACCATGAGATTAGTGTAAGAGCAGGATAGGAAGGCAAACATTGTGCTTCTACACCCCGTAAAGGCAAGCCAGAGATCTTTCACTCTGGATGGAACCAGCTCAGACTCAGAGCAGGGTCCATTTCATTTGGTGTACGAAGGTGGATCGAATCGCAACAATTGAAGAGGTCATGAGTTCACTACTCTGCTCAATACAGAATAAATTAACAGTTTCATTCCAAAATGCTATATATTCATTTTAGAAATGTTGGTAAATTACCTTTTATTGTGTAAAGAACTTATCAAAGAGATTGGTGTGTTTTTTCATCACCTACACGGAACCCAAACCGGCTGCGTGCGTGCGCCTTCGTGCATACATTTATTTTGTCCCCCCCTACACCAAACGGGATCACGACACGCAGGTTACAATATCAAAACAAACTCTAAACCAAATACATTAATTTGTGGACAGGTCGAAAAGTATTTAACATGAATGGCAATTTAGCTAGTTAGCTTGCACTTGCTAGCTAATTTGTCCATTTTAGCTAGCTTGCTGTTGCTAGCTAATTTGTCCTGGGATATAAACATTGAGTTGTTATTTTACCTGAAATGCATAAGGTCATCTACTCCGACAATTAATCCACACATAAAATGGTAAACCGAATCATTTCTAGTCATCTCTCCTCCTTCCAGGCTTTTTCATCTTTGAACTTATATGGTGATAGGCATCTAAACTTTCATAATATTACCACGACTACTGGCAAAACAGTTTGTCTTTCAATCACCCACGTGGGTATAACCAATGAGGAGATGATACATGGGTACCTGCTTCTATAAACCAATGAGGAGATGGGAGAGGCAGGACTTTCAGCGCGATCTGCGTCGGAAATAGAAAGGAGTTCTATTTTAGCGCTTGGCCACGCAGACGCTCGTTGGCGCGCGCGAGCAGTGTGGGTGCAATAATTAAATAACATGGATTTCTACATTTATTTTGCGATGCTCGCGCACACAACGTGTCTGGTCAGCATGTTATCTTGGCATGGGGTTGTTCAATGACAGACAAATAATCATATTTTAGCAAATAGCTATGTCCGCCTCACTCTCAGATAAATAAGTAGTACTACTAGGTTTTACACAGTCAAATGTGACAAATAACTACATTTTTTAAAATTATCAATATAGTAATACGAGATCTGTATGTAAAATATTTACATTTGCCATTTTTGCCATTTAGCAGATGGTCTTATCCAGAGCGACTTACAGTTAGTTAGAACATTTATCTTAAGATCGCTAGGTGAGACAACCACCTATCACAGTCAAATATACAGGACATGAACTTTCCATTCCAGCTGAACAATGGATATATAGCGGTTTGCAACGAAACCCATTTTTAATACATATCTAAAATCTATGAATGAAAAATCTGAGAGCAATAACACACACACATGAAAGTACCCATAAGCAATAATTTCTGATGGAAAAAATACAAATTGGTGGACATTGTGTTTTTTAACTAAACTCTTTGAATAATGAGTTATTTTGTCTAGGGACTATAGTCTTGTATAGCTTTTCCCCTATAGCCATAATGCTCAGCCTGAGACATGCCAGTTGGGTTCTGCACACAGATGCCAGGCAGTGCAGACAGAATAAGAAAACCGCAGGCTCAGTTGGGCTGAGTAATCTTTTCCTAATTAGTCAGTTAGTCCTGAGGAGCAGTCTCTCTTGTTCCCTTCTATTCTCTCCAGTTATACCCATTGGCCTGCATGTTTTTGCTTGCTGTTACAACAGTTACAGGCACCACAGATAGCCAGCAGCATACCACCCTGCATCCCATTGCTGGCTTGCTTCTGAAGCTAAGCAGGGTTGGTCCTGGTCAGTCCCTGGATGGGAGACCAGATGCTGCTGGAAGTGGTGTTGGAGCGCTGATAGAAGGCACTCTTTTGTCAGGTCTAAAAATGATCCCAAGGGCAGTGATTGGGGACATTTCCCTATGTAAGGTGCTGTCTTTTGGATGGGATGTTAAACGGGTGTCCTGACTCTCTGAGGTCATTAAAGATCCCATGGCACTTATCGTGAGAGTAGGGGTGTTAACTCCGGTGTCCTGGCTAAATTCCCAAGCTGTCGCTCATGCCATCACGGTCACCTAATCATCCCCAGCTTATAATTGGCTCATTCATCCCCCTCCTCTCCCCTGTAACTATTCCCCAGGTCGTTGCTGTAAATGAGAACGTGTTCTCAGTCAACTTACCTGGTTAAATAAATAAACAGATCAATTGTGCTCAGGCTATTTATTCAAAGTGAGGGTTTCCTAACATATAATGACCGTTATGAGAAATTCATCCTGTAATAATTGCCAATGTAAGTGGCTGAGTTAATTGATCATGTCCAGAAATAGAAAATATAAACGTTTTCACAACGTTAATATTTACATCTATGACAGACCACAAAAGCAAGCTACAGTCTCTCAATCAATAAAACCTTACGTTACATTTCCATTGCTTAATAAAATAATTGTTTGATATTTAGGAGTGGTGGACAGCATCTATCTAAATAGGTCTCAGATCACAGGGAAGCTGATGGCTAATGGGTAGTCACTATTGCTACTGGGTCATTCCACCAACTCGGTGCCTTTTGAGATGTGCAACTTTTTTTGTACATAATATTTCCTCCATCATTTCATATTACCGAAATGAGGTTCTGGACATCAGAACAGCAATCACTAACCTTGATTTGGATGAAGATTTCTACTTCAACGAGTCGGCAGCGCACCAGACCAGGCCCTAATCCCTGGGACTCGAAGGAGGAAGAGACCGCGCAAGAAAGGCCGACAAGCGGGCACGCTGACGAGACTGTGTCAGCACGTAAATTAACCTCCTCTACACTCTGTTCTTTTGGCGAACATACAATCACTACAGAACAAACAAGAAACTCCATTCGAGACTGTTCTATCAACGGGACTTGAAGAACAGCAATGTCCTATGTTTCTCGGAGTCGTGGCTGAACAAGTACAAGGATAATATACTGTACATCTAGCTGTTTTTTCTGTGCATCAGCAAGACCGAACAGCAGCTTCTGGTAAGGTTAAGGGGGAGGTGTGTGTCTCTTAACAACAGCTGGTGCATGATCTCTAATGTTAAGGAAGTCTCAAGGTTCTCCTCACCTGTGTTACAATACCTCATGATAAGCTGGAGACCATACTATTTACCAAGAGGGTTTTTTAAACTATATTTTTACGTAGCTGTCTATTTACCGCCACAAACCAAGGCTGGCATTAAGACCGCACGCAATGAGCTGCATAGGGGCATAAGCAACCAAGAAAATGCACATACAGAGGTGGCGCTCCTTGTGGCCAGTGATTTTAATGCAGGGAAACTGAAATCCGTTTGACCTCATTTTTACTCCACACATAGAAACACATACAAAACTCTCCCCCGCCTCTAATTTGGCAAATCTGACCATAACTCTATCCTTCTGATTCCTGCTTACAAGCAAAAACTTAAAACAGGAAGTACCAGTGACTTGCTCAATACAGAAGTGGTCAGATGAAGCGGATGCTTAAGCTACAGGACTGTTTCGCTAGAACAGACTGGAACATGTTCCGGGATTCATCTGATAACATTGAGGAGTTTACCACATCAGTCACCGGCTTCATTAATAAGTGTATCGACAACGTCGTCCCCACAGTGACCGTATGTACATATCCCAACCAGAAGCCATGGATTACAGGCAACATCCGCACTGAGCTAAAAGCTAGAGCTGTCGCTTTCTAGGAGCGGCAGATGCTTATGAGAAATCCCTGTACAACCTCCGACTAGCCATCAAACCATCAGTCAAAACGTCAATACAGGACTAAGATCAGACTCTTGTCAGTTGTTGCATGGCTTGCAAACTATCACAGATTACAAAATAAAGCCCAGTCGCGAGCTGCCCAGTGCCACAAGCCTACCAGACAAGCTAAATGTTTTCTATGCTCGCTTCGAGGCAAGCAACACTGAACCATGCATCAGAGCACCAGATGTTCCAGATGACTGTGATCTCGCTCTCCGTAACCAATGTGAGTAAGACCTTTAAACAGGTTATCATTCACAAGGCCCCAGGGGCATACTCAGAGCATGCGCTGACCAGCTGGCAAGTGTCTTCACTGACATTTTCAACCTCTCCCTGACCCAGTTTGTAATATTTACATGTTTCCAGCAGACCACCATAGTCCCTGTGCCCAATAACGCCCCATTGCACTCACATCTGTAGCCAAAATGTTTTGAAAGACTGGTCATGTCTTACATCAACACCATCATCCCAGAAACCCTGGACCCACTCCAATTCGCATATTACCCCAACAGATCTACAGATGACGCAATCTCTATTGCACCCCACACTGCACCCCACACCTGGACAAAAGGAACACCTATGTGAGAATGCGGTTCATTGACTATAGCTCAGCGTTCAACACCATTGTGCCCTCCAAGCTCATCACTAAGATCAGGACCCTGGGTCTGAACACCTTTTTCTGCAACTGGATCCTGGACTTGCTGACAGGCTGCCCCCAGGTGGTGAGGCTAGGGAACTGCACATCCCTCATGCTGACCCTCAACACTGGGGCCCCTCAGGGGTGCGTGCTTAGTCCGCTCCTGTACTCTCTGCACACCCACGACTGTGTGGCCGTGCACGTCTCCAACACCATAATTATGTTTGCTGACGACAACAGTGGTAGGCCTGATCACCGACGACAATGAGACAGCCTATAGGGTGGAATTCAGAGACCTGGCAGTGTGGTGCCAAGACAACAACCTCTCCCTCAACTTCAGCAACAAAAAGGAGCGGATCGTGGACTAAGGGACAAGCACGCCCCCATCCAGATTGATGGTGCTGTAGTGGAGCGGGTCGAGAGCTTCAAGTTTCTTGGTGACCATATCACAAAGGAATTATCATGGTCCAGACACACCAACACAGTCATGAATACGGCATGACACCACCTCTTCCCCCTCAGGAGGCTGAAAAGATTAGGCATGGGCCCTTCAGATCCTCAAAATGTTCTACAGCTGCACCATTGAGTTCAAGACAAGTGGGAACTCAGAAAGAAATGAGCCCCGACTGGAAAAAATAATTTTCAACGGTCATCCAACTCGAAATTCCAACTTGGGAACTCAGGCCTCTTTCTAGAGATCCGATTTTCTGACCTAAAGATCACTGACATCATGATTTGACCTAATATTTTTCAGAGTTCCCAGTTGTCTTGAAAGCACCATAAAACTCATGGTAGGCTACCCTTAGCCAGCTCATATCTGTGTGAATCTGGATTCAGTGCTCTCGTCTGCATTAAAACCTAATATCGATCCAGGTTGGATGTGAGCAGAGAGGAGGTGCGCATTATCGACCACGCCCCCCTGACTTTGAGAAGCTCTGACTCGACATGCATCAAGCACACCCACCTCATTAGTGGCGGTGAGATAAGAGACATTATGTCAGACTCATTTGACATTATTAAAAGTATGTGATGGTGAGTTGAGAAGACCATCAGAAATACTGCTAGAATGTTTTTCAATTGACTGCCATAGTCCCAAATAACAAAATGTTAACTTTGGCTGTTGATTACATACATTTTTTCACATGGTTGGGTTGGTGGGAATTTTCAGATATCAAAATGGGGTCATGGGCCAAAGAAGTTTGGGAAACCCTGTTTTGCATGACTTGACTATTAGATGTCCAATATTCATTTTAAATAATAAAAAAATCTAAATTTGTCTCACCATATTAAAATGAGAGTTCAGTTCATGTAACAGGTTTGACCTTAAAATGAGGTACAGGTTATTGTTTTTTTTTTAGCTTAAAATCAATCATTAATCACATTAAATAATAATTTTCAGAAATGACTGTCAAAGCAACAAAATAACTAGCGTTTTGCAATGATGGTGAAAACTGATAGGGTTAAGTGGGTTAAAATCTTCCTGGTAGTCACAGGGAGTGCAAAGATGTCATAATACCGCATTTTGGCTATTTAGCAAGTCTTTATTCATAAAAAAGAAATCCGATTTATTGAATTATCCATGTGGTCTATATTAAAAGGACACTTTATTGAACATAACAGGTTTTTAAAATTCAAAATTGGTGCACAACGTACCACAGCCTCCTCGCTCTCCCCCCCTGTGTTTAGGTGTGTGTGTGTGTGTGTGTGTGTGTGAGTGAGCTCAGACACAAATTCCACCCACACACTTCCGGAAACTGCTGTATCCTCATTCAAACTCCCTATTTTGTATAGTCAAATTTGTCAAGCAGATGGGAGCAGATGGGTTCAGGTCAGGCCACTGACAAGATGTTACTCGATGATATTGCTGGATGAAGTTCCTGGAAAAAACACAAACCTATTCATTCTTCAGTGATCTGACACCATGGGAAATTGAAATGTTCACAGAGTAGATTGCAGAACCTCATACCCCATAACACCACCACAATGTTTGAGTGAGGTTGATATGGTAGAAATTGTGTTTTTATACTGAACAAAGAGCATTTAGGGATTGCAAAGTCATCAATAATTCACTTTTAGCTTGTCAATGAAAGATGACTTTCAAAATAAACAGAAAATAAAGAAAATGTTATTTTGTGTGTGCTTGATCTTGTGTATTCTGAACTGTGACTCCTATCCATCTTCTGTTCATTTCCTAATAATCTCCCAGATGTCTTCTTTCCAGATATACCAATTTTTGCATGTCAGAATCATGTAATTACACAGGAATAGCAGTTACTTTTGGGTATGTCTATTTAGGTGGAAATTTACATTTTCCATTACATTTAAGAGGTTTTAATATGAGTGTTTTTCTGCTCCCTTATCCCTGAGTGTCCACACTGCTCGCTTGCCACTTACCATAGACACTCTTTAGCACTGCTTCTCCCCATGCCTCCCACTTTGGCTGGCCTGATGGGCTGGCCGGGCCAGGGATAATCCATGTTCATCCCCTCAATAGCACAGCAGAGCAGACCGCCTGAATCTGGACTTGCTGGGGATGGAGGGATGGAGGGTAGAGAGCCTCAGCCTAGACAGGAGCTTTGGCTGTGTGGAAAAAGCCAGAAAGACACAAGTTGGACACGGGCTTTGACTGTCTTGAAAAGATGCTTGGAATCCACTTAAGACTGAACTATACAGCACTGTTAATGTTAGGGGATTGTAGTCAACCAATGGGCATTCACACAGTACATACATTATATTGTATCATTAAATATCCCCTGTAACAGTTTGTTTGTTAAAGTATGAGGTTCTGGGGGTTTCCAGGGTACATTCAAGTGTCCTTTCAACCTCTCCAAAGTGTTTTTGCACACTGGATGTGCCTAAAAGTTATTGTTCACTATAAAAACAACATTTCTACAACACCAACCTCTCTCAAACATTGTGCTGGTGTCTGGGGACATACAGGGGATATGGATAAGCAGACAACATAATTGTTTTGATGTGCAAAGATATAATCACTTGGTGGACATTCGATGTTGCCATTAAGTCATACATCATCAGATAACATTGGCGATAGGCTAGATTTGTTTCTACCAACCAAGGATTAATTTGATACCTCCCATGTAGCTATAGCTCAAACCCAGACCAAATCGAAGCTTACCTTGTAAGATGTTTGCTGTTTGATGTAAACGTTTTGTAAAAACATTTTGACTGTCGGGGCTGGTGATCAATAACGGTAGGTCACAGGCTGACAAATAAGATATCCACATGATCTGTGGAGTCACAGTTTTCGGTGTGTATCAACGTATTCAGTGTTTATTTCGTTATGTAGGTAGCAGCCATCTTGAAATGAGGTCATCGGCTCGGCCTGCCCGTATACATTTGTATGCCCATATATGGTAGCAAATCATACCAAAGATTTGAATGCACCGATCAATAGCCAAGATACTCAGCTATCCGCAGACCCCTTGCTTTTGCAGATAGGGGCTACCGTTCTCATACCAGACTGAATTATTATTATTTTTTAAATCGAATAGGGTCCCCAAATATGGGGACTTTACATTTAAGAGGTTTAAACAACATGTGAGAGATAAACCCCCTGGATCCAGGGAGCTGTGGAGAGGCCCAGCACACACTCCTCTGCACCACACTGCTGCTGCTGCTTCTGCTAATGTTTCTTTATATGCCTCTTGACTCACTCCTAAATAGAGTAGGGCTTGGCTATACAGTGCCTTCAGAAGGTATTTATACCCTTTGATTTTTTTCCACATTTTATATCTTGATTAGATAAGTATTCAACCCCCTGAGTCAATACATATTAGAATCACCTTTGGCAGCAATTGCAACTGTGAGTCTTTCTGGACAGGTCTCTAAGAGTTTTGCACACCTGGATTGTACAATATTTGCCCATTATTCTTAAAAGATTCCTCAAGCTCTGTCAAGTTGGTTGTTGATCATTGCTAGATTGACATTTTCAAGTCTTGCAAAAGATTTTTAAGCCGATTTAAGTCAAAACTGTAAGTAGGCCACTCAAGAATATTCAACTCCAGTGTATATTTGGCCTTGTGTTTTAGGTTATTGTCCTGCTGAACGGTGAATATGTCTCCCAATGGCTCCCAGAAGTCGGTCCCTCTCCTTGTTCGAGCAGCGTTTGGCAGTTGACGTCACCGGCCTTCTAGCCATCGCCGATCCACTTTTCATTTTCTATTGGTTTTGTCTTTGTCTTACACACCTGGTTTCAATTCCCCAATTACTTGTTCGTTATTTAACCCTCTGTTCCCCCATGTTTGTTTGTGAGTGATTGTTTGTTTGTTTTGTAATACGGTCCGTTATTGTGGGCTCGATTATTTGTGTTGTATTTGCGGAATCTTGAGTAAATACGTTTATTACTCATATCTGCTGTCCTGCGCCTGACTTCTCTACACCAGCTACACACAGGCAATATTACAGACAATGACAAGCATACCCACAACTAGATGCAGCCACCACCATGCTTGAAAATATGAAGAGTGGTACTCAGTGTTGTGTTGGATTTGTCCCAAACATAACGCTTTGTATTCAGGACAAAAAGTTAATTTCACTCACCGACTAATGGAGTCAGCAGGAGCAGATGCCCTCCCTGTGGCGGTAGAGGAGCGTGTCCAGCAGCACGCGACCATGTTGCAACGTCTGGGCACCGCCATGGATCGCGTGCTGCAGACGATGGATCGTTGGGAGAGAGGAGGAGGTCTTCCAACGCCTCCACCAGCCCCACTACAGCAGGCCCCACTGTCCACCCCTCCTTCATCCGGTCCCAGCGGGATTCGGCTCTCGTTCCAGAAGGAGTATGATGGGACGGCTGCCGGATGCCAGGGGTTCCTACTCCAGCTGGAACCCTACCTGGCGACTGTCTACCCGGCTCCTTCGGGACGTGAGAGCGTGTCCACCCTCATCTCCTGCCTCTCAGGCAAAGCCCTGGAGTGGGCCGTATGGAGTGAAGGAGACGCAGCGTTGGACCATTATGCAGAGTTCACCCTCGGGTGAACATCTGTTCAACCTGAGGCAGGGGATGAGGAGCGCACAGGATTTCGCTTTGGACTTCCGGATCTGGCCGCCAGTGCAGGATGGAACGACAGGGCCCTGATCGATCACTACCGGTGCAGTCTGCGCGAGGACGTCCATCGGGAGTTGGCCTGCCGAGACACCACCCTCACGTAGGACCAGCTGGTGGAACTGTCCATCCGGCTGGACAACCTACTGGCTACCCACGGACGTCCAGATTGGGGCCTGTCAGTTCCATCCCCCAGCACCTCCGCTCCGACGCCCATGGAGCAGGGAGGTGCTGCGCTTAGGGCGATCGGAGGAGGGGCCATTCTCTGCACCATCTGTGGCCGCAGAGGGCGCACTGCTGGTCGGTGCTGGGGGGGTTCCTCAGAGAGTTGAGGCAGCAGGCAGGGCACTATCGTGTCACCCCAGGTGAGTTGGCACCAGGCTCACCCAGAGCCACCTGTTGCTCACATGTATGTGTTTATTACATTTAATGAGTTTTCCCCACATTCCCAGCACAAGGCGCTCATAGATTCAGGCACAGCTGGGAATTTTATTGACTGTTCATTTGCCCATAGTTTAGGGATCCCCTTGTTCCTGTGGATCTGCCCTTCCCTGTGCACGCCCTAGATAGTCGACCATTAGGTTCAGGGCTGATTAGGGAGGCCACCGCTCCACTAGGTATGGTTACGCAGGAGGGTCACAAGGAGATAATCAGTCTCTTCCTTATTGATTCTCCTGCGTTTCCCGTGGTGTTGGGCCTACCCTGGTTGGCCTGTCATAACCCCACTATTTTGTGGCAACAGAGTGCTCTCAAGGGGTGGTCACAAAAGTGCTCAGGGAGGTGTGTAGGGGTTTCCATCGGTGCGACTACGGTGGAAAGTCCAGACCAGGTCTCCACCGTGCCGCATCCCCTCAGAATATGCCGATTTGGCTCTCGCCTTCTGTAAGGAGAAGGACACTCAATGATCACCCCATCAACGGGGGGATTGTGTGATAAATCTCCTGGTAGACGCAGCACTTCCCAGGAGTCACATGTATCTTCTGTCACAGGAGGAGACGGTGGCTATGGAAACATATGTCTCTGAATCTCTGGGGCAGGGATACTTTCGGCCCTCCACTTCACCTGTCTTCTCAAGTTACTTTTTTGTCAAGAAGAAGGATGGAGGTCTGCGCCCATGTATTGACTATCGGGGATCAATCAGATCACTGAGAGGTACAGCTACCCTCTGCCTCTCATCGCCAGTGCGATCGAGTCAATTCTTCACAAAATTGGATCTCAGGAGCGCTTACAACCTGGTGCGTATCCAGGAGGGGGACGAGTGGAAGACGGCATTTGGTACCACCTCAGGGCACTAGGAGTACCTCGCCATTCCGTACGGGTTGATGAATGCTCCATCAGTCTTCCAGGCCTTTGTTGACCAGATTTTCCGGGACCTGCACGGGCAGGGTGTGGTGGTGTATATCCATGACATTCTGATATACTCCGCTACACGCGCCGAGCATGTGTCCCTGGTGTGCAGGGTGCTCGGTAGACTGTTGAGAAGGATGAGAAATGTCTGTTCTTCCAACAGTCCGTCTCCTTCCTAGGGTACCGCATTTCCACTTCAGGGGTGGAGATGGTGAGTGACCGCATTTCAGCCGTGCGTAATTGGCCGACTCCCACCACGGTAAAGGAAGTGCAGTGGTTTCTAGGGTTTTCCAATTACTACTGGAGGTTTATCCGGGGTTTAGGTCAGGTAGCGGCTCCCATTACCTCACTGCTGAATGGGGGACCGGTGCGACTGCAGTGGTCGGCTGAGGCGGACAGGGCTTTTGGTCAACTGAAGGCTCTGTTTACCTCGGCTCCCGTGCTGGATCATCCTGATCCCTCTTTGGCGTTCATAGTGGAGGTGGACGCATCCGTGGCTGGGATAGGAGCTGTGCTCTCTCAGCGCTCGGGCACGCCACCAAAGCTCCGCCCCGTGCTTTCTTTTCGAAGAGGCTCAGCCCGGCGGAGGAAACTTTGATGTGGGGGACTGGGAGCTGTTGGCTGTTGTCAAGGCTCTGAAGGCGTGGAGACATTGGCTTGAGGGGGCTAAACATCCTTTTCTCATCTGGATTGACCACCGCAATCTGGAGTACATCCGGTGGGCCATGTTATTTACCTGTTTTGTTTTCACTCTGTCCTACAGACCAGGTTCCCAGAACGCTAAGGCAGACGCACTTTCCTGGATGTATGACACAGAGGAGCGGTCCATGGATCACACTCCCATACTTCTGGCCTCTTGCCTGGTGGCACCGCTGGTGTGTGAGCTGGACACGGACATCGAGCGGGCGTTACGCACAGAGCCCACTCCGCCCCAGTGTCCAGCTGGGCGTCTGTAAGTTCCGTCAGCTGTCCGCGACCGTTTGATCTATTGGGCCCACACGTCACCCTCCACTGGTCATCCTGGTATCGGTCGGACGGTGTGTTGCCTTAGTGGGAAGTACTGGTGGTCCACCTTGGCCAAGGACAAGGGTTTATGTTTCCTCCTGCTCTGTGTGCGCCCAGTGCAAGGCTCCCAGGCACCTGCCCAGGGGGAAGTTACAACCCCTACCCGTTCCACAACGGCCGTGGTCGCACCTGTCGGTGGACTTCCTGACGGATCTTCCTCCATCACAGAGCAGCACCACATCAATTTTCTAAGTCCTGCCGTCTCCTCCCTTTGCCCGGTCTCCCTGCGGCCCTACAGACTGCGGAGGCCCTGTTCACTCACGTATTCCTGCACTACGGGGTGCCTGAGGACATGGAGGTCTGGAGGGCATTCATGGAACCTTTGGGGGTCTCGGTTAGCCTCACCTCAGGTTTTCACCCCGAGAGTAACGGGCAGGTGGAGAGAGTAAACCAGGATGTGGGTAGGTTTCTGCAGTCATATTGCCAGGACCAGCCGGGGGAGTGGGCGGCATTCATCCACAGGGCAGAGATGGCCCAAAACTCACTCCTCCACTCATCTACTAACCTCTTCCCCTTCCAGTGCGTACTGGGGTATCAGCCGGTTCTGGCACCTTGGCATCAGAGCCAGATCGAGGCTCCTGCGGTGGACGAATGGTTTAAGTGCTCGGAGGAGACCTGGGACGCCGCCCATGTGCACTTGCAACGGGCCGTGAGGCGGCAGAAGGCGAGCGCCGACCGCAACCACAGTGAGGCCCCGGTGTTTGCACCGGCGGACCGGTTCTGGCTCTCGACCCGAAACCTGCCCCTCTGCCTGCCCTGCCAGAAGCTAGGCCCGCGGTTTGTGGGGCCATTTAAAGTCCTGAGGAGACTGAACGAGGTATGCTACAGGTTACAGCTTCCCCCAGATTACCGTATTAATCCCTCGTTCCATGTGTCTCTTCTCAGGCCGGTGGTGGCTGGTCCACTCCAGGAGTCTGAGGTGCGGAAGGTTCCTCCACCTCCTCTAGACATCGAGGGGGCCCCGGCGTATGCTGTTCGAGCCATCCTGGACTCGAGGCATCGGGTGAGGGGCCTTCAGTACCTCGTGGAGTGGGAGGGGTACAGGTACTGCGCCTCCTCCTCGGTGTCATCCCCGAGGTTGGTGTCAGCGTGCTGCTGGAGCTGCGCATCAAGGGGAGGGGGGTACTGTCACGACTTCCACCGAAGTCCCTCTCCTTTGTTCGAGCGGCGTTCGGCGTTTTTTTTGCAGAATTACTTCAGTGCCTTATTGTATACAGGATGCATGTTTTTGAATACTTGTATTCTGTACAGACATCCTTCTTTTTACTCATTGATGTTAGTATTGTGGAGTAACCATCTTCAGTTATCTCATTTGACAGCCATTAAACTCTGTAACTGTTTTAAAAATCACCATTGACCTCATGGTGAAATCCCTGAGTTAGGAAGGGCACCTGTATCTTTGCTGTCACTGGGTGAATTGACACACCATCCAAAGCATAATTAATAATTGCACCATGCTCAAAGGGATATTCAATGTCTGCTTTTTTTTTTTTTACCCAATTTTGCGAACCATTGGAAAACCTACCTGGTCTTTGTGGTTGAATCTGTGCTTGAAATTCAAATTGACTAAGGGAGCTTACAGATAATTGTATGTGTGGGATACAGCGATGGGGTAGTCATTTAAAAAAACATTTTAAACACTATTATTGCACACAGAGTGAGTCCATGCAACTTATTATGTGACTTGTTAAGCACATTTTTACTCCTGAACTTATTTAGGCTTGCCATAACAAAAGGGTTGAGTACTTATTGACTCAAGACATTTCAGCTTTTGATTTTTTATTAAAAACATAATTCCACTTTGACATTGTTGTGTGTAGATCAATGACCAAAATCTCATTGTAATCCATTTTAAATTCAGGCTGTAACACAACTAAATGTGGGAAAAGTCAAGGGGTATGAACACTTTCTGAAGGCATTGTGTCTGTCTCTCTCTTCACTCTTATCTTATACCCCACCCCCTGGTCAAAAAGAATGGTCATTTCAACTTGTTATGACTATAATCATGTTGCAACAACATGCCCGGTTGGTTGAATTTGCAAAAAGTCGTCAGTGTACAGGTTTTGTATTATGGCTCTCTCGACAACAACAACAAAAATGTCATGGTTACCCTGCAATTGCGTTTACATGCGTAGGCTACTGATGTATTGCAGATTTTAAGATACCTCTTTGATATTCAATTTTACAAAAGGATGCAGATGTCCTTTGAAGCAGGGATAATGTGAGTGTGTGAGTACTGCATGTGTATGTGTGCATGTGTTTCTCTCTTTATATTTTCATACTCGTGTAAGCTATTTTACGTCACCCAGCAGTAATTTATGTAGATTTGTTTTGATGAGAAAGACTTGTGGGTTGATCTTTATACTGTGAGAGATTGGACACTTCTCACAAGTATACACACAGTAAGTACAAGAGTATTTTCGAACCTTCCTACTTACTCCTGGAAGAAAAGTACATGTAATATTGCATTTCCTCAAAGCTCTCAAAGGGTGCTTAACAACAATATTTTATTCATACCGATATTTATTTTCATGGCCAAGGTATCTTGACTAACAGGAAAGCAGAAAACTGACATTAATCGCAAATGACATCAGCAGGAAGTGGATCAGTACTTTGACCTTGTTACCCCTCTTTCTCTCTCTCTCTCCCTCTCCACTCTCTCTCTCTCTCTCTCTCTCTCTCTCTCTCTCTCTCTCTCTCTTCTCTCTCTCTCTCTCTCTCTCTCTCTCTCTCTCCCTGGATAAGGTTACAGCACCCTTTTCAGCCACACTACAACCATTTTCTCCATAATAAGCAGGATATTGGATATTATGAAGTTTGATTTGTTGCTAAGCAACTGGATATCTATGCACCAGACTCACCTATCTCTTAAGGGAAGTCTCTTCAGAAAGAAGAGAGTGGTGAGTGGGGAGTGTCGAAGTTGCAAAATAGCTTCAGCATCTCTTCATCAACAATGAATCATATTCACTGATGAATACTGATTCTGCTACAATACAATCTTTGTATGTGTCAAAAGATGCCCTTCCAAATATAGCAATATGTGTGAGCTTAGGACCAAAAGCCTTGTAAACTTATGAGGTTATAGGTGGCATTATAATATGATGACTTGAGATAGAAATTAAATATGCACCCTTTGATGCTCTGGCTTGGACGTGTCCTGCGCATTCACAGAACCAGCATCCAGAGATGTGTCATGAATCATATACACTGTACTGTCCAGCTGTTTACTAACATTAACGTCCTTGCCTTCACTGTGGCCATGGACAGGCTGCTATACTGCTTCTGGGAGGGGTCACGACGTCACATCACCTGTCAAGTTCTTACTCTTTGAGTTCGAGACAAACTAAAAAATAGCTGGGAACACAGTAACCAAGGCAACGCAGCTTGTCTGATGATGACACATCTACTCCTACTGAAAATATGGGCCTCGTTTTTTCACCGGTTTTCTTTGAATATGTTTGTAAACAACTGCCAGATATGATAGTGTTTGCCATGCTGACATTTTCTTTCAGTGCTGGGATACATTTCTTCAACACTCAGATCATGAGAACATAATAAAGCTTTGAATAGACATTTGAATCAATATACTTTTTTTGGTGAAATGTAATTTACTTTGAACTAAATTAACCTTCTTTAACCAAATGAATACTGACACGTTAAATGGCACACACATCCACCAAGCCAGTGTGTGTTATGTAATGCTAATTGCCTGTGTTCTAATGGGAAAACTCAAGTGCTCAAGATCTTGGCATTTTAAAGCACTACAGCCTTCATCTTTTTGAATTATGTTAAAAGACAGATTATGCTCAGTAAGATATGCACTAAGCTGTCCTCTCTTTTATGCTTAACTAGACAAAAAAATGACAAAGGCCAGACACAGGAAGCCTCCCTCTCATGTCAGTGAAAGTTAGAAGGGAGGAGGCAGACTTCAACGTGTAGACTTCTGGCACCTGGTCCCCTCCCCAGCAGGCCAGGGGTGAGAGAGGGGACAGGAGGGGTGATAGCGACGAAACAGACAGGAGAGATGACAGAGAGGGAGGAAGCAAAGTCCTCTCACTAATGTGACAGTGGTACTTCCAAGTGATTGAATTTCCTTCCCTGACTTTTAATTCATGTGTGGTTCCTTCTCTTACAGATCAAGACAGCTAAAGGGTTTAGAATGGATAATCAAGCATCTGTGTGTGTACTATTGGCCATTTACAAAATTATCCTTGTGCAGTCAGCCGACAGACATCAACATATGTTGTAATGGATTCCAAGGGAATTAATCAACATTCGACACAAAGCCAGTGTGGGACTAGCTGTAACCTTGAATGGCACTCTGAATGGCACTCAATTAAATTACATTCAAACGGCTTCATTGGCATGGGAAACAGATGTTTACATTGCCAAAGCAAGTGAAATAGATAATAAGCAAAAGTTGTTAGACTCTGTTGGTCAAACTGCCACAGTGGGCTGAACCCGCTGTAAAAACCTGACAACTATCTGACAACCATCTGAGAACCTGTGAGTTGTTGGAGTGGGGCGGGAGGGCGGGCTACTGACAGTATATAATGAGGTAGTGAAGATGCGATGCATAACTCACACGGGGGCAAGGTGATAAGATAGGCACCTCCTCTACTGATTGGGAAATGTGTATTGGGAAATGAAACTAAATGAAAACCAAAGTAACAGTAACCAAACCTTGGTGGTGGTGCCAAGGTTCCTGTTCAAGCCCTAATTAGTCAGTGCCAGTCACTGCCCTCTCCTCTTACTCACATCCTTTAGGCTGTACGCCCGTGGCTGAATCGAGAGACAGTTAGAATGATTGAAAGTGAAATCTTTACAAAAGAAGTAGGCCCATAGGACAGGGGTGTGGGTTGGAGTGATTTTAGGGAGGCAAGAGAGGTGAGGTATCAAGGACGTCGGTTCCTGATAGGAAGATGAGTTGCCGTGGAAACGCCTCAGTGGGAATGTGAATGCCCTGGTAATATGCTTGTAGGATAGACAAAAAAACGAATCCGAAAAGGACAAGTGAAGACAATGCATTCAGGGTAAAACATTGCCTTCAGAAGAGAGGTTCCGTTCATTATTGACCGTATAATTGCTTCTATGACTTAATGACTTACTTATGTATACCTCTCACAATACAGGGAGAAACTTCCGCTGGAGTAATGAGGACCTCTGCACAGAATCACTGTAATTCAACCCTTTCATTTTCATAATCTATTCCTGTCCAGCTTGTCTGAAGGATTATAATAGTTTGCAGTATAATGTTCTTAAACAAATCTGGTTGGAATGAGTAATCTGGTAGAAAATATGCAGAACAAGGGCTGCGATAATTTCAAGTAAGGAATCGTGACGTTGTTTGAGTGGGCTGTTCATGGCCGTATGACTATCTCTGCGTGAATCTAGGCCTTAATGACAGCTACTCACAGTTGTCTAGGTAATCTGCTGCCTATTTATACTGTTGAGGAAGGAGGAAGAGGAACTTGCCTAACAACGACCCCAATATGTCTTCTACTCAGGTAGCACAGCGGATGATACTGCAATAAACATTATATTGCAAAGAACCACCCTCTGTACTTTCCAAGGAAAATGTGAATGTCGTACCACACCATGTGGTTCCAAGGAACCATGGGGATATCTAAGGAACAATTTGACTTCGTACCACACAGTGTGATTGGTGTAGTCGTGTTTGCAACAAGGCAACTAATAACATTGTCTATTTAAAAGAGTCTAAAGTAGTTTTGGTTGTTCATCTAACCTTATCACAAATCAAGGTTTATAAGGACAAATACTAGCTTGGCAGCTGACCTCCTCGATGTGAAACAAACATCAGAAACATGTCCTACCCTTTTTAACTCTGCCCTGGTCTGGTCTGCTGCAACGATAAAAGCAAGAACGCCGAAACAAGTGGCCTTTTGTTTGGGTATGTATCAGTGAGTGTTTGTAAAACCCTGTTTCCCAACCAGGATAAATATGCTTATTTCCTGGGCCCTCTGACCCAGTGCAAAGGTCAGAATGAAGCTCTGGTCTGAATGAAGCAGTAGAACACACAGTAGTCTTTACTCTGATGATATGAATGACGCCAACCATGTGAGGCCAGCCATCTCTACTCATGATTGGATAAGGCTGACGACCGTATAGTCCGCTCCAATTCAGATGAAGATTTGAAGTACTACTAGGCTTTTCTCCCCCAAATCAACTCAAATCAAATTGTATTGGTCAAATACACGTGCTTAGCAGATGTAGTGAAATGCTTGTGCTTCTAGTTCTGACAGTGCAGCAATATCTAACAAGTAATCTAACAATTCCTCAACAACTACCTAATACACACAAATCAAAAGGGATGGAATAAGAGTATGTACATATAAATATATTGATGAGTGATGGCCGAGCGGCATAGGCAAGATGCAATAGATGGTATAAGATACAGTATATACATATGAGATGAGTAATGTAAGATATGTAAACATTGTTAAAATGGCATTATTTAAAGTGACTAGTTATCCATTTATTAAAGTGGCCAATGATTTGTGTCTGTATATAGCAGCAGCCTCTCTGAGTTAGTGATGGCTCTTTAACAGTCTGATGGCCTTGAGATTGAAGCTTTATTTCAGTCTCTCGGTCCCAGCTTTAATGCACCTCTACTGACCTCACCTTCTGGATGATAGCGGCAGTGGCTTGGGTGGTTGTTATCCTTGATGATCTTTTTGGCCTTCCTGTGATATCGGGTGCTGTAGGTGTCCTGGAGGCCAGGTAGTTTGCCCCCGGTGATGCGTTGTGCAGACCGCACCACCCTCTGGAGAGCCTTGCATTTGAGGGCGGTGCAGTTGCCGTACCAGGCGGTGATACAGTCCGACAGGATGCTCTCAATTGTGCATCTGTAAAAGTTTAGGTGTCTCCTGTTGCACCTTCTTCACCACACTCTGTGTGGGTGGACCATTTCAGTTTGTCATTGATGTGTAGGCCAAGGAACTTAAAACTTTCCACCTTCTCCACTACTGTTCCGTCAATGTGGATAGGGGGCTGCTCCCGCTGCTGTTTCCTGAAGTCCACGATCATCTCCTTTGTTTTGTTGACGTTAAGTGAGAGGTTGTTTTCCTGACACCACACTCCGAGTGCCCTCACCTCGTCCCTGTGGGCTGTCTCGTCGTTGTTGGTAATAAAGCCCACTACTGTTGTGTCGTCTACAAACTTGAGAGGCTGGAGAGTCTGATGTGTATGTTTGTCACACAACTCCTCTATGTATGGAATGCCTGCTGATTCTGAGAAAACAAATGTTTCCCGCAGAACCAGACAGAATCCGACTACAGTTGGTTATTTAAATGTCTAATATTGACTGAAACCAACTGAAGCAAGTATTCATACCCTTCAAAGAAGTTAATGGATAAGAAAGTTATTGCTGAAACTAAAGCTATTAGTGAACATAATGGACTACAGTAATACCATTGTAACTGAGTAGTAATAACATCCTGATGCTGCTTTTCCAAATAGTGAAACAAAGGACATTTTGTCCTTGTTAGATAGAACCAATTCAAACTGCATTCATCATAGGACGAAGGAGATGAATCGCTTTGGTAACATCACATAGTCAGAGGTCAGTCATCCAGGTGTGTCTTGTCTATAGGGAAGAATAGAACAGGGATGAATCATTCTGTTTGATATGCTGCTGGGCTGTGGCCTGTCAGCTTCCCTTGTAGTGAGTCACCAGAGACATAGCCCATCCTGATCGCCCAGCCGGCTGCCTGCCACTGGAGATACAGATGTAGGATCTTCATTGGATCAATCTTTCGTTGCTGAGAATTTTCCTGCACCGCAGGAAATGCAAAGGAGCTTTGTGATTTCCAGAAATTCACTGAAAGCCCACATTAACACACGGTTATATTAACAGCATTGCACTTTTCATGTAGCCTACTTTTGGCAGCTAATAGCCTAACCACCGATGAAGTAACATGAATGACTAAACGTTTAAATCCTGTTGCTGCAGGATTGTTTTAGCTATGACAATATAGATCAAATTAAGATCCTACATCTGTAGAGCTGATCAAATCCCCACTGGAGAGGCCTGTGTCATGTAGATGTACTGTACCAGTCAAAAGTTGGACACACCTACTCAGCTTTGCACACACTTGGCATTCTCTCAACAAGCATCATGAGGTAGTCACCTGGAATCCATTTCAATTATCAGGTGTGCCTTGTTAAAAGTTTATTTGTGGAATTTCTTTCCTTCTTAATGTGTTTGAGCCAATCAGTTGTGTTGTGACAAGGTAGGGGTGGTATACAGAAGATAGACCTATTTGGTAAAAGACCAAGTCCATATTATGGCAAGAACAGCTCAAATAAGCAAAGAGAAACGACAGTCCATCATTACTTCAAAACATGAAGGTCAGTCAATACGGAACATTTCAAGAACTTTGAAAGTTTCTTCAAGTGCAGTCGCGAAAACCATCAAACGATATGATGAAACTGTCTCTCATGAGGACCACTACAGGAAAGGAAGACCCAGAGTTAGCTCTGCTGCACAGGATAAGTTCATTAGAGTTACCAGACTCAGAAATTGCAGCCCAAATAAATACTTCACAGAGTTCAAGTAACAGACACATCTCAGCATCAACTGTTCAGAGGAGAACCAGTACTAAAGGACAACAATAATAAGAAGAGACTTGCTTGAGCCAAGAAACATGAGCAATGGGCATTAGACCGGTGGAAATCTGTCCTTTGGTCTGATGAGTCCAAATTTGAGATTTTTGTTCCATCCGCTGTGTCTTTGTGAGTCACAGAATAGGTCAATCAATCAATCAATCAATCAATCAATCAATCAAATTTATTTATAAAGCCCTTTTTACATCAGCCAATGTCACAAAGTGCTATACAGAAACCCAGCCTAAAACCCCAAACAGCAAGCAATGCAGATGTAGAATCACCATGGCTAGGAAAAACCTCTCTAGAAACCTAGAGAGGAACCCGGCTCTGAGGTGTGGCCAGTCCTCTTCTGGCTGTGTCGGGTGGAGATTATGACAGTACATGGCTAAGATGTTCAAACGTTCATATATGACCAACAGGGTCAAGTAATAATAATAACAGTGGTTGTAGAGGGTGCAACAGGTCAGCACCTCAGGAGTAAATGTCAGTTGGCTTTTCATTTGGATCATTCAGAGTTAGAGACTGCAGTTGGGGAAGAGAGAGAGAGTCGAAAACAGCTGGTCCGGGACAAGATAGTATGTCCGGTGAACAGGTCAGGGTTCCATAGCCGCAGGCATAGCCACAGTTGAAACTGGAGCAGCAGCACGACCAGGTGGACTGGGGACAGCAAGGAGTCATCAGGCCAGGTAGTCCTGAGGCATTGTCCTACGGCTCAGGTCCTGCAAGAGAAGAGAGAAAAGAGAGAAAGAGAGTAAGAGGGTTAGAGGGAGCATACTAAAATTCACACAGGACACCGGATAAGACAAGAGAAATACTCCAGATATAACAGACTGATCCTAGCCCCCGGACACATAAACTATTGCAGCATAAATACTGGAGGCTGAGACAGGAGGGGTCGGGGTGACACTGTGGCCCTGTCCGATGATACCCCCGGACAGGGCCAACCAGGCAGGATATAACCCCACCCACTTTGCCAATGCACAGCCCCCACACCACCTGAGGGATATCTTCAAACCACCAACTTACTACCCAGAGACAAGGACGAGCATAGCCCACAAAGATCTCCCCTACGGCACAAACCCGAGGGGGGCGCCAACCCGGACAGGAAGATCACGTCAGTGACTCAACCCTTCAAGTGATGCACCCCTCCTAGGGACGGCATGGAAGAGCACCAGTAAGTCAGTGAATCAGCCCCGGTAACAGGGTTAGAGGCAGAGAATCCCAGTGGAGAGAGGGGAACCGGCCAGGCAGAGAAAGCAATGGCGGTTCGTCGCTCCAGTGCAGTTCCATTCACCTTCACACCCCCGGGCCAAACTACACTCAATCATAGGACCTACTGAAGAGATGAGTCTTCAAAAAATACTTAAAGGTTGAGACTGAGTCTGTCTCTCACATGGATAGGCAGACCATTCCATAAAATATGAGCTCTACAGGAGAAAGCTGTGCCTCCAGCTGTTTGCTTAGAAATTCTAGGGACAATTAGGAGGCCTGCGTCTTGTTACCGTAGCGTAAGTGTAGGTATGTGCGGCAGGACCAAATCGGAAAAATAGGTAGGAGCAAGCCCATGTAATGCTTTGTAGGTTAGCGGTAAAACCTTGAAATCAGGCCTTGCTAGCACTGGAGTAATATGGTCAAATATTTGGGTTCTAGTCAAGATTCTAGCAGCCGTGTTTAGCACTAACTGAAGTTTATTTAGTGCTTTATCCGGGTAGCCAGAAAGTAGAGCATTACAGTAGTCTAACTTAGAAGTGACAAAAGCATGGATACATTCTGCATCATTTTTGGACGGAAAGTTTCTGATTTCTGCAATGTTACGTAGATGGGAAAAAAGCTGTCCTTGAAAAAGTCTTGATATGTTCGTCAAAAGAGAGATCAGCGTTCAGAGTAACACCGAGGACCTTCACAGTTTTATTTGAGACAACTGTACAACCATCAAGATTAATTGTCTTGGGACCTAGAACTAGCATCTCTGTTTTGTCTGAGTTTAAAAGTAAAACATTTGCCGCCATCCACTTCCTTATGTCTGAAACACAGGCTTCCATGGAGGGCAATTTTGCAACTTCACCATGTTTCATTGAAATGTACAGCTGTGTATCATCCGCATAGCTGTGAAAGTTAACATTATGCTTCCGAATGACATCGCCAAGAGGTAAAACATATTGTGAAAACAATACTGGTCCTAAAACGGAAGCAGAGGACAAAGGACAAACCATCCACAGAGATGAACTGATATCATTCTGACAGATAAGATCTAAACCAGGCCAGACCTTGTCCGGTTTCCAATCTCTCCAAAAGAACATGGTGATCAATGGTATCAAAAGCGACACTAAAGTCTAGGAGCACGAGGACAGATGCAGAGCCGCGGTCTGACGCCATTAAAAGGTCATTTACCAGCTTCACAAGTGCAGTCTCAGTGCTATGATGGGGTCTAAAACCAGACTGAAGCGTTTTGTATACATGGTTTGTCTTCAGGAAGGCGGTGAGTTGCCACGCAACAGAGTTTTCGACAAAGTTTTAGAGGAATGGGAGATTATAGGCCGATAGTTTTTTATATTTTCTATATTTTCTGGGTCAAGGTTTGGCTTTTTCAAGAGAGGCTTTATTACTGCTACTTTTAGTGAGTTTGGTACACATCGGGTGGATAGGGAGGCGTTTATTATGTTCAACATAGGAGGGGCAAGCACAGGAAGCAGCTCTTTTAGTAGTTTAGTTGGAATAGGGTCCAGTATGCAGCTTGAAGGTTTAGAGGCCATGACTATTTTCATCAATGTGTCAAGAGATATAGCATTAAAAAACTTGAGTGTCTCTCTTGATCCTATGTCCTGGCAGTGTTGTGCAGACTCAGGACAACTGAGCTTTGGAGCAATACGCAAATTTAAAGAGGAGTCCGTAATTTGCTTTCTAATGATCATGATCTTTTCGTCAGAGAAGTTCATGAATTTATCACTGCTGACGTGAAAGCCATCCTCTCTTGGGGAATGCTGCTTTTTAGTTAGCTTTATGACAATATCAAAAATACATTTTGGATTGTTCTTATTCTCCTCAATTAAGTTGGAAAAATAGGATGATCGAGCAGCAGTTAGGGCCCTTCGATACTGCTCGGTACTGTCTTTCCAAGCTAATCGGAAGACTTCCAGTTTGGTGTAGCGCCATTTCCATTCCAATTTTCTGGAAGCTTGCGTCAGGGCTCGGGTATACTCTGTATACCAGGGAGCTAGTTTCTTATTAGACATAGTTTTTGTTTTCAGGGGTGCGACTGCATCTAGGGTATTACGCAAGGTTAAATTTAGTTCCTCAGTTAGGTGGTTAACTGATTTTTGTACTCTGACGTCCTTAGGTGGATGGAGGGAGTCTGGAAGGGCATCTAGGAATCTTTGGGTTGTCTGAGAATTTATAGAATGGCTTTTGATGATCCTTGGTTGGGGTCTAAGCAGATTATTTGTTGCGATTGCAAACGTAATAAAATGTTGGTCCGATAGTCCATTGTTATGAGGAAAAACATTAATAGCCACAATATTTATTCCACAGGACAAAACTATGTCCAGAGTATGACTGTGGCAGTGAGTAGGTCCGGAGACATGTTGGACAAAACCCACTGAGTCGATGATGGCTCCGAAAGCCTTTTGGAGTGGGTCTGTGGACTTTTCCATGTGAAAATTAAAGTCAACAAAAATGTAATATTATCTGCCATGACTACAAGTTCTGATAGGAATTCAGGGAACTCAGTGAGGAACGCTGTATATGGCCCAGGAGGCCTGCAAACAGTAGCTATAAAAAGTGAGTAGGCCGCATAGATTTCATGACTAGAAGCTCAAAAGACCAAAAATATATATTTTTTGTTGTAAATTGACATTTCCTATCGTAAATGTTAGCAACACCTCCGCCGTTGCAGGATGCACGGGGGATATGGTCGCTAGTGAAACCAGGAGGCCTCATTTAACACAGTAATTTTCATCAGGCTTACACCATGTTTCAGTCAGGCCAATCACATCAAGATTATGATCAGTGATTAGTTCATTGACTATAACCGCCTTGGAAGTGAGGGATCTAACATTAAGTAGACATATTTTCAGATGTGAGATATCACAATCTCTTTCAATAATGACAGGAATGGAGGAGGTCTTTATTCCAGTGAGATTGCCCAAAGCGAACACCCCCATGTTTAGTTTTGCCCAACCTAGGTCGAGGCACAGACACGGTCTCAATGGTTGGGCAAAACTAAACATGGGGGTGTTCGCTTTGGGCAATCTCACTGGAATAAAGACCTCCTCCATTAGCTGAGGTGACTCCACTGACTGTGCTAGTGGCAGACTCCACTAAGCTGGTAGGCTGGCTAACAGCCTGCTGCCTGGTCTGCACCCTATCTCATTGTGGAGCTAGAGCCCTGTCTATGTTCATACAGTGGCTTGCAAAAGTATTCACCCCCCTTGGTATGTTTCCTATTTTGTTGCCTTACAACCTGGAATGAACATGGAGTTTTGGGGGGTTTGTATCATTTGATTTACACAACATTTTGAAGATGCAAAATATTTTTTATTGTGAAACAAACATATAACAAATAACTTGAGCGTGCATAACTATTCTCCCACCCCCAAAGGCAATACTTTGTAGAGCCACCTTTTGCAGCAATTACAGCTGCAAGTCTCTTGGGGGTATGTCTCTATAAGTTTGGCACATCTAGCCACTGGGAGTTTTGCCCATTCTTCAAGGCAAAACTGCTCCAGCTCCTTCAAGTTGGATGGGTTCCACTGGTGTACAGCAATCTTTAAGTCATACCACAGATTCTCAATTGGATTGAAGTCTGGGCTTTGACTAGGCCATTCCAAGACATTTAAATGTTTCCCCTTAAACCACTCGAGTGTTGCTTTAGCAGTATGCTTGGGTTCATTGTCCGGCTGGAAGGTGAACCTCTGTCCCAGTCTCAAATCTCCAGAAGACCGAAACAGGTTTCCCTCATGAATTTCCCTGTATTTAGCACCATCCATCATTCCTTCAATTCTGACCAGTTTCCCAGTACCTGATGCTGCCACCACCATACTTCACTGTGGGGATTGTGTTCTCGGGGTGATGAGAGGTGTT
This sequence comes from Oncorhynchus tshawytscha, assembly GCF_018296145.1. Lineage (NCBI taxonomy): Eukaryota > Metazoa > Chordata > Actinopteri > Salmoniformes > Salmonidae > Oncorhynchus > Oncorhynchus tshawytscha. Next base: position 10,222,593 of record NC_056448.1, read on the forward strand.
AGGTTTGTGCCAGACATAGCATTTTCCTTGATGGCCAAAAAGCAACATTTTAGTCTGATCTAACCAGAGTACCTTCTTCAATATGTTTGGGGAGTTTCCCACATGCCTTTTGGTGAACACCAAACATGTTGGCTTATTTTTTTCTGGCCCCTCTTCCATAAAGCCCAGCTCTGTGGAGTGTATGGCTTAAAGTGGTCCTATGGACAGATACTCCAATCTCCACTGTGGAGCTTTGCAGCTCCTTCAGGGTTATCTTTGGTCTCTTTGTTGCCTTTCTGATTAATGCCCTCCTTGCCTGGTCTGTGGGTTTTGGTGGGCGGCCCTCTCTTGGCAGGTTTGTTGTGGTGCCATATTCTTTCCATTTTTTAATAATGGATTTAATTGTGCTCTGTGGGATGTTCAACGTTTCTGATATTTGTTTTAATAGCCCAACCCTGATCTGTACTTCTCCACAACTTTGTCCCTGACCTGTTTGGAGAGCTCCTTGGTCTTCATCGTGCCGCTTGCTTAGTGGTGCCCCTTTCTTAGTGGTGTTGCAGACACTCTGGGGCCTTTCAGAACAGGTTATATATACTGAGATCATGTGACAGATCATGTGACACTTAGATTGCATACAGGTGGACTTTATTTAACTAATTATGTGACTTCTGAAGGTAATTGGTTTCACCAGATCTTATTTAGGGGCTTCATAGCAAAGGGGGTGAATACATATGCACACATCACTTTCTGTAATACTTTTTTTTTTTAATTGAAAGTATTTTTTTAAATTTCACTTCACCAATTTGGACTATTTTGTGTTTGTCCATTACATGAATTCCAAAGAAAGATCCATTTAAATTACAGGTTTTAATGCAACAAAATAGTAAAAACGTCAAAGGGATTGAATACTCTTGCAGGGCACTGTAGATAAGATGAGAGCACCCCTCCAGCTAGGATGGAGTCTGTCACTCCTCAGCAGGCCAGGCTTGGTCCTGTTTGTGGGTGAGTCCCAGAAAGAGGGCCAATTATCTACAAATTCTATCTTCTAGGAGGGCCAGAAAACAGTTTTCACCCATTGATTGCTGTAGAGCTAATCACTCCCCCTAACTGGGAGGAGGCCAGAGACAATTACTCAAACCCGACACATCTTTCTAGCTGATTTACACACTGAAGCTCTGTTGCGCATGGTGACCTCTAACTGTTTCATTCTAACATCGTTGGTGCCGAAGTGGATAACAATATCCTAAATACTCTCTAAACTCCCCAGTTGTAGCCTTAGCTAGGTGAATGGATTATCTCTGCATGTGTGGTTCCCACCATGAAGCAGGAGGAGGAGGTGTGATGGTGTGGGGGGGCATTGCTGGTGACACTTTCAGTGATTTATTTAGAATTCAAGGGACACTTAACCAGCATGGCTACCACAGCATTCTGCCGCGATACGCCATCCCATCTGTTTTTTTAAAGGGGTGGTTTGCGCTTAGTGGGGCTATCATCTGTTTTTCAACAGGACAATGACCCAACATACCTCCAGGCTATGTAAGGGCTATTTGACCAAGAAGGAGAGTGATGGAGTGCTGCATCAGATGACCAGGCCTCCACAATCACCTTACCTCAACCCAATTGAGATGGTTTGGGATGAGTTGGATCGCAGAGTGAAGGAAAAGAACCCAACAAGTGCTCAGCATTCAGTATGTGGGAACTCCTTCAAGACTGTTGGAAAATCATTCCAGGTGAAGCTGGTTGAGAGAATGCCAAGAGTGTGCAAAGCTGTCATCAAGGCAAATGGTGGCTACTTTGAAGAATCTAAAATCTAAAATCTATTTTCATTTGTCTAACACTTTTTGGTTATTACATGAATCCATATGTGTTATTTCATAGTGTTGATGTCTTCACTATTATTCTACAATGTAGAAAATAATAAAAATAAAGATAAACACTTGAATGAGTAGGTGTGTCCAAACGTTTGACTTTTACTGATGATGTACTGCTCCTTACTCTATACCAAGAGACTGAAAAGTTTTCCAGGATTTTAGATGTCATATTTAGTAATAGCTATATTGGCCATGTTTTTTTTCTCAAATATTGTCAGGTATTGTAGATTGAGTATGAAATGCAATCCATTTTTTGTCTCTTCAGGAAATGTTTTTCACCTTGGTTCACCTTGTCTTGTCTCTAACCTACTTCTCTTCCCCTTTCCACAGTGCCATGGTGATTCTGGTGTAAAAATAGCTCAAGTGCTGTTCCGTAGTGTTGCAATTAATGACTAGTGTTGATTGAGGAGACAAGAGAGAGCTGTGGCTCTTGGGATGAAAAATGACACAATTAAAGAGACGTTCATGGCACCCCAGTGAGTAATGGCCCCTCTTCTTGCCAGCTCTGGAGGTCCAGCCAGCCAGGCAGGCAAACACTCACACATCAGAGAGAGAGGAAGTGTGTGTGTGTGCTTGTGTCTGTGTGTGTGTGTTGCGTGTGTCCATGCATGTGTGCGTGCATGTGTACTTGAGCTGAGCGTGCAGGTGCAGAGTGAGACAGAGGATGTCAGTGCTGAGTGTCAGTGAGTAGCAATCAGTGGAAGGAGCATGGAGAGCAGGTACGTATGTATAGGTGGGTGTGTATACTGGGCTTGAGTTTACATGGCATAGGAAGACACTAAAGAAGAGAGGTGCTGGGTATGGAAGTAGTAAGATATCCACTACAGAGTATCTATCCTTCTCCTTCTTACTTGCCTCTGTAATATAACACAGTTCATGTTTGCTTGAAAGATTGAATAGATTATTGGTACTTGGGCTCTGTGGGTGTCACACTTGGCCCTGAGTCTCTGTGAAACCTAATGGTCTACTTTATCACCTTCTAACTTCCTGCCTAATGGAATATGACAATAAAGCCAGAAAAATCTAAACAAATGATCTTCTGCGCTTGCCGAAATGACAGTGAAAAATGTGTGGTTTCAGGACGGTAATTGATTTATTGCAGATTATGCCATAACATTAGTAGGCATGTAGCGCACAAAACAATTCATGGAATGAGCCTCCAAGTGGCTGCAAATAGAGTGTATGACTCAGCTGTGGTGGTGAATGGGCTTCAAATCAAATCAAATTTTATTTGTCACATACACATGGTTAGCAGATGTTAATGCGAGTGTAGAGAAATGCTTGTGCTTCTAGTTCCGACGATGCAGTAATAACCAATGAGTAATCTAGCTAACAATTCCAAAACTACTACCTTATTCACACAAGTGTGAAGGGATAAAGAATATGTACATAAAAATATATGAATGAGTGATGGTACAGAGCGGCATAGGCAAGATGCAGTAGATGGTATCGAGTACAGTATATACATATGAGATGAGTATGTAAACAAAGTGGCATAGTTTAAAGTGGCTAGTGATACATGTATTACATAAAGATGCAGTAGATGATATAGAGTACAGTATATACGTATACATATGAGATAAATAATGTAGGGTATGTAAACATTATATTAAGTAGCATTGTTTAAAGTGGCTAGTGATATATTTTACATAAATTCCCATCAATTCCCATTATTAAAGTGGCTGGAGTTGAGTCAGTGTGTTGGCAGCAGCCACTCAATGTTAGTGGTGGCTGTTTAACAGTCTGATGGCCTTGAGATAGAAGCTGTTTTTCAGTCTCTCGGTCCCAGCTTTGATGCACCTGTACTGACCTCGCCTTCTGGATGATAGCGGGGTGAACAGGCAGTGGCTCGGGTGGTTGTTGTCCTTGATGATCTTTATGGCCTTCCTGTGACATCGGGTGGTGTAGGTGTCCTGGAGGGCAGGTAGTTTGCCCCCGGTGATGCGTTGTGCAGACCTCACTACCCTCTGGAGAGCCTTACGGTTGTGGGCGGAGCAGTTGCCGTACCAGGCGGTGATACAGCCCGACAGGATGCTCTCGATTGTGCATCTGTAGAAGTTTGTGAGTGCTTTTGGTGACAAGCCGAATTTCTTCAGCCTCCTGAGGTTGAAGAGGCGCTGCTGCGCCTTCTTCACGATGCTGTCTGTGAGGATGGACCAATTCAGTTTGCAGTATTTGCAGTATTCATTACAGTTAGCATGAATAGTTCTATGGAAGGGTAGAGATTGTCCCAGCTATGAGGAGAGAATGCATGTGTCCCCTTCCCAATAATTCAGCAAATGCACACAGACAGGACCAGCACTTTAAAATTAAATTTCTTAAGTTATTGTAGCCATTTATCGTATGTTCAGCCAGAGGAAGAACTGTACTGCTTGTTGGCTGGTCACATGACTATAAGATAGGAGCACGCATTAATAACGCCTAAGCATGCACACTTAAATGATCACAATGGCCCTGTTGATTATGCTGCTCTCACAGTCTGAAGAGCAATCCTTGTCTCAGACAGCCTCCCCCCACCCTCCTGCCATTCTATTCCCTTACTCAAGGTTGTGGTCCAGCATGGAGCTGTTTGTGTGTGTGACTGCTATTACGGTCCCTTAGCCTCACAGGAAGCTGGGTACGATGGTTATTACGGTCCCAGAGCTGCACAGGAAGCCAATTCAATCTGTCCTAATGGAGTTGACCTGACCCTGGTGGCTGTGCCTGGACATGGTTCCTGCTGGGCCAAGGAAGAGATGGAGGGAGCGATGGACGGAAGGATGGAGGGAGGGATGGTTGTCTTCTCCCAGCACTGGGATGTTACTTCATTTACATTGACCGCAGTTGCTGTGTCCTAATGTTTATTGAACCGTCTTAGTGACCTATATCTTCATCAAACAGCTCCATATAAGGAGCACTATGTAAGACAGGAAACGCTCAACATGCTAAAGTCAAATAACGACAAAGCAGATCAATTACAGTGTCCGTCCATATAGTATCCAGTTCCAGACCATGCAGGGGTGTATCCTGTGGCCTCTTCCTCCTCTGATTACAATGTGAAAGGCAGTCCTGTGAGGCTGAATGGCACAGGGCTCCTTGTAGCCGCCATGTTCTAATTAGGCATGGTAATTAAAAGAGGCCCTGTGCCTTTGTAGTGACATCTGGTTCCCCGTTTACCTCCTGTATCAGGGGTGGAGAAACAGACCAAACAAAACCAGGAAGTGGTCTATAACTGCCTCAACACCATGACAGGGCATGGGGTGATAGGTCAGGGACAGGAAGAGCTACCACCGGATCTCGAGGTGCTAAAATGTATGTGTGGGTGTGTGTGTTTCTCTCCAGTGTACAGGAAGTCTGAAAATATGAAGCACGAGGAGCGGTAAACTGATCTTGTAGGGGGCCTCTGTATGTTTTCCGTTTCAGCTGGACTTCACGCATGTATTTGTAGCCTGAGTGATATTATGTACACATTCAAAGTCATCTAAGAATTCTCATACATGTGTTCTTTCTTTCCGTTGACAGTGTTGAGCACTAGTTCATTACATGGGCCTTGGCCTCTGCAGACAGAATGTATAGAGCTATGTACCCTTACTGGAGGCATACTGCCTGCTACTGTGCTTCCTGCGTGTAGGAGGCAGAGTAGGAGGTAGGAGCCTACAGACAGAACTATGTGCGCAAAATGCAACATTAATGCAACAGAATGAATACAGCAGTGTGTGAGAACGTAGATGGAATGGGTTTAATTATTCTGCACAAAACAGGGAGGAATACAAATCACACATAGGCCAGTAGTTTGGAATGTCCATACTATTCCACATGAAAAAAGAAAAGAAAATGAAGTGACTCCTGCATTACTTACATTTTCACAAACAAGCCATTACTTACCAGAACCTTCTGTGCTCTGTCTGTGAGAACAAGCAGGATGTCTGAAGTGCGTTCCTGTGTGCTGACGAGGTTTGTGCAGTGTAGCAGTGCTGGACAATAGTGTCCTGTAGAATCTATAGGAACATTATCCAGGATAGGCAGCATAGCTTACATTTCATTGATTTGTTTTCACTAACTAGAACTGAGTTACTGTTCTGCAAATGCTCATCATTAGGCAGTGAGTGTTTCTACATTCAAATAGCTTCATCAGGGATTCTCTACTTGTGATTGACAGAAAAACAGAGTGGAACCATTGTTACATGGTAGAAAGAAATCTGTACATGGTAAATGCATAATAAATATTTGACATAACTTTCAAACTGTACTTATAACACCACATTTAAAACACAAGGACATATGACCTCTGATGGAATTGTGTTTCGAGGTAATACAGAGTACATTGCATGATCTGGAGAAATTAGTAATGATTTATATCATCACAATCAGGCTAATAAAAAAGGGCACAAATAACTATCCTAATGTTCAGATACAGCATCATCTTTTCAGTCTATCGTAGTCTTAAATAAATAAGGATTCAAATATATTACACAGAACTTAGAATTAACCTTTAAAAGTGCTCTAGCATTGCCATAATTTTTGAGTAAATATTGAAACAAGATATCCATTGACATATTCAAATTCACCCAAAACAGCTTGCACTTCATTGCCATTCATACGTTATTTTCGTCCCCTCTGCTATAATAAACAAAATATTTAATGTGAAGATGTCTGTCTGTGTGAGGATGAGAGCTGCATGATAACTAGCAGCCAGACACTAACATCGGCTGGGTAGCTCTGAGTCGCTGGGGCGAACCGTTGCTAAGCACTTCTGGTTGCTAAGTGAGAGTGAGAACATTTGGGGAGCCCTTGGTGCAATGCTGAAATCTAAGGGCATTCCTTGACAGCTAGTGCTGCTGCAAAACTGTTTCAAACCCAAACTCCACTCATATGACAGGCTAATGCCGCAGTGTTAGAGACAGCCCTAAAGAATCCTCAATAAACACACGTATAAACAAGAATAACAACAACAATGTTAAAATAGGACAACATGATCTAATGTAGGCTGCAGTACATACTGTACCTGTGTTCCAGTCATTGAAAGCCATGTGACAATCAAAAAGCAGCAGTTTACATCAACAACAGAGATATGACACCTCTGTTGTCAGTCCTGTTCTGGACAATATACAGTATCAACATGTGAACAGTGAACCATATCAACATCGAAATCGTCTTTAAAGGTCAGTACCTGAAGATCGAGTAACTGGTACTGACTAAGGCCCGTACATACTGGGGACCAGGGACCACTGCCATAGAGAGGCCTCTCCTGATCTAATCTGCCTGCCTCTCAGTGTCCATGCTCTGGTCGTTAGGGGTGTACCATTAGGAAGGTCTGAATCACTGCTCTCCAGCTCCCGCACCGTGAAGCACAGTGAGGGGGACAGTGAGGCAGGACACAGGGAGCCATTTATACTGGAGGGCCTGTGAGGAGCGGCTCAGGTCCCAGTCATAGTACTGGAGCAGGTACCCACACGCTGCCTGAAACAGAAATACAGGCACAGATGTCCCTCTTCAATAGAGATGTTATTTTAAGCAAAACACATTAGGGTACATAAACTATCACTCTTGCCAATCTGGCTACTGAGGTCCAAATATGTGACCCGTTTCAAGAAGCTACGTATGTTGCACGTCACTACTTCACATGAGCTGCTCAGCATGTGTAGATAATCCTTGCTACGGCCTCTTTTTGGAAAGAGAACTGTAAAAGTGTTGCTACCACTCATAATATTGCTGCCCTGAATTTAACAGGCTCTATCGACAAAGATCAGTGGGAAAAAGTTGTGAGGGACTACTTTCTGGAGAAAGATCGTGCCATGCTGACATTCTCTGACTCTGAAAACGAATCAGACGATGAGGAAAACCCTGATTTAGGTAAAAACATTTTCATTGAATCATACATTGTAGAGTCATCTGATTATAGTGATGGGGAAGAAATGGCGATCAACAGTGTTGTTGTCACGGAAGAAGTTGACCGAGCATTGAAATCAGTGGAATGCCCGGTTGAAGCAGTGTATGTTTGTGAATGTGGAGGGAGTTGAAAAGAGAACACAGAAAGCTGTTGTATAAAACACCTGTCTCTGGATTACATCTTCAAACTAAGGGCAACCATGGCATCAATGACAGAGAGGGAGAAGCATTCATTCATGTAAACGGTTAAGAAACTAGCTACATTTTCAGATATTATATGTTTCTAATTTCGTCAGAAAGTTGTTTTCATTGCAAGTTAAAGTGTACTGTTAGCTGACTGGCTTGCGAGCTAACATTATGCGTGTATGTTCTGTGTAGTAATATTATTTATATCTCAGAAATCCATTTGCATTGTTAGTTATAGCTAGCTAGCTAACATTAAACCTAGTTAGTTAGCTTTAGCTAGCTGCAAATTCATGCATGGTGGCTAGCTATGACAATCAGTTTGTATTTCTAGTAATATGGGTTTGGATTATGGTTAATTGTTTAGCTCACTATGTTTAGCACATGGCCTCACATGTGATTCCTTAAAGAGATAGATGGGGCTAACAGGCTGACCACACAGCTCGCGTCGCGTGCTTTTCGACCTGTCCCCAAATTAATATAATTGGTTCAGAGTTTATTTTGATATTTTAACCTGCGTGTCGTGATCACGTTTGGTGTGGGGGGACAAAATACATTTATGCACAATGGCGCACAATGGCGCACTCGCGCAGCCAGTTTGGGTTCCGTGTAAGGCTTAAGAGGGTGTGAACGATGCTGAATGGGTGTAGACAAAGAAGAGCTCTCCAAAACATTCAAGGGGCCATTTTCTCAAAAGTTTATCAACTTTCAAAGCAGAATCACTTTCACATTGTTCCTCAACAGCAGTATACAATACACTATTTTTCTAGCTCTGAGTTTCTACTTTTATCCAATGTAAAAATAAAAAATAAAAATATTTTGCTACGTAAGACCGGTGGGTAACATATGGTGACGTAGTGTCCTGTTTGTCAACTGCAGGATCTCTGAAGTGACCAGTTTGATGCTAACAGTACATGAATGACAGGTCGTCCTTGCCCCTCCTCTCTTTCCTTCTGAGTGAGTGCCGTTGCCAGGGGCGGTAAGGGGAGAGGGTAAGGGAGAGGGAAGGGGGAAGATGACTCATAGCTTCCGACCTACATCCTACTGCTCTCCAGAGTCTCCTCTCTGGTCACACAAATCCCAATCACTAGCCTGGCCAAGGCAGAAACTGCCAGCTAACCCTCTTGTGATGGTGCCTCAGTAATGACCACTGAGAACACTGCTGCAGTTGGGATGGGCCAGGTAATAAATCACAAGAATACAGAGAGCATGTTTCGAATGGATTCCAAGAGGCTATTCCAATGCATTTGATTTAAAAAGCTAAAGAAGGGTTCCATGCAATACACTAATTGACTGTTTTTGAAAGACACCCCATTTCTCTTCTCTTAATATATGCCTTTAGGCTTAAAGGGAAGTATATGATTTTGTATACGTAGATATAAATCAACACTTAGAGTAGATCCATGACTCTGAAACACACATCTTGTCACCTCTCATACAACTCATGGTCCTATAGAATGGTGTTGAGCAATTAGTGCTTTTTAGAGGTCGGTTCGGTTTCTGTTCGATTATAAAGAAAAATAATCACGGTTTCCGATTACGGATATTTTTTTCAACATTAAATGCACCATGCATTATGTGGGTTGAATACTTTAACAACACAGATTAAAACAATTAATAAGTCCCATGATGGTAGTGAATGTTCATTACTGCTTATCATTAACCATAAAAAAAATCACATTATTTTTTACTTTATAAAATATTTCAGTTGTGTATATTACATTTGTTTAATTTAATGACTTTATTATTTCATTCCAATTCATCATCTCATCTCTATAGAGCTGCTGCCTATACTGTCTGACAAAATCTATATTTGAGTAGTTCTACTATATTACTACTATATTTTTAGTAGTAAACGAGGTATACTTTTATGACTGCTGAATACCAATTATCAATCACTTAGCTCATGTATTTTCAGGTAGAGATACCTCACGAAGCAACTGCTCTCTATCCCTCTCGATCGTGCGTCTTCTGTCTCTTCTCTCCCTCTCCGTGTCTGCCGCACACAGACAGGACTAGTAGGTGAGCAATGGATTAGGGTAATTCTAGTTAATTACTACCTTTTCTGTGCTAAACTATGTAGAATATTGGCCTGTTGGAAACTACAACTCCCTACTTCATCACACAGTTTTGGGCTTGATCTGATTTATCTCTGTAGAAACTGTGCATTGAGATCACAGATAAAAACTTAATGAAATGGAATTCAAATAATTGAACCGACTATCATCAATTATTTTTCCGTTTTTAAACAACTAACCAAATGTCGGTTAAATGCTCAGCACTACATTAGTAGTGTTCTTGGCCCTGCTGATGTGTGTGTGGGTGTGGAGGCTGCCATGTGTAAAGGAAGATGACAAATGGACTGTCCCCTCAGGGGTGACCTAGGTTTGGGGGGCTGGCCACGCTAGATTTCACTAAGCCAACATCATCTGTCCCATGACTGAGCCCGCCCCAGCTCCTCAGAATGGATATGTCTGGGTTCAATGTTCTCGTCACTGCCCGCTGCAGCTAGCTAGCAGCCCCGGCATGACGAAATACTGTAAGATATACTTATTTACAATGCACCAACACCTAGGATCTAAACTTAAGACTTGTGAATCTTGTCTCAAGTACCGCAGTGGACACTTCGGAACCTATATATACCATCAAAACCTGTTACTGCGTGTCTGTACACAACAGGGGAGAATTGCAGTCAAGTCAACATAGGAGAGTAATGTCCCACTGGGCACAAACTGGTTGAATCAATGTTGTTTCAACATAGTTTGTCAACGTATTGTGATGTGGAATTTACGTGGAAAATACATTGGATTTGAATAAGGTTATCAATGTAATTTACTCTCAAGTGTTCTCTTGAGGGTGACATTTCAACCACAGGATTATGTCATCATGGTAACCAAATTTCAACATAGACAAACCTTGAATTTTTACCTTTGAACATCAAATCTTCAACATTATATCCATTATCAGAAAAAATAAACAGTAGGCTAGACAGCACTTCCTACTGGACAAGGGAACTATTTACAGCTACCCTTCAGTCTCCCGACCAAGGTTTTAACCAATCCCAGCCCAGCTATGACATTTGTCACTGACTATTACCAATGTGCTATGGGGAGAATGACTGTTGTGCAATCACCACTTAAAAACGAAATAGATTCACTGTTGCTATCGAAGTCATTCCAAAGGGTAGGTTTAACAGAGCAAATGAAATGTGAACTTATCACTCATGTATCATCAATGACTATACCAATGACTATGACTATATATCATATGCAAAGTCATCAACAGCTATAGTTTCAGTTCAACCCAGGATTCAACTAATCGTAGGCAATACAGAGGCCTAGGGTTTCAAGCTTGGTTGATTTCAAAGGGAATGATATTTAGTGATATTGAATTGTGTTTGGTCGTCAACACAACTAAATATCAACATTTGAAGGAGATGTATCTTCTTCTTGGATAGTTCCATCTGTGCCACTGACTTAGTCTGGCTTTAATTCTAGTTTGTTTACAAATTAATAATTGATATGCTGGATTCACATCTCAACCAAAAGGTCTCCAGCTCAACCAAAAATCTAAGTTAAAGGATTAGGACTAAATTCAAGTGCATTTAAAGTTTGATTTGATTTTGTCCTATTCTTTTAACTTAGATTTTTGGTTGATATCATCAATTATTAATTTGTAGACAAACTGGAATTAAAGCCAGACTAAGTCTGATGGAACTATCCAAGCAGAAGATACATCTCCATTAAATGTTGATATTTGGTTGCGTTGTCAACCAAACTGTCACGACTTCTGCCGAAGTCGTTGCCTCTCCTTGTTCGGGCGGTGCTCGGCGTTCGACGTCACCGGTCTTCTAGCCATCATTGATCCATTTTTCATTTTCCATTGGTTTTGTCTTGTCTTCCCACACACCTGTTTTCAATCCCATTCATTACCTGTTGTGTATTTAACCCTCTGTTTCCCCTCATGTCTTTGTCAGAGATTGTTTATTTGTCAGCGTAGTGTTTTTGTTGTATAAGTGCGCGACGGGTCTTCGTACCCATATTTGTTTATGTTCTTTTTCCTGTTTAGTGTTATGGAGCATGTTACTATGTCATTATTAAAAGACTCCATTTTACACTCCGTTTGACTCTCCTGCGCCTGACTTCCCTGCCACCTATACACATATGCCTGACACAAACACAATTCAATAGTACTTTTGTAATACATTAAATAGCCTAAAGTTAAGGCTATCTTACAAACTAATGTAACATTCACCTTAAAATGAGCAATACATCCATGGCCACCTGTTGAGGTTACTGTAACTATAAATGTCTTCTTATGTGATCATATAAAGTGTGCATGTTCAAGATAGCATGCATAGGTTGTCGCAGGTCTGTGGAGATCTTCACAATTGCTGTAATTATCTGCACAGAATCTCGAACGGCAACGGTCACCTGCGCCATGTACTTTTATATCAAAGGTGCATGCCCACAAAAAATACTCTAAACCCTGCGTGCGCCAGTTTTTCCGCAAAGGTTGGTATTTATCCATTTTGAACTTGATGGGTAAGCGTGCGTATATCCACGCAAAACTAGAACCCCTGCCTGCACACAACTTCTAGAATGTTGGTCAACTGTATTGCAAGCAAATAGGCTTCTTGTTCATTTGGGGGAAATGGGGGTGTTTGATGGACAGGAATTATGATCATGGTAGGCTAAGAAAAACTTTAAAACGTAGGCCTAATGATAAAACAGATGCATTTGCCATTGGTAAGGAGATCGCATAGCAGCATGTCATCTAATATGTTTATCTTACTTTTATTATATAGGCCTAAATCATAATCATATTGCAGGACATGTCTTTCATTTTCTGACTTAACTGGTTTAAATGATTCCCGCTACACAACAAATAGTAGGCTACCATTTATCAATCGCTCATTCAGTAGTAGGCTACCATTTATCAATCGCTCATTCAATGGTAGGCTACCATTCATCAATCGCTCATTCAATAGTAGGCTACCATTCACCAATCGCTCATTCAATAGTAGGCTACCATTTATCAATCGCTCATTCAATGGTAGGCTACCATTCATCAATCGCTCATTCAATAGTAGGCTACCATTTATCAATCGCTCATTCAATGGTAGGCTACCATTCATCAATCGCTCATTCAATAGTAGGCTACCATTCACCAATCGCTCATTCAATAGTAGGCTACCATTTATCAATCATTCATTCAATAGTAGGCTACCATTCATCAATCACTCATTCAATAGCCAAGCAAAGTAAATAGACCGGTAGCCTTGGCAGTATGTGACAGTATGGGTAGGCTACAGTATTGCTGTGTGATAGGATTAGGATAGGATTAGGAACACCCCTCCCCCTTTATTGGGGGGAGGGGTGTTCTACTAAGCAAATTGTTTTAAAATGGTTATACCAAGGATTGTTTAGCTATCTGATTTTGAGTTTTAGGACCCTTTTAGGTTTATATATTTTTTTTTAATGAAACATTGAATTTGGTCATACTGCTATTAGCCAATAGAAATGCATTGAATAACAGATTCATACATGGAAAAACAGAAAGTAAAAATAAAAAAATTGAAAGGAAGTCTATTTTGAAGTGTCTGTCCTATATCTGAGAGATCGAAGAAAGATCAGGAAACTATTTAACATTTTTCTTGACACATTTAACCCGTTTTTGTAGGCACTAAACCACTTCCATATATACTTCCAGAAACGTTTTTAACTGGTACCGGGCTACGTTCAGGAGAGTGTTGTTAAGCTTCTGTGCAAAACAACCACCATGTAGGTGTTTGTGAGAGTCTCACCTTTCCATAAAGGGTCAAATTAGTTAGAGGGGGTCAAACCGTTCGGACACTACAGACGTTTTCGTGAGAAGAGCAATTTTCTCGTGGTCTCGTGGTCTGACAAACACCACGGTAGATGGGCCACCCTCCACCTCAGATGCGGAAGGCCACCATTGGCGGATGAGGTGGATTGAGACGCAGCCCATGCTGGATATCTCTAGCTTAGGTGAACGACATCATAGCCTAGCCTATTGAATTTCAGAGCCTATAGCAAGGCAGGAAATAGAAACACAATCATGCATTGATAAACTAAATATTGAACAACAATTTGTCTTTTGCATCGATGTGTGCACTGCAGCTTTTACTTTTCAATTGTTCGAAAGGACAATCAATCTAACAGAGTGCGTGGCCAGTGTTTGGCACTCGCTAGGCAGTATGCATTTTTAGTTTGGAAAAGTCACTGCAGCATTTTGCCCACGCCTCTACCGGAATGTGATCAAATTTGCCATTGCGCTTTCTTTTACGAACTACCATGGTCCAGTTCCAACATCATCAAATCATACAGCAAATTCGTTTTTTTTGTTACCATATAAGGTGAATGGGGGGCATTTTCCAGGCGGGGTTGTAGGGCTCGTTGACGTTTGAGAAATGCAAATAATATGTGGCGAACGCAAATCCTAGAATCCATGTATGCCAAAATTTAGTAAGACATTTATGCATGGTTGATAAATGAGGCCCCAGGTCATTTGGTTCTGCTATTAGATGAAGCACAGTGATAACACAATCTGTTGTATAATTAAACAAAATGTCTGACATTGTTTATCCAATGGAATTTGCTTCTACATGGGAAATTCAACAAACTTTTGGATGTCTTTTTGAGTGGGTGAAATCCACGTTGAAATGATGTGGTCTGACCAGCAGGGTGTCTTACTCTTAAAAAACATTGCTTTTATTACTTTGAGGTTTTGACATGAGCTCGGTAAAATGGCTTGCTTTAATAAAACAGACAGTACTCAGTACAGCTCATCCTCTCAAACCAATGTCTGTTTGTTGCCATGGTACCCGTCTCAAAGATATGCTTCATGCTCTCGCTCTTTCATCAATGATCAGTTACTCAGGCAGACACAATATCTCATATATAATGAGCTTGATATCTATATTTTCACTATAGGCCTACCTACACCACAATTGAGCAATGAGTGCATTCCATTCCTACAAACAAAACAGCTACAGTAAGCGAGAAATACAGTTCTCATAGCAGGCGTAAGACAGCCTTTGTCAGCCAGCACATCTGTATGCAGGAGGCAGTGTAAGTATACTTCAGCATCAGCTCTTCCATTATCAGGATCAGGATTGAGCCATCCCTCACAATACCCCTCTCCGCCCGCATGCACTAAATCATAAAATCACTAAACAGGAAAAGGATGATCATTTTTGAAGTTGATGACGTCCATAAGCATACACAAGCTCCTCCTGTCATGATTCTAGGCCTTGGGGGGGGGGCTTGTATTACCGCATAGTTCTGAAAATCTGCAATTCCCAGGGTGAGTGATGGGCTGAAGGAAGTAGTGTGGTACCTATCGTCTATATGACTGACAGTAACTGGTTCTCTTGGATGAAAAGCAATAGAGAGTGAGTCATACTCCCTGCTTAGTGGATGGCAATCTCCCAGAGCCTTGTCTATCAGTGGGCATCAGAGAGCTCAGTACAGACACTCAGCTCAGTACGTCAGAGGAAGTAGGCTGATCTGACAGGATAAGGGCTGCCTCCTAAATTGCCATCTTATTCCCTATAGTGCACTGCTTTTGACCACAACCTTTTGGGCCCTGGTCAAAAGTAGTACGCTATAAAGCGAATAGGCGCCATTTGGGACACAGCCAATGCATGACAGGCAGGCACCCAGGCTCCCTCACAGCTTCACAGAGGATCTGATCTGCGGGGGCTTAAGCAGCTGCTGTTGTTAAAACAATCGTTGCCGTGTTGGTGATATTTTTAGAGTGTAATGACTGGACATCCTGTGTCACCACCACCGGCCGACCCTGACTGTGAACAGCAAACATTGGACATCAATATCCCTGTCAACAGGGCCCGTCACACATCTCTGTTCCATTGACTGATAAGCAGCGAGCGATCTGGTGACCAGACGCGAAGACTCCTGGCTCCTGCCTGTCAAAACCACTGGATATAGACTATTGGTACACACGTCGTCATAGCCACCGGCAACAGGAAGAGGATCCCCGCCCACCTCACTGTCATCATGGCAGCAGCACACCTGTCCTGTTTCTCACCTGGACAGACAGAAGTTTCTGCATCCCAAATGGCACACTATTCTCTTTATAAGCCACTACTTTTGACCAGGGCCCATAAAGCTAGGGTCAAAGGTAGTGCACTACATAGGGAATAGGGTGACATTTGGGACGCAAGCCAGATGGTCCCAGTTAACAGTTGCCTGCCTGGCAGTGACGCCACAGAGGGCCCTGCACAGCTGGCCTGTTCTTACAAGCAGCCAAATAGAATACCTACAGCAACACTTACCACCGCAACAGCGTTATCCCTTTAGCCAAGAGCAATCCCTACCGAACAGACCAGTCTCTATCTCCTGAGTGGTGCTCTACTTGCTGAGAAACTGGCTACAGACATTCAGGCACTGGAGACAGACCTTTCCTATCTAAATGGTCAGCAATGTTGGACATTTACATAGACCAAATGCTGCTTATTTTTAAGGGACATTGGTAGCATCATGCTAAATCCATGGAGCAAAAAGAGAAACGATGACAGTGCATCTCACTGACACTGAGAGGAATAAGAGTGATGAGAGGAGAGTAAATGAGAGGAGGAACCTTGTGAAAGACATTGTTGAACTGGACTCCAATGCAGTTCCGTTTGCCTCGGCTGCAGAGGAGATCCTCCTGTCCTGCGTTTCTAAGACAAAGCGCAGCATAACCAGTTCATTGCATCACAGTCTTCTCTGACCACTCTGTTTAATTTCTCTCTCCTCACATGACTTAAGCTGAGACCTTGGGCGCTGTGGCTTGTAGCTGTCACATCTCTGCAGTGGTGCAGAGATGTGGGGTGACGACCCTGGTGATTGAGTCAGCCGCATCAGGGAGCCAACAGAACACTGCTATCACTGCCTTTAGGACTATGCATCTAGAGACTGTCTACCATGGGTTTCTATGTAAAGCAGTGATAGACACTCACCGGCCAGTATATTAAGTACACCACCCCGTTCACGTAAATGGTTCACTTCTACAGACAGTGAGTCATGTAGCCGTGGCTTGCTATGTAGGGGCGGCAAGTAGCCTAGTGGTTAGAGCGTTGGACTAGTAACAGATAGGTTGCACGATCGAATCCCTGAGCTGACGAGGTAAAAATCTGTCGTTCTGCCCCTGAACAAGGCAGTTCACCCACTGTTCCTAGGCCGTCATTGAAAATAAGAATTTGTTCTTAACTGACTTGCCTAGTTAAATCAAGGTTAAAAAAAAGCAGGCAGACAGGCATTGAGGCATTCAGTTACTGTTTGATTTAACGTTAGAAAAAAAGTTACCTTTGAGCGTGGTACGATCGTCGGTTGCTGACACGCCAGATCCAGTCCCTCAGAAACCGCCACCCTCCTGGTCTTTTCACGCACGACAGTGTCTAGGGTTTACCAAGAATGGTGCGACAAACAAAAAATTGTCTGTTTCTGAGGTAACAGGCTGTTCGTAACATGAATGTACCGTCGTCCAATCTGCAGCAACTGCATGATGCCATCGCGTCAGCACAGACGAACATCCCTGTTGGAATGTTTCCGACTAGAATGCCTCAAAGAAGTCAGGTTGTTCTGGAGGCAAAGGGGGTCCGACCCGGTACGAGATGGGTGTACCTAAAAAACTGTCCGGTGAGTGTTTCTTAATTTAATACACAACAGAGGTTTGTAGATATCCATAAATCCATGTTATTGACATCATCTTATGTTATCAAAGTATATGTCCATATGGTCTGTTTTTCAGAGTATAATTAAGCAATAAGGCCCGAGAGGGGTGTAGAATATGCACAACGCAGAGTGCCTGGATGCCTGGAGCCTTTAGCCATGGTATATTGACCATATACCACAAACTCCCCAGGTGCCTTATTGCTATTATCAACTGGTTACCAACATAATTAGAGCAGTAAAAATAAATGTTTTGTCATACCTGTGGTATACGGTCTGATATACCATGGCTGTCAGCCAATCAGCATTCAGGGCTCGCTACCTACATTCATTCTGTATTACCTGTCTATGGGTGGTAGAGTAGCAGTGAGACTGACAGCAGGAACCTACTCGTCTCCGCACCACACATATTAACTAACACGTTTTTTAATATACTTCAGCTCTCTTTCTCCACTAGTATTACAGGAAGGAAGCCGAGTGAGAGGAAGCATATTGGCTTACTCTGAGACAGGAGTGTGGACTAATGCACTAAGTGGACAGAGATGAAGTGCAGGTTCTGAGTGGCTGGCTTCCAAAATCCAGCAGAGCTGTGTTTTCCAACCGGATCATCGGATGCTGTGGTCAGCTTCAACACTGTTATTATAATGTGTGAAATGGTTTTCCATCCCCTTTGTTGTACTTCCTGGGAGTTGTGCAACTGTGATAATGTAAACAACGTTGAACAAACATACAGTATTTTAGATGCCACAGAGTGTAGGGAAACATATACAGTATATTGATTCGTCTTTTTTTACACGCAACCTAACATACAGGCATATAAGACATGAATGTTGCCTCACCATCTCTATCAGTGTGTACTAGTGAGTATGCAGCCAGTCACTATGATGCAGGGAGGGGTCCAGGAGTCTGCTATGAGTCACACCTGCAGATGAATGACATGTCATACCCCTCAGCGGTCAAGCATGTCACAGTCTCCGGGAAGCAACAGAGGTTGAAAACAGCCCACACAAGCAATAGCTGAACGTATACAACCGTCATTGTTCAGTCAGAATGTCTGCCAGAATGACGACGGCTTAGAACGTTTGAGTCTTTAGAATGTCTGGTTGTTCAGAAAGAGAGATGCATGCAGAATGTTTTCTTGTCAAATGATATGTCGCCATTATCATTGTCGTATCGAATGTTAGATATGTTACACTGAGAATGGTGTTCTTGGGGTCCGCTCTTCTCTCTTCCTGCACAGCACACATTGTCGGTGACTACTAGCCAGGTGTGAATGAGCTGCAGCAGGACATCTCACTGTCATCCTTCTTCAGGCCAATTTATTTTCCCACTAGGGAAAGCATCTCCTCCTCTCCAGTCCCTCTGTATGATAGAACAGATAATGTTTCCACAGCTGCGAGTTATATATTCTTCTCTGTCCCAACAAGCAAGTTATGGGATTTTGTGGAAATTACGTTCTAAAGCACATTCGAGAGATTCCACATTCTAAGAAATGATTGTTTGCCTTACAGCATGATTACTCCAGTCTGAGTGGTGTACTATTGTCAGTGGACCCTAGAAGTGAGATTACCCTGCCTTCCTGACTGCTGAGATCAGGGTTGTGGTCCATGCATGACATTTTATAACAGGACCGTCATTAGTGTTGCTTAGAGGGTTGATCCAGCCTCAGAGCTGACTGAAACCCAGCACCTTGTTCACTCCATCTGATGTCCACTGAGGAGACAAGGACAGAGATAAAAGACAGGAACTAAGAGAGGAGAGAAGAGAAAGGGGAGAGAGATGAGAAAGCAGAGGAGAGAAAGAGAAGAAGAACTCAATGACGGGAAGAGAGCAATGGACACCATCAAAAAGAGGTGGGTCATTATTTTTCCTTCTGCATTAATTGAACACGACAAGGCCTGAAGAGGAGTGTGACAGCAATCAGGACAAGAGGGAGAGAACCCCAGTCTGGATTACATACTGTTCTCCGTATGTTGATGAAAGCACTACAGTCTCAAAGGGTTTATGTAAATGAAGAGGCTCTAGGAAGGATGTTGGTCCTCAAAGAGCGAGTTGATTGATTTGAAGAGGCAGGTGATAAGGAGAGAAGGAGAGGCTCTGTCTGCATCCAAAATGGAACCCTGTTCCCAAGATAGAGCCCTACATACACTACCGTTCAAAAGTTTGGGGTCACTTAGAAATGTCCTTGTTTTTGAAGGAAAAGCTCATTTTTTTGTCCATTAAAATAACATCAAATTGATCAGTGTAACAGTGCAAGATTAGGTAACTAAGCACTTTTCCCACTTACCCAGAGTCAGTTGAACTCATAGATACAATTTGTATGTCTCTACCTGCAGTTTAAAGGAAGTTGAAGGTAGTTTCACAAACCATTGCTAACTAGTACAATGACTAGAAGCTTAGAGGAACAGCTAGCATGCTGTTAGCAATTGCGCTAACGCTAGATAGCAATTGCACTTAGTTAGCAACTTCCATCGATCTGCATGCAGACATAAAGTTGGTATCCATTAGTTCATTTAACTCTGGGTAAGTAGAAAAAGGGCCTAAATTGCAAAAATCCCGCACTATCGCTTTAAAGGTGAAATAAAAAAATAAAAAATAGAAGCACATCTCGAGAAAATGTTTTATTCATGTAATCATGTCTTTTGGAGAGGCCGCAATGATTCATATTCATATAAAATGAACGATTTTAAATTAATCTATGGCTGTGCCTCCATTCTTATGTTGTATTAGCCTTATGATTGAAGTACTGTAGTCTACATATCTCTTACATGTCTGTTTATCGATATGTCTCTTTGCATCCATGCAATGTCCATTGGTGTATGTTTGTGTATGTGCACTTGTGTGTGTGTGTGTGTGTGTGTGTGTTTGTGTGGAATGTCTCCGTTTGTGTTTAACGTCTGAATGTGTGTTTGTGAGAGGGATGCTGCTCTCTCCCATGAAACCCTGGGGAGGGGGAGGATTCAGAAGTGAGTCAGAGCGGAGCAGCCCCCTGCCCCCCTGCCTCAGCTGATGAAGGGGGGGTGGGGGAGGATCCTCTACAGCTACTCTGTCTGCAGTGCGGTGAAGGGCATAGAGACACAGGGACTTATCATCACACAGACTGATGACCCCTGAGCTGGCTTTCTTTCCTAGAAAGTAAGACCCATAACATTTGGTGAAAAGACACAGGATCAAGTCAGTCAATACTCTGGTCAGAAGCCAAGCTTCTCTTTGCATGATGAATATTTCAGAATCTGGGTCCCAAATGGCACCCTATGACCTACAGTGCACTACTGTTCAAAGGTTTGGGGTCACTTAGAAATGTCCTCGTTTTCCATGAAAACATACATGAAATGAGTTGCAAAATGAACAGGAAATATCGTCAAGACATTGACAAGGTTATACATAATGATTTGTAATTGAAATAATAATTGTGTCCTTCAAACTTTGCTTTCGTCAAAGATTCCTCCATTTTCAGCATTTTGCAGACCTTTGGCATTCTAGTTGTTGAGGTAGAGATTTCACCCATGCTTCCTGAAGCACCCCCCACACGTTGGATTGGCTTGATGGGCACTTCTTACGTACCATATGGTCAAGATGTACCAACAACAGCTCAATAGGGTTGAGATCCGGTGACTGTGCTGGCCACTCCATTATAGACTAGCTGACTGCTTCTTCCCTAAATAGTTATTGCATAGTTTGGAGCTGTGCTTTGGGTCATTGTGCTGTTGTAGGAGGAAATTGGCTCCAATTAAGCGCCGTCCACAGGGTATGACATGGTGTCGCAAATGGAGTGATAGCCTTCCTTCTTCAAGATCCCTTTTACCCTGTACAAATCTCCCACTTTACCACCAGCAAAGCACCTCCAGACCATCACATTGCCTCCACCATGCTTGACAGATGGCGTCAAGCATTCCTCCAGCATCTTTTCATTTTTTCTGCATCTCACAAATTTTCTTCTATGTTATCTGAACACCTCAAAACTTAGATGAATCTGTCCATAACACTTTTTTACAATCTTCCTCTGTCCAGTGTCTGTGTTCTTTTGCCCATCTTTTCTTTTTATTGGCCAGTCTGAGATATGGTTTTTCTTTGCAACTCTGCCTAGAAGGCCAGCATTCCGGAGTCGCCTCTTCACTGTTGACGTTGAGACTGGTGTTTTGCAGGTACTATGAAACTGCCAGTGAGGACTTGTGAGGCGTCTGTTTCTCAAAATTGTTAACAATGTACTTGTCCTCTTGTTCAGTTGCACACCGGGGCCTTCCACTCCTCTTTCTATTCTGCTTAGAGCCAGTTTGCGCTTTTCTATGAAGGGAGTAGTACACAGCATTGTACGAGATCTTCAGTTTCTTGCCAATTTCTCACAGAGAATAGCCTTCATTTCTCAGAACAAGAACAGACTGACGATTTTCAGAAGAAAGTTCTTTGTTTCTGGCCATTTTGAGCCTGTAATCGAATCCACAAATGCTGATGCTCCAGATACTCAACTAGTCTAAAGGCCAGATTTATTGCTTCTTTAATCTGGACAACAGTTTTCAGCTGTGCTAACATAATTTCAAAAGGCTTTTCTAATGATCAGTTAGCCTTTTAAAATTATTAACTTGGATTAGCTAAGACAATGTGCCATTGGAACATAGGAGTGATGGCTGCTGACAATAGGCCTCCGTACGCTTATGTAGATATTCCATAAATAATCAGCCGTTTCCAGCTACAGTAGTCATTTACAACATTTGCTGGGCCACCCCAGCAAAGAGCACTTCCAACCCCACCCCCACTGCCTTTGCCACCGCTGCTGTAAAAAAAATCCTAGAGGAACCTTTGATAGGGGAATCCCCATCGGTAAAGACACAGTCGGCGGCCAGTTGCCATGACAACAGTTATCTGCTAGAGAGAGAGAGAGAGACATCGAGAGAGAGCAAGAGAGAGAGAGTGAGAGGGAGAGGGAGAGGGAGAGGGAGAGGGGAGAGAGAGAGAGAGAGAGAGAGAGAGAGAGAGAAATGCCCCTGGTTCATTCATAGATCGGCAGCTCACATTCAATAATGGAGGGCTCATTGGCAAACCTTCTCAAACAGCCTAATTCATTCTCTTTATAGGGGGTAATGGACTTTACAGTGTTCTATTATTAAAATAACATATTCCTATATATAAATATGTACAGTATATTAGGCTGTATGTATTAGTAGATTAAGACCTATTGGAAATTTGTATTGTTGCACTGTCACCATTTTCATTGCAAAAATAAATACACATAAAAGCATACTTTAAGCCACATATTCATTTGACAGAGGTAAGGAACTCTCCATTGATCAGCACAGCAATTGATAAAACAGGACCATGTTTGGTAAAGAAAAAAAAAAGTGGTTCTGAGCTCATGGCAATATTGCACAGGTAGTCAACAGGTTACAAGAACCAGGAATGCAGACAGGCTAGCTCATCATATCTGTATGAGTGACTGCGTCCAACACACCACCACCACCTGTTGTTACGTTGGACACCTACTGATGTTATGATTTTTTTTTTTAAGTAACTCAATCACATGTACTGCTAAAATAAAGGTTTAGGGAAAAACAGGCAGGCAGCACATTACTACACGACAAAACAGCTCACTCAACCAAGCCTGATGGTCTTGTAAGTATAAAAGCAAATATTGCTTTCATGTATTCCCCCCCAAAAAAGCTTGAAAATGTAGTGGTATGGGATAATGTCTTAGTGTGATCCCGTGAGGTTCAGTTGGTAGAGCGTTGATATAATAACCATCAAACTTGGAGATAAGGTGTGTGGTCCTCCGACTCGGGAAACAATGCAGTTTATTATGCTACAGATGAAACAGGGTGGTGAAGGTGCATGGTGATGAGCTTGATGTTGCTTTCCCCCCAAAATATGTAGGGTCTTATTCTGGTGACATGATGGTCGATGCTTGACTGCCATTTGACAAATAAAAACATTCTTATACTCTGATCATGTAGACTAGCCTACCCGCACAGCCTAGCCACACTGTAGGCCTATCTGCGAGCTACTGGCTGGAGCACACGTGCCAAAACCAGAGTAGGCACATTTGCTATTTAACACAACAGTTTTTGTGACATAACTATTGGTAGAGTTCAAAATGTGATGGAAACATTGAACTTTTGATTTTTATTCAGTCCATGAAAACTTAAGCAAAAATGTACATTTTGTCAGGGCCTCCCGAGTGGCTCAGTGGTCTGAGGCACTACAATGCTTGAGGCGTCACTACAGATCCGGGTTCGATCCCGGGCAGCCGGTCGCGACCGGGAGACCCATGAGGCAATGCACAATTGGCCCAGCATTGTCCGGGTTAAGGGAGAGTTTGGCTGGCCGGGATGTCCTTCTCCCATTGCGCTCTAGCGACTCCTGTGGTGGGCCGGACGCATTGCATGCTGACACGGTCTCCAGTTGTACGACACATTGGTGTGTCCGGCTTCCGGGCAGTGCGAGCAGTGTGTCAAGAAGCAATGTGGCTTGGCAGAGTCGTGTTTTGGAGGACGCATGGCTCTCGACCTTCGCCTCTCCTGAGTACGTACGGGAGTTGCAGCAATGGGACAATTGGATATCACGAAAAAGGGGTATACATTTGTTTTTTAAATAGTACATTTTGTGTGCACTTCGTCATCACGCACAGCCTTTTATCCGGAACAAGTCAATTTGATGGAAACACATCTCTGGTGAGAAATTGCACATATTGATTTTCTGCAGATTATAGAATTGGATGGAAACCTAGCTAGAGATTATGAAATATATTAAATAATATGAATAAATAACAAAAGCTTTGTAGACAATGTCACATCTGATATTCAGTAACCCAGGGGTCTCCAATCTTTTCTAGTATGAGAGCTACTTTAGAAAAATGTAACACGTCGCAAGCTACTTTTTCTAGCTTTAAAATAGGAATGTTCTTCTCTTCTCCTCTCCCTTGCAACTCTTCCCCAGGTCCTTAGTGTACAAGATAAAGTAGTGCACTATGTTTTCTGTTAATATACCTGGTAAAAAGAATGGTTAATAAACAACTCTAAGGGGGGCCCTATAAAATCTTTGTTGTGTTTTCCAAAATTCTGTTTTATATTTTCCCAAATTCTGTTCTCAGTTTTATTTTTAACTCTTACAATTGTTCATAAAGAAACAACGAAATTGGATGTTCTGAGTCCAAATCACATCAGAAGACAATTTATTTTAGGTCTGGAAGAAAATTAACAAATATAGATTGTTTAGTGTAATTCCCCTTTAATTGCGCATCTGGCCCTTTAATTGTGCATCTTGTGAGTGAGGAATGTGCGGCCTAGCGATGGTTCTGTACTGCTGCTACTCATTTCATGAAAAAGTTTGCAATAACAAATAATAGAAGCAAATTATATACTTACCCATAATACACTTTTGCCAGGTAAGCCTACTTTGTGGTTAACATTTAATTGAGAAGATTTTGGGAAAAATATTTCTGTCAACCCACAAGATGATTATCACATCAGCTGGCTACACAGAGAGTGATAAACAAATGTGCGCACCACACAGACAGACAAGAGCAATATTGCTGAAATCAATTGGCATTAATTACAGTATTGTGTTTTTTTAAAGTATTGTGGCATTTTAAGACAATAGTGGCCAACCAGGGATGGGATAATGTCAATGTTGTGTTGATTAGATAGTATCTGGGAGCTTGTGGTGTCTGATACTTGTGAGATTTGTTTATGACATTTGGCAGTGGAACACGTCAAAATTGCATGTACTTTCAGAATTGTTTGGCGAGCTACTCGTAGGTGGGCTGCAACCTACTGTTAGCTCACAATCTACTTGTTGGAGACCCCCGCATTAACCCCTCTATCATTATCATAACTCCAGGGCACCTTGAGAAATGACAATTGCTATTATTGAGGACTTGAGAATGGAGCCTGGATCTAATGTGCTACAATAACTATCAACCAGAGCATTAAAGCATTTTCCTTATTATGTGGAGAGTGAACCGTTGTAACAGGAGGGATCATAAATCTAATTCATGGCTGCATGATTCACACAGAGAACAATAAAGCAGCTGGCTGGACCAGCAGGAGCTGCCATCATCCTCTCTCTTTACCTGC
This sequence comes from Oncorhynchus tshawytscha, assembly GCF_018296145.1. Taxonomy (NCBI): domain Eukaryota; kingdom Metazoa; phylum Chordata; class Actinopteri; order Salmoniformes; family Salmonidae; genus Oncorhynchus; species Oncorhynchus tshawytscha. The sequence continues at coordinate 10,248,258 of NC_056448.1, forward strand.
TTCTGACCAGTAGCTCCTGACAACTGAGAACCAACCTCCCATACTAAATAAGGCCAATGGGCAGATTTCTCAATTCCCTTCTCCAGACGTTGTATTAGGCAGTTCAATGGTGAGAAATGTCTCAGTCCCTGGAGCAAAAACGTTGTGCTATCCAGGCGCATGAGTACAGGACATCAATAAGTTGCTCCCAAGCATTTTAAACCAGCATCGGGAAATTGAGTCTGTCATAGTTCATGTGGGATTCAATGACATTATGAAATGCAGCTCAGAACAGCTGAAGATGGATTTTAAAGAACATATTGGGTCACTACTTCAAATCAAATCAAATCAAATGTATTTATATAGCCCTTCGTACATCAGCTGATATCTCAAAGTGCTGTACAGAAACCCAGCCTAAAACCCCAAACAGCAAGCAATGCAGGTGTAGAAGCACGGTGGCTAGGAAAAACTCCCTAGAAAGGCCAAAACCTAGGAAGAAACCTAGAGAGGAACCAGGCTATGTGGGGTGGCCAGTCCTCTTCTGGCTGTGCCGGGTGGAGATTATAACAGAACATGGCCAAGATGTTCAAATGTTCATAAATGACCAGCATGGTCGAATAATAATAAGGCAGAACAGTTGAAACTGGAGCAGCAGCACAGTCAGGTGGAAGTTGAAACTGGAGCAGCAGCATGGCCAGGTGGACTGGGGACAGCAAGGAGTCATCATGTCAGGTAGTCCTGGGGCATGGTCCTAGGGCTCAGGTCAGTTGAAACTGGAACAGCAGCATGGCCAGGTGGACTGGGGACAGCAAGGAGTCATCATGTCAGGTAGTCCTGGAGCTCAGGTCCTAGGGCTCAGGTCCTCCGAGAGAGAGAAAGAAAGAGAGAAGGAGAGAATTAGAGAACGCACACTTAGATTCACACAGGACACCGAATAGGACAGGAGAAGTTCTCCAGATATAACAAACTGACCCCAGCTCCCCGACACATAAACTACTGCAGCATAAATACTGGAGGCTGAGACAGGAGGGGTCAGGAGACACTGTGGCCCCATCCGAGGTCACCCCCGGACAGGGCCAAACAGGAAGGATATAACCTGACACCAACAAACGCCCCATAATATCTGGCCCTCTGCCCTCCCTAAATCGTGGCATTGAACGGTTCAGCAGACGTTTATTCCTCCATAACTGGCAAGGAGACTTTGGCAGCTCTGTGGGTGTAACATTTATTGACCATTTTGATACCATCTGGAAACAAAGCTCGTATTTTAAGAAGGATGGGATCCACCCAAACCATTTGGGTTCCTGAATCCTTTCACAGCATTATAAAGCTGCGTTGAGACAATGACTTATCAATGACCCAAGCCCAGCTCATTTAATCCGTACCATTGTGTCGCTGAGTTGTCATAATGCTTCAGCAAATGTACATTATCCCAGGGGCGTTGGAAGACACAATGTAAGTAACCTAATTTATATTTATTTTACTGCCCTGAATGCCTCTGCTGATCCCACAGCTGTTGTATGCAGTAATCATGTGCCTAGTGATACTGTTAGCACTGAGGCGGTGTGTCCTAGTAGGAAGTCCACTGTGTGCAGCCTGCACTAACACCCTGCACTAACATAAATAACATGAGCATGTCTACCTCTGCTAATTTCCCCAGTAAAGCAATAAAAACAATCAATCATCACAGAAAAGTGCTAAAAATAGCACATATTAACATATGTAGTTTAAGAAATAAGGTTCATAAAATCAATAATTTGCTCGTAACAGATGACATTCATATTCTGACAATCACTGAAACTTACTTAGATAGTACCTTTGATGATACAGTGGTAGCAATACATGGTTATAAGATCCACAGAAAAGACAGAAATACAAAAGGTGGTGTTGTGGCCGTTTATATTCAGAACCACATTCCGGTCAAGTTTAGAGAGGATCTCATGTTAAATACTGTTGAAGTAATATGGCTACAGGTTCAACTGCCTCCCCTAAAACTGCTATAGACCACCAAGTGCTAACAGTCAGTGTCTGAATAACGTGTGAAACGCTTGATAGTGTATGTGATATCTACAGAGAGTTATATTTTCTGGGCGATTTTAATATTGACTGGCTTTCATCAGGCTGCCCACTCAAGAGAAAGCTTCAAACTGTAACTAGTTCCTGCAACCTGGCTCAGGTTATCAGCCAACTTACCAGGGTAGTTACAAACAGCACAGGAATGAAATCATCGTCATGAATTGATCACACTAACGCTGTAGAAATTTGCTTTAAAGCATTATCCAAATCCATCGGGTTGTTGTTGATGTACAGAATGTGTTGGTCCGTGGTGTGTAACGAGAAGCAACCAGACGCTGCACTTGACACATATATGGAATTGCTTATCCCAGTTACTAATACACATGCACCGATTAACAAAATTACCGTAAAAACTGTTAAATCCCACTGGATTGATGAGGAATTTAAAAAATGTATGGTTGAGAGAGATGGACAACAATAATGTCTTCACTGACATTTTCAACCTTTCCCTGACCAAGTCTGTAATACCTACATGTTTCAAGCCGACCACCACAGTCCCTGTGCCCAAGAAAGCGAAGGTAACATGCCTAAATGACTACCGCCCCGTAGCACTCATGTTGGTAGCCATGAAGTGCTTTGAAAGGCTGGTCATGGCTCACATCAACACCATCATCCCGTAAACTCTGCACCCACTCCAATTCACATTCCGCCCCAACAGATCCACAGATGACGCAATCTCAATCACACTCCACACTGCCCTTTCCCACCTGTACAAAAGGAACACCTATGTGAGAATGCTGTTCATTGACTACAGCTCAGCATTCAACACCATAGTGCCCACAAAGCTCATCACTAAGCTAAGGACCCTGGGACTAAACACCTCCCTCTGCAAATGGATCCTGGGCTTCCTGACGGGACGCCCCCAGGTGGTAAGGGTAGGCAACAACACATCTCCCACGCTGATCCTCAACATTGGGCCCCTCAGGGGGCCCCTCCAAACACACCAAGACAGTCGCGAAGAGAGCACGACAACACCTTTGCCCCCTCAGGAGACTGAAAAGATTTGGCATGGGTCCCCAGACCCTCCAAAATGTCTACAGCTGCACCATCGAGAGCATCCTGACCGGTTGCATCACCGCCTGGTATGGCAACTGCTCGGCATCCGACCATAAGGCCCTACAGAGGGTAGTGCGTACGGCCCAGTACATCACTGGGGCCAAGATTCCTGCCATCCAGTACTTATATACTAGGCGGTGTCAGAGGAAGGCCCAAAAATGTGTCTAAGACTTCAGTCACCCAAGTCATAGACTGTTCTCTCTGCTACCGCATGGCAAGCGGTACTGGAGCGCCAAGTCTAAGTTCAAAAGGCTCATTAACAGTTTCTACCCCCAAGCCATAAGACTGCTGAACAATAATAAAATGGCCTCCCAGACTATTTACAATGACCCCCCTTCCGTTTTACACTGCTGCTCCTCACTGTTTATTATCTATGCATAGTCACTTTATGCATAGATACCATGTACAAAGTACCCCTGCATATTGATTCGGTACCGGTACCCCATGTATATAGCCTCATTATTGTTAGATTTATTGTGTTACTTTTCATAAAATGTTTTACATTAGTAAAAGGAAGGGCATTCAGCATGCACAGCACTTACACAAATGACTGATGATTGGCTGAGATAAATTGATTGATAATGTCAAAAGCCACTCTGAAGTCAAACAAAACAGCCCCTACAATCTTTTTATCATCATAGTCTGCTGCTGGAAAAACGTATGTGTTATGGCTTTACACCCCCTGTTATATTGTGGATAAAGAGCACCTGTCTAACAGAACGCAGAGGGATACGCACCTTTTTTTTCAATTTTCACCTAAAATGACATAACCAAATTTAACTGCCTGTAGCTCAGGCCCTGAAGCAAGGATATGCATATTCTTGGTACCATTTGAAAAGAAACACTTTAAACTTTGTGGAAATGTGAAAGGAATGTAGGAGAATATAACAGAATAGATCTGGTAAAAGATAATACAAAGAAAAATCCAGCTGTTCTTTTGTATTTTTTTGTCCTGGTAAATTTTCTTGTTTACTTACAACCTCAGGCTAATCACATTAGCCTATGTTAGCTCAACCGTCCCATGGAAGGGACACCGATCCCAAAGAAGTTTTAATGGAAGCCTCTCCAACATAATCATGAATTCCCCAGGGCAGATGTCTAGGTCCCTACCTTATGGAACAGCTGGGACTGTGAAGCAACACAAACATAGGCACATGCATCCAACATACGCACTATACACATACGTACACATGGACTTTGTGTTGTAGATATGTGGTAGTAGAGTAGGGCCTGAGGGCACACACTTAATGTGTTGTGAAATCTGTTGTGAATGTATTGTGATGTTTTTAAAATGGTTTAACTGCCTTAATTTTGCTGGACCCAAGGCAGCAGCTAATGGGGATCCATAATAAATACTAATACAAACACAGATACACTACATTACCAAAAGTATGATAAGTATGTGGACACATCTCATTCCAAAATGATGGTGCCCCCCCGGAAATTGTATTGTTACTTACAACGTCATGCTAATCACATTAGCACACGTTAGCTCAACCGTTGATGTGGCCTCCTTCAATAACGGCTATAAGAGATGTGTCCAAATGTCTTCGGGCTGCTATCTGTCTATGGTACAGGGTTTCAGTTACACCAAGGCTGTCTGCTGGAGACAAACAAAGTTCATTGCCCTGCCCCACACAGCTGCACACAACATCTGTTGCACAGCTGCATGGAAACCATAGCAACAGCAGCCAAAAGGAGCGTCCGGCTCATCTGAGAGGAAATAGAAGAGTAGCAGATACAGGTACACTCCATTACCCCAGGTCAACTTCCTGCCTAGATGGAGAAATGGAATCGTTGGGGCTCTGATAATGGTGGATGTCTGGCAAACCAACAAAGAGTCAAAAAGTAAAAGTGAAATGAACACATAAATAGGTTGTTTATTAGCTTGCCTCTATTCTGGGAGTGATGATAGAGAGAGCAGTACTAAGCAGTTTATTGTTGATAGCCCCATCTCTCCATCACTGTCCTCCCTAAAACGTCACATTCCAGTCTACCAGTCCTGAAGGTGGTGCAGTGCTACAGTGAGAAGTGGAAATGAATGGCTGAATTACTTCCTATTTTTTCTTTGCTGCATGAAAAGCAGACAGCACAACAGACTGTACATCTCCTCCCTTGAGCAACACCACAACAAAAACCAACAACATAAACCCTATTAGCTGGTTTATTTTCTATGCAGCATATGGACTCTCTCCCATTAAACTCAACCTGATTGAAAACCAGTCTGTGTAGTTCTGAACTCATCCACATTGCACATAAACATAGTCCTTCCCTCTTGTTTTTGCAATGCTTTAAAAAATAGTAATAGATAATGGACAGTCCATTTATGAAAAATGTACATCATTTCCCCCCTATTGTATATAATTTCCCCCTATTGTATATAATTTCCCCCTATTGTATATAATTTCCCCCTATTGTATATAATTTCCCCCTATTGTTTATGAAAATGGGTTCTAATGCACCCCCTCCCCCGGCATGTTTTTTTTTTTTTTTTTTAGCACTTTGGCACAAAAATCAAAACCGATGTTTCAAAACTCTAAGCACATTTTCAATTGACTGAGTACAACAAACAAATTCACAAGTCACTTGTTCACTGCACCAAATCACACTTTCAATTTGGATACATATTCAATCTATGGATCTGCTTTTCAAAATTCTATTCTAATTTGTTAACAATAGAATGAACTTAATCAAACTGCTCAAAACAGATAACTATGTGCCTAGTTAATGTATTTTGTTTGATAACTGCTGAACACTGTACATTTCTATATTTTTACCTCATAAATGCATCAATTTGACATAAATTTATGGTTGAAGGTAAAACCAAATAAGGATGTGGCTGTATAGAATACATCAATCATTCTCCATCAGCCAGTGTGCATCAATAGGACAAAGTTGTAAGAGTCTATATATATTCTACCATTTGGAATTCATTGTCACGCCCTGGTCTAAGTATTTTGTGTTTTTCTTCATGTATTGGGTCAGGCCAGGGTGTGGCATGGGGTTTTTGTATTGTGGTGTGTTTTGTCTTGGGGTTTTGGTGTGTATGTATTGGGATTGTAGCTAGTGGGGTTATCTAGCAAAGTCTATGGCTGTCTGGAGTGGTTCTCAATCAGAGGCAGGTGTTTATCGTTGTCTCTGATTGGGAACCATATTTAGGCAGCCATATTCTTTGTGTTTGTCGTGGGTGATTGTCCTTAGTGTCGTTGTTCCTATCGCTTTATTTATTTACACAAGTATAGGCTGTTTCGGTTTTCGTTACGTTCTTTGTTTTGTAGTGTTTTGTGTTTATTCGTGTTTCACGTTGTTCATTAAAAATGGATCGCAATCTACACGCTGCATTTTGGTCCGACTATCCTTCACACCTAGAAAACCGTAACATTCATACATGTAGTGTAGTATACAATGCACTGCTGAAATACCTGGTTTGAATGTGACAATATATGCCAATCATTATCTGAATTGTATTAATACACTAAGTTGATACATTATCACCTGTCCCACTGCTTGAAATGTATCAGTTGACAAGTCACATAAAGAAAAGGTGGTCTTGTACAATGTTACATGGGGCAGAAATGGCATAAAACACAGTACTACGTTTTTACAGCAGTCAACTGCTTTTTACCCCAATTTCTGATGATTACCCCAATTTCTGATGATTTATCCGACGCACGTACTGTATAAGGATAATAAAACAGTAGGACCGACATATTTCTTAACATGCTCACAACCTATCATTGGATACAAATTCTACAAAAATTGTTCATGTCAAGTTATAGACAACACTGTATGAAAAAAGGAAGGCTTTTTTTTTTGTCGGTTTGGTGCAATTTCCACAAGTATGTCGTACATTTTCACAACTCTTAGTACAAAATTCAAAACATATAATCCAAAAGGCAGTTTGTTTGAAAACGCTAAGCACAATTTCAATAGACTAAGAACACACACAATCGTACAGTTTCACCAAACTTAGTGTTTCGCCTAGAAATCCATGTTTCACATTACAATACACGTTCATGTCAAATAATTGCCTTTCACAATGCAATTCTCACATTACATTTGGTCCCGCTTTAAATTAAGTGCAGCTTATAAAGCCTTCATAAACACTACATTAACGTGTTACAAATCATCTAGAACCGTATGTCATGCTTTATAAAGGGTTCATAAATGTGGCATAACTGTGTGAAATAACCACCAATGTCAAATATGACATAAACCTGTGCTTTATAAAGGGTGGCATAAGCACTGCTTAATAAAGGCCTAATAAATCATATTCAATTAAGGCTTCACAAAGCATTTATAACCCTGTTTCAAGTATTCAGACCCTTCACCATTTGCTACATCTCTGTAATATATGTTCAGGCATTACACGCAAGACAAACATTAAATAAATGTACTTTTTGACCTAAATGAAAAACAGGTTTGCATCAAATCTAACGCAACACGATAGAGTGACGCCTTCTGTATTTTCAAGTTTTGTGGTGGCATCAAGTTATGGGTATGCTTGTTACTGGCAGGGACTGGGGAGTTTCTCTTAAATCAAAATAAATATGAATGGAGCAAAGCCCGGGTAAAAAGAGGAAAAGATGTCACAGTATTCTGCGAAACAAAACCTGGGAGTTTTTTTTATTTTTCAGCGGGACCATTACGCAAATTTCAATGCCAAAGACACACCAGAATGGCTTTCCAAGAGGTGTTGAGTGTTCCTGAGAACTTAAATCTGCTTGAAAATCAGAGAGGTTTGAATATTGCTGTCCGTCAATGATTGCCTGCAGAATTTACTGAGCTTGAGCAATTTGGATGTATGTTGCCCTAAGATTTGTGAAAAGTTGGTAGAATATTATTCAAAAGGATTTATAGCTGTAATGGATGCCAAAGGTGCATCCACCGAGTATTAACTCTGGGTTGTGAAGACAAACACAATCAACACATCTTTGGTTTTGAATTATTATTAATTAGGAAAATGTTCTATTATTTTTCTTTCCCTTTGAAATTGTGGAGTAGGTTGTGTAGATTGGTAAGAAAAAATATATATAATGTAATCCTTTTTTACATGTAATATTAAGGCAGAAAAATGTGAAGACTGTGCAAGGAGTGTGTAGACTTTCACAAGCGTCTGTATATCTAGGGGATTAATCTCGATCTCTATTCTATCATGAGAACAACTGAGTATCAGAGATAATGTTGATAAGGCTGTCAATGCTTGGAGCCCAAGGATCTGGTAAGAGACAACATTCAGTCATACAGTCATGATAGAGTTACAGTGAAATTCTGTGGTAACACTGTGATAATGTCTGATAAGTGCCTGATAATGTGTGAAATTCATACCATGAAATTATACAGCAGCAACACGGTAGGTGCTCTGATGATGATGATGAGGGGGGTCGGTGAGAGAGAGAGAATAATAGAAGGACAGAAAGGTGGAGAGAGTGAATCAAACTGGCCTCATTGTCAGTCGGAAGCCCACGGATGCTTCTCACTGCTGCAGGGTTTGATGCATGATGAGACCTGGCCTGGCTGCCCTGTATGAGGTCACAGTGAGTGGCAGTTCACTTCCTGTTCCCATATCACCAGCTGTGACGGCCTCTGCTGGGGGCAGGGAATTGGACCACTGAGAGGGGATGACAGGTTGGGGGGGGTGGTAGCAGAGCTCAGTGAGAGGAGAGAGGCCTGGGGACGGCACGGAGTTGGGGTTGGGATGGGGGTGGGCAGTGGTGGACCCTCCAGGGAAAATTAAGCCTCCATCTGCCGGTGTGGAAAGTGGACAGGAAGAGAGAGTTTTTACACGCTGTTCTGTTGATTAGCCATGGGCATCATGCTCTATAACTGCAGCAGTGTAGAAATGACTAGAGAGACTCACTCACTGCACCCAGGCATTTGAAGCTACAGTTGACTCATGGCTAATCAACAGATTACCACGGTTGACTCATATTTCCCCTCCCCTGTAGTACTTCAGATTCATCTAAAGAAAATGAAGGACAGCGTTCTGCTATTATTTGAGTCAACATAAGATAATTAGATAAATATGTGGAGGAAAAATATTGGAGAGAATATTGAATGGATAGGATTAGGGAGGGTATGATTTTCTTCTTGACAGAACCCATATTTTCTATGTATGAGACTTGTGCAATTGTTAAGGACATACAGTATAAACAGTGCAGAATAGGTTGTTGGCACCTTAATTCGGGAGGACGGGCTCATAGTAATGGCTGGAGTGGAACGGGATCAAATACACCAAACACATGGTATCCACACTAAGTGTGGATTCCATTTTGCTCTGTTCCAGACATTATGAGCCGTCCTCCCCTCAGCAGCCTCCACTGATACAGAGGGGTCCAAAATTATTGACACCCTTGAAAAGATTAGCAATAATGAATTTATAAAATGAATAACACTTAATGTGTCTGCTACCTTGAAAACAGATATCCTGAATCAATCGTGAATACAATTCTGAGGGTCAAAGATCATAACCCCAAGACATTCTAAGATAGCATGTCTTGGAGGTATGATCTTTGACCCTCTGTAACTTTCTCAGTGATCATTATTTATGATTAATTCAGGATTATCCGTAATCATTGTAGAATTAACATTAATGTAGAAGTGTTAAAAAAAATCTATTCTATTCTCCAAAATGACACTACATTATTTGTATTGGGCACAAAATGATGTGAAAAACAACAAAAACAAACTGCAAATGTATCCAAGTTTGTGGAGTCAAGCTTGATGAAGTCATTGCGTGCTAGGAATATCAAATCAAATGTTATTGGTCGCATACACATACTTAGCAGATGTTATTGCGGGTGTAGAGAAATGCTTGTGTTCCTAGCTCCAACAGTGGAGTATAATATCTAACAATTCACAACTGTCACACTGATATTAAGTATTTGGAGACAGGCGCAGGAATACACAATAGGGTTTTTTAATACACCCAACACAAACACGTATACTAAAACACTGGGCTTTACCCAAACAAAAGAGCGAGGGTAAACCTCGTTGAATGACACGATACCCATAATACACAATATATAAAGCACGCAGCATAACAGCTGCACCAACGCATCGGTACTCACACCACCAGAGGACATGGGAACAATAATCGACCCAGCAATGGAAACCAAAGGGAACATATATTCAAATACTAATCAGTGGGAATAAGGGAGTTTCTCACATCCCTTGACTTCTTTGGTGGGTGTGTTGTTACCTACCCTTACCACCTGGGGGCGGCCCGTCAGGAAGTCCAGGATCCAGTTGCAGAGGGAGGTGTTTAGTCCCAGGGTCCTTAGCTTATTGATGAGCTTTGGAGGGCACTATGGTGTTGAATGCTGAGCTGTAGTCAATGAACAGCATTCTCACATAGGTGTTCCTTTTGTCCAGGTGGGAAAGGGCAGTTTGGAGTGCAGTAGAGCTTGCATCATCTGTGGATCTGTTGGGGCGGTATGCAAATTGGAGTGGGATAGCGGTGTTGATGTGAGTCATGACCAGACTTTCAAAGCACTTCATGGCTACAGACGTGAGTGCTACGGGTCGGTAGTCATTTAGGCAGATGCCTCGCAAAGAAGGGCACCTTGGTAAAAAATATTGAATTTCCATTTGAGCATGGTGAAGGTATTCATACCACTTCAGATGGCGTATCAATACACCAAGTCACTACAGATATACAGGTGTCCTTCCTAACTCTCTTCCGGAGAGGAAGGAAACCACTCAGGGATTTTACCATGAGGCCAATGGTGACATTTAACAGTTAGAGTTTAATGGCTGTGACAGGAAAAAACTGAAGATCAACAACATTGTAGTTACTCCACAATATTAAGTGTCAGGAGAGTCGTCAGAAGTCAGTACCGTCGATCTGCCAACTTCTGATTGTAGCGCCCGACCATTTGGGGATACAAACTAATGTGACCCCAATATGGGAAGGGGAGATTCTCACAAACAGGATGGGGTTCTTCGTTTTGCTCTAGGACTCACATAAGTGACTCGTCTAAACCCATACAAATGAATGGAAGTATACAGGTAATTTTGTGCCAACAAAAATAAGGGGTTTAATATGTGGAAATATATATATATTTTCTGAGCTGTCTTATATCGCCAAGATATAGGACAGACACTTCAAAACCTTATTCTTTTTTTGACATTTATGAATGTGTTATTAAGTATTAGTAAAAGACCAAATTCAATATTTTATCAAATAGCGTTTAAATATATATTTTTTGTATCTAAAGGGGTCCTAAAATTCTAAATAAAATAGCAAAATGATCCATGGTATGACCTCAAAACAATTCCATATGTCAGCTTAGAACCAACTGAGCTAAAGAGGACCACCGAAGTTAAATCCTTCAGAAGAGGACAAGATAAGCTCACAATATAGAAGTTCCTCCTATAAAACTATAATGCCAGATGGCAGCTCGATTGACCCAGGAAAAGTATGTGATCATCAGCATAATGGAAACTTTCATTTCGATCTCAACATCCAATCATGGCAAAAGCATCAAATCCTTACATTACAAGGGCTATATTCTGAAGCTATTAGAGAAGAGAGAGAGAGGGAGAGAGAGAAAGGCTATATTCTAAAAGAGAGCGAGAGAGAGAATAATGATTAGCTCCAGCTGCAGTCTGGCTAGCGGCACGGACAGAGGTACACAGACAGGGACAAGACACTCAGGCCCAGAGCGTGCCTCCACTGAGAGCTCATTCCCTTTTGTTTTGCTACACTGTTTTGATGCACTGTTTGAGAGGAAAAGTGAATAATGCTACTGTAAAAGCAATAAGAGAAGAGTTTCTGTGTAAAGTCCTCACCTTCCACCCCAACTCTCTGGCAGGAAGTCCTCTGCAACACTTCCAGGTCACTTTGATGGCGTGGCTGATGTACATGGCAGCGTAACCCGTGGGAATGGGGAAGCCTCCCAGAGTAGTGTCCTTTGGAGGGAATCAAACAGTAAGAGACTGGCATTGCATTGTGAGGGCAATAATTTGACTATAACTCAACATCAGTGGTTGTTTTTCCTAGAAATCCTAGAGACATGAACATGGCAGGAACAAACTGAGGTATTTAATTATAGCAACATACATTTGGTATGCAATCAGTAATCACTCTTAATGACTAGTGTTCGACTGGCACAATACCGAGAGAGAATCCCGAGGAAGAATTCCTTCTTCCTCTCCTCTGTCCCTCTTGCATTAACTCAATTAGAGGCAGTGGGGGGTTTGTTAAGGTATTAAGTCCATCACAGAGAGGCACTGATGTGTCATTATAGAGAATCTGCTTCCTGTTTACCAGTGGGAGATAGAGAGCCTCCTCTCTGAGCAGAGCAGAGAGCATGTCTACAGGTCACACACGCACTCACTCAAGCATGGACACACACACACACACACACACACACACACACACACACGCACTCACTCAAGCATGGACACTCACACACACACACACACACACACACACACACATAAACACAGGCTTTGAAAAACATTGCTTAACGTGTCACCACTCTGCAGAGTGCTAGACAAAACACTTTTCTGAATACTGATCCTTGTTCTCTGAAATAAATACTGATCATGGTACAGGGACAGAGAATCTGGGTTAATACGATTCTAATACAACTATTTGAAGACTGGGAAGATACATTTTATTCCAATGAACTATCAAAAACCGAGGGGAAAAAAATCTCCTCAATATGTATACTAGTTATATGGTTTAGTGGAAGTCTAAAATGACCTCACATATTTAGGATGTTTGTATTCGTGATCCCTGGCATTTAAAGATGGCTGATTGAAGCCGAGGAGCTACAATCTTGTATCACAGGTCTACAACCCCTCACCAGGCCTAGTACTTATTCCCAGTGACATCACATCCTGCTACCAGGCAGTGAGGCAGGCAGCAGGCCAGATGTGGATGTTTTATGTATAACCACATTAGCAGACAGCATATGGGCCCACCTGGCCAGGGCTCTGGGCACAAAGTTCTGAGGGAAATAAATAAACACAACATGGGGCAAAGATGGGTCTGGATCTCAACAGTTGCTGTCTCGACTCCATCTCTGATCATAGGCTGGCACAAAGGTGATGCAGCAACTGTCCTGGAATATAAAGTCTTGAGAGTCCAAGAGTCCAGGGCTAAGTGAATGAGTGCAGTAGGAAAGAAAGAGTACAGCAATAGTCTGACAGTGTTAGTGGAAAATAGCTCAGCCACATCATCCCCAGTCAGGTCATTGTAGAGAACAGTAAGACTCACTGACCTCAGAGTTAATATTCCACCAGCAAGCGACAACAGGACAGGCTTAAAATGCCGCTGCACACTCCCTCGTTCCATTTGAGAGGATTACTCACGTCTTTCCGACAGCTCGGGAATCTTAATCCGCCACCTTAATGATGCCAGGTGAGGCCTTGCGGCTATGATGCCTGGCTGGCTGCCTGGGTCTTGGTTAAAGTACTCTATCTTTCTCTCACTCTCTCTCTCGCTAACCCACTTTTGTCTCCTCTCTGTCTCTCCCTCCCCCTCTCTCTCTCCCACTCTCTCTTTCCTTCTCTCTCACTCTCCTGGTATTGTTATTGTTGTGGCGGAGCTGCTTTTCCTCAGGTGAGGGGAGGGCATGACGAACCTCCCTCCACCCATGACGAACACCCTCCCCCCTCTCCTCCACCCAACTCCAGCCCTGCATCATCAGTGTTTATGCCTCAATCACTTACCAATCATAACCTGGGCGTGTAAGTATGCATTATTCATCCACCTGTCGAGAGGGGGAGGTCTACCGGGAGCTGGGTTCCTCTCCTCTCCCTTCCTCCTCCTCCCCTCTTCTCCCTCTCCCTCTCTCTCTCCAACCTTTCCCTCTCGCCATCCTCTCCCTCTAGATCCTCTCCTCCATCTCACTCTCTATCCTCCTCTCACTCTCTCTATCCTCCCACGCTCTATCCTACCTCTCCCTCTTCCATCTCTCTATTCCTCTCTCTCCCTCTCCCTTTCCATCCTCCCCTCCGTCTCCCGACTCCCTCTCTCTATTCATCATCTCCCTCTCCATCCTCCCCTCCTGACTCCCTTCCTCTATCCTACTCTCCCTCGCAATCCTCCCTCTCTCCATCCTCCCCTCCCCACCCTGACAGTTCACTCTGTACGACAGATTGATATTCATGAGCTATTAGTATTAAATATGCATCTATTATCACCTGTTTGTGTCTGATTAATCTCAACACTTGTAATAATTTTTTCTTGCTCTTAGTTGTGTCGGCGCCTCACTGGCTGGTTGAAGTCCCAAGCCGCTTCTTATTAACGACATCTCCAGGTCAGGACTCACACAGGGAGAGATCTTTACATCAGTCCAATTGACTAAGGGATTTTCCTAATAAAAAATACAACTTTAATTGAGAAAGATTGTACTAACTATACACACTCACTCAGTGTTAAAAAATATGAAAAAGACATTACACAACATCCTAGCACACAATTTAAGCCATTGCAAATGCAAGCTATTACTTTTTCCACTCACACAGAAAACACAAGAGGGTCAATCAATTTAAGCCCAATCAATTCCCCTCATGGGCTGTAGTTGATGCGTAAAGAGGCATGAGGTCACACTATTCCAAGATGGACGTCATCAACTGGACCATAATGAATTGGCGATGGGAGTAAGACAATCTATTGGCTGACAGCTCTATTACTAAAAACATCCATAATACGATATTCAATAACTTATTTTTAGTCACACAATCCATACATTTCAGCAACTGCATCATAAACACTGACTGAGATGTAGGAGGCCTGCTTTGATTAATACCCTTCCTAATATCAGAGATAGTATACATTGGGATGGGAAGGAAAATACAAATAGAGTTGATATCTGTATACTCATGCTTCATTTCAGAAAATGGGGAATATGGGAAAATACTGACGTATCATTGTAAACAACTTAGAAAGAAAGAAAGTAATTGTCACTGCGTGCCACAGGGAGATCCCAATTGGCTATAATAAGTCTAGAAAAAGACATGATGTTCCCTTTACATTCAGGCTTCTATAGAGACGTGGGCATGCTACTCCCCCTAGAGCTCAGATCATGAATGGAGAGAGAGAGATGAGATAACAAGCAATGTAGTGGACTCACCTGATTGGCTATTCAGAGAGAGGGGGAGAGAGAGAGAGAGAGAGAGAGAGAGAAAGAAGGGGGGAGAGAGACAGGGGAGGAGAGAGAGAGAGAGAGAGAGAGAGTGATAGAGCTTTGAGAGCCAGTGACAATGAAAGTGAGGAGAGAAGACCCACTACATGTGATCACAAGATACAGTGCCTTGCGAAAGTATTCGGCCCCCTTGAACTTTGCGACCTTTTGCCACATTTCAGGCTTCAAACATAAAGATATAAAACTGTATTTTTTTGTGAAGAATCAACAACAAGTGGGACACAATCATGAAGTGGAACGACATTTATTGGATATTTCAAACTTTTTTAACAAATCAAAAACTGAAATATTGGACATGCTAAATTATTCAGCCCCCTTAAATTAATACTTTGTAGCGCCACCTTTTGCTGCGATTACAGCTATAAGTCGCTTGTGGTATGTCTCTATCAGTTTTGCACATCGAGAGACTGACATTTTTTCCCATTCCTCCTTGCAAAACAGCTCGAGCTCAGTGAGGTTGGATGGAGAGCATTTGTGAACAGCAGTTTTCAGTTCTTTCCACAGATTCTCGATTGGATTCAGGTCTGGACTTTGACTTGGCCATTCTAACACCTGGATATGTTTATTTTTGAACCATTCCATTGTAGATTTTGCTTTATGTTTTGGATCATTGTCTTGTTGGAAGACAAATCTCCGTCCCAGTCTCAGGTCTTTTGCAGACTCCATCAGGTTTTCTTCCAGAATGGTCCCGTATTTGGCTCCATCCATCTTCCCATCAATTTTAACCATCTTCCCTGTCCCTGCTGAAGAAAAGCAGGCCCAAACCATGATGCTGCCACCACCATGTTTGACAGTGGGGATAGGGTGTTCAGAGTGATGAGCTGTGTTGCTTTTACGCCAAACATAACGTTTTGCATTGTTGCCAAAAAGTTCCATTTTGGTTTCATCTGACCAGAGCACCTTCTTCCACATGTTTGGTGTGTCTCCCAGGTGGCTTGTGGCAAACTTTAAACAACACTTTTTATGGATATCTTTAAGAAATGGTTTTCTTCTTGCCACTCTTCCATAAAGGCCAGATTTGTGCAATATACGACTGATTGTTGTCCTATGGACAGAGTCTCCCACCTCAGCTGTAGATCTCTGCAGTTCATCCAGAGTGATATTGGCTGCATCTCTGATCAGTCTTCTCCTTGTATGAGCTGAAAGTTTAGAGGGACGGCCAGGTCTTGGTAGATTTGCAGTGGTCTGATACTCCTTCCTTTTCAATATTATCGCTTGCACAGTGCTCCTTGGGATGTTTAAAGCTTGGGAAATCTTTTTGTATCCAAATCCGGCTTTAAACTTCTTCACAACAGTATCTCGGACCTGCCTGGTGTGTTCCTTGTTCTTCATGATGCTCTCTGCGCTTTTAACGGACCTCTGAGACTATCACAGTGCAGGTGCATTTATACAGAGACTTGATTACACACAGGTGGATTGTATTTATCATCATTAGTCATTTAGGTCAACATTGGATCATTCAGAGATCCTCACTGAACTTCTGGAGAGAGTTTGCTGCACTGAAAGTAAAGGGGATGAATAATTTTGCATGCCCAATTTTTCAGTTTTTTTTTGTTAAAAAAGTTTGAAATATCCAATAAATGTCGTTCCACTTCATGATTGTGTCCCACTTGTTGTTGATTCTTCACAAAAAAATACAGTTTTATATCTTTATGTTTGAAGTCTGAAATGTGGCAAAGGTCGCAAAGTTCAAGGGGGCCGAATACTTTCGCAAGGCACTGTGTGTGTCTATGACAACATGTTTATGGACTCACCCCTGTCTCTCACACTCCAACTTGTTTTTAATGATGTCCATGAGCTTGTCTTTAGCCTCCAGCGTTGTGCAGAAGCCAGAGATGAGATGATCCCTGTAAGGGAAGGACAGCGGGTTGAAAGGTCTACGGTCACATTCTGATCAAATAATATACTGTATGTGCAAAGGGGGCAGGAAGTTCTTTGAAAGAAAGTGAAACTAAAATATGTGTTAAATTGAGGCCCAGTGTGAGCAGCATGTCTAAGAGGGGTAAATCTACAGTATGGGTGGCAGAGGCTGATCTCACCGTGCCATTGTAGGGTACAGGTAGCCTAGCGGTTGGGCCAGTAACCAAATACCTGAGCCAACAAGGTGACAAATCTGTCGATGTTCCCTTGAGCAAGGCACTTAACCCTGCTCCACGGGCGCCATACTACTATGGGTGACCCTGTAAAACATATTTCACTGCACCTATCTGGTGTATCCGACAATAGAACATAATATTAATAATCTGACTGTGCCAGTGTAGGGTACCAAGCCTGTAATCTCACTGTGCCAATGTAGGGTACCGAGCCTGTAATCTCACTGCGCCAGTGTAGGGTACCGAGCCTGTAATCTCACTGTGCCAGTGTAGGGTACCGAGCCTGTAATCTCACTCTGGGTTCACGTTCAGGAACAGCCCTAACACCAGCTCTGTCCCCAGCTGTTTAAACAAGGGGTACACTCCACAAGAAGTGGTAGTCAGAGAAGTGAACAAAACATACATTTCTGGTATGGTCCTGCCGGTGTATTTTGAGTAAGACTGCATGAAGGCATGTGACTGGGGGTTTTAAAGGGTTCTTACGTTGCAGAAAGACCCTATAATCACTTTTCACAAACAGCGAAACAGAAACACAGCGAAACAAGCACTGTTAGCATAAATTTATGCCTATTTGTAATGACATTTTCACCCTGTCTTACCCAAGTCTTTACCTGCTGATGAGGTCAGACCCTGAGTCGAGACAATTTCCTGTGAAGAGGTTGGTGATAGACAGAAGCAGCAAGCAGGCCTCCTCGCGTGAATTAAAAAACACAGAATACAATGGACAACATTATGGAGCTCCTCATAGTATATGAGAAATAAAGAAACACAGTACAATGACTCCATCTATTGGTCTAAATAAGGAATAGTGTGGCGGCCTGAAGCAGCTTTACCCTATGTGTTGTGATAATCAAATTGTTTTCTCTATAACCTGTTCATTTATATGCCTTGTGACCGTGATGTATGCAGCAGGTTCAGAAAATATTCAGACCCCTTGACTTTTTCCACATTTTGTTACGTTACAGCCTTATTCTAAAATGGATACAATTATTTTTGTCCCTCACACAACACATCATAATGACAAAGTGAAAACAGGTTTTAAGAAATTTGTGCAAATGTATTAAAAATAAAAAACATAAGTATTCAGACCCTTTGCTATGAGACTAGACATTGAGCTCAGGTGCATCCTGTTTCCATTGATCATCCTTGAGACGTTGCTACAACTTGATTGGAGTCCATCTGTGGTAAATTCATTTGATTGGACATGATTCGGAAAGGCACACACCTGCCTATATAAGGTCTCACAGTTTACAGTGCATGTCAGAGCAAAAACCAAGCCATGAGGTTGAAGGAATTGTCCGTAGAGTCCTGAGACAGGATTGTGTCGAGGCACAGATCTGGGGAAGGTTACCAAAACATTTATGCAGCATTGAAGGTCCCCAATAACACAGTGGCCTCCATCATTCTTAAATGAAAGAAGTTTGGAACCACCAAGACTCTCCCTAGAGCTGGCCGCCTGGCCAAACTGAGCAATCGGGGGAGAAGTGTCTTGGTCAGGGAGGTGACCAAGAACCAGATGGTCACTCTGAAAGATCTGATGATGGGAGAAACTTCCAGAAGGACAAGCATCTCTGCAGCACTCCACCAATTATGCCTTTAAGGTAGAGTCACCAGACGGAAGCCACTCCTCCGTAAAAGGCACATGACAGCCCGCTTGGAGTTTGCCAAAAGACACCTAAAGGACTCTCAGACAACGAGAAACCAGATTCTCTGGTCTGATGAAACCAAGATTGAACTCTTTGGCCTGAATGCCAAGTGTCACGTCTGGAGGAAACCTGGCACCATCCCTTCAGTGAAGCATGGTGGTGGCAGCATCATCCTGTGGGGATGTTTTTCAGTGGCAAGGACTGGGAGACTAGTCAGGATCGGGAGAAAGATGGACGGAGCCAAGTACAGAGAGATCCTTGATGAAAACCCAGTCCAGAGTGCAAAGGATCTCAGAATGGGGCAAAGGAGGTTCACCTTCCAACAGGACAACGACCCTAGGCACACAGCCAAGACAACGCAGGATTGGCTTCAAGACAAGTTTCTGAATGTCCTTGAATGGCCCAGCCAGAGCTCGGACTAAACCCAATCGAACATCTCTGGAAAGACCTGAAAATAGCTGTGCAGCGACGCTCCCCAGCCAACCTGACAGAGCTTGAGAGGATCTGCAAGGAAGAATGGGAGAAACTCCCCAAATACAGGTATGCCAAGCTTGTAGCATCATACTCAAGAACACTCAATGCTGTAATCGCTGCCAAGGGTGCTTCAACAAAGTACTGAGTAAAGGGTCTGAATACTTATGTAAATGTGATATTTCATTACATTTTTTGCATTTGCAAAAACAGTTTTTGCTTTGTCATTATGAGGTATTGTGTGTATATTGACGCCAAAAAACACCTATTTAATACATTTTAGAATAAGGCTGTAACGTAACAAAATGTGGAAAAAGTCTCAAGGGGTCTGAATACTTTCCGAATGCAGTGTAGGCCTAAAGGCCAAGACAAAAATAAGACACAGTGGCAGAATAAATTCAATCACACCCTTGTTTTATCCCAGCCTCTGTCTGGTGAAGTCCACAAAGCATATTGCATGTACAGTAACCTGCCCTACAGCATGGTCAAGCAAGTTAATGTTTCCTACATTTTCGAACCACAAAACAACTATTGATTTAGAACCACAGAGTTACCGCAAGTCGCAAAGAAAACAGGAGCTGCCTCCACTATTCCAGCACCATTAAAACTTCAACATTTCAACATCATCAAATCATGATGTGGATGTCCATGGTTCTGAGTTCACGTTGACTCACCCTACTTGTAGAGAAACACCAATGCCATCCTCCTCTCTTTCATGTCACGAAATGGTCTATAACTCAGTCATACAGTACACGCTTTTATTTGTTGTTGTCCTAGGCTACCTGGCTAAAATGTTTGCTCGCTAGCCTAACTTGCATTCATGGGCACCGTTAGCTAGTTAACATTAGCCTTCTACATCTAACGTTAGCTACATTTTGATATTCCATCCTCTCAGGCCAGGGGCACAACAATGTATGAATTAATGGTTGGATCAGAATCACCATTATGATCATTGGCCAGTACAAGTCAAAATCCCTAGCTACATTCATTTCTAATTTAGGAAAAGGACAATTTTAGCTGGCTGGCTAGCTAGCCAGCCACCGGAGGACAACAACACAATGAGATACAACAATTCAAGTTTTTCTGTCAATGACGTATGCTTTCAATGGGATTTGATAGGAGTGATGCCAAAATCCAAGCTGGCTTCCCTTCACAGTTGAGCTCGCTGTCACGATCATGTTTCATTTTACTAGGCAAGTCAGTTAAGAACAAATTCTTATTTTCAATGACGGCCTAGGAACAGTGGGTTCAGGGGCAGAACGACAGATTTGTACCTTGTCAGCTCGGGGATTTGAACTTGCAACCTTTCAGTTAGTCCAACGCTCTAACCACTAGGCTACCCTGTCACCCCGTTTAGAGATGGATTAGACCAAGGTGCAGCGTGGTAGGTGTACATTTTACTTTTATTTAAATGACACCGAAAAGAAAAAAAATAATACAAAAACGAGCGTAAACGAGCGTAAAGCAGTGCAGAAAGCAACTACACACAAACAAGATCCCACAAACTAAAAGGTGGAAAAAAGGCTGCCTAAGTATGATCCCCAATCAGAGACAACGATAGACAGCTGCCTCTGATTGGGAACCATACCCGGCCAACAAAGAAATAGAAAAACTAGAACGCCCACCCAAATCACTCTCCGACCTAACCAAATAGAGAAACAAAAAGGCTCTAAGGTTAGGGCATGACACTCGCTCAGTTTAACTCAACGCTTCAATGCTACGGGCAGCATACTTGTTTGGACCAGACAGCAGCAGATAGATGGCCTACAAATAGAGAGCCCGAAGGATGCTGTTTTGCTCGAATGCCTTCTCCTGTGAGACACATTCAACCACTTGGGAATTGAAGGAAAATTTTGAAACACAGAGAGACGAAAGATAAATCATTTTACGTTTTTTCTTTTTTTTTCTCTGTCAAATTTTTTGGGACGGCCTGGCTTCCCATCAGTTCACCTATCCAAATTGCACCAAAGCATGCAGGTTTAGGGGATCAACTCAGCATTAGCAGTCACTATGTTGTCTCCATACATTTCTCCATTATGGCCTATTTATTGCCTTACCTCCCTTATCCTACCTCATTTGCACACACTGTATATAGTTTTTTTTCTATTGTATTATTGACTGTATGTTTGTTTATTCCATGTGTAACTCTGTGTTGTTGTTTGTGTCGCACTGCTATGCTTTATCTTGGCCAGGTCGCAGTTGTAAATGAGAACTTGTTCTCAACTGGCCTACCTGGTTAAATAAAGGTGAAATAAAAATATAATAAAACATGCTGTGAATTACATCAGCAGAGTCTTTCAGGAACACCGATAATTTCTCTGAAAAACAGTAATATCATGACCACATTTGCCCATCAGTTGTAATTTCCTCTTTCAATGGGGAAGCAAAGGGGTATAGCTGTCATCTTCTAATTTTAATTTTTTAATTTTTTAATTTCACCTTTATTTAACCAGGTAGGCTAGTTGAGAACAAGTTCTCATTTACAACTGCGACCTGGCCAAGATAAAGCATAGCAGTGTGAACAGACAACAACACAGAGTTACACATGGAACAAACAATTAACAAGTCAATAACACAGTAGAAAAAAAAAGAGTCTATATACAGTGGGGCAAAAAAGTATTTAGTCAGCCACCAATTGTGCAAGTTCTCCCACTTAAAAAGATAAGAGAGGCCTGTAATTTTCATCATAGGTACCCTTCAACTATGACAGACAAAATTAGAAAAAAAATCCAGAAAATCACATTGTAGGATTTTTAATTTAAAAAATTTCAAATTATTTTTTATTTTTTTTGCTAAACAGGTGTGGCTCAAAACAGCCCCACCTGCCCTGAATGACAGGTCCCCTCTGATCTTGACACATGTTTGTTATAAGCAGTGTGTATATAACAGTGTGTATATAATCCTCTGTCGCTATGTCTTGAATTAATAGGAGCTTTTGCAACTACACCTTTTATTTGTGTCCCAGGGATAGATTTACACACACACACACACACACACACACACACACACACACACACACACACACACACACACACACACACACACACACACACACACACACACACACACACACACACACACACACACACACACACACACACACAAATAACATTTCATTTTGTCAGCTTTCAAAGCATTTAAGTTTGAGGGACAGATTGGGCGGGAGGGGTGTTCAAACTTTCTTTTTTTTTGGTTTGGTGAGGGTTGTGTTTTTTTTTATTGGGCACAGGGGGGGGGTAGTGCATTTTTCTCCCAGGTTTACATTAGCTAGTTTCTGGTTTTACTATATAATTTCTTCCAACCTAGACAAATGTCCTTATCTGCTTGCATGCTCTTCCCCTATATCAAGGTGTTTTGGTACTTCCCTTATGCACTATGCTTCTCTTTGTGGTAACTTTTACTATACTACAGATCAGTATAGTCTACCAGTCTAATGGTCCATCCTGCCCTTTATCCACCATTCATAGTGACAATAGTGCTAGGTGGATCATTTATCCAGATGTGCAATAGGCTAATTAGCAATCATACCACACATGAAAGCATTCAAAGCTGCAGAAATGTTAAAAAGTATGAATCCACAAGAACAAAAAGAGATAGCTGATTGCCAGTGGAGAGCCCACTGCACATGAAAGAACAGTTAAGCTCCCCTATTGATCTTGTTTAGGGACAATACAATTATCCTACCTAGACTAGCCTACAACATCACAATGCAATTAATAATTTGCTATTGTTTTCAAGCCAGTACAAAATTCTACTCTAGGCTGCAGTGAAAATGTAATTTGAATAACGGCACAAAAGCCCTGTGATTTGAATGTTCCATTCAAAAGTTTCTGTCTCTCTGGGGCTAAGCTTTTTTTCCAATTTATAGGCTATATATATTTGTTTTAAATATTAATGTCATGCAGTGGACAACTAAGCCTATAGGCCTAAGCATGCAATGCACTGATGCAATTAGTGCTCAAATCTCTGACAGCTGAACCTTGAGGTGGACAATTCATTTTTTTTTGCATATGCTACACATCGATTTGTTATAGGCTGTTTTTAAGTAAATGTGGCTCATTTGGCCAATATCCCTCGTTTATTGATGATGCTGGCTGCGCCAGGTCGAATCTGAAGCCAGGTTGGATCTTAAGGCATATGGATGTCTGTAAATTCCTCAAATGTCCAGTGAATTAAAATCTTCAAGCTCAGTTGTCTGGCACCAAATTTTCCCAAAGAAACTCTGAAATGAGCGTATTGTTTTATGCAGATTTTAGAATATTTTCATGAAAATCTGTCGTCAATTGGATGGAAACCTAGCTATAGACATCCTAAAGACTCTGGCAAGTGCGATAGTCCAGAGTCACTTTGATTTTGATCATGCTTCACAAGCAGCCCCAAACATCTAAAGAATAAGCTACAGACCAGCCAAACAAGCTTGTAAGATTTGTACTCCCCCCTCATATGTATCTGTGAGGGAGCCCGACTGCAATTGATTTGGGCCGAGCTTGATCACCCTGTGTTAAAAAAAAATGACAGCGAGTGCCTCTGTGACTGGTACACATTCTCTCTCTCTCTTCAGCGACCAGGGACCACAGCAAAGCAACAAATCAAATCAAATTGTATTTGTCACATGTGCCAAATACAACAGGTGTAGACCTTACAGTGAAATGCTGAATTATAACCCCTTAACCAACAATGCAGTTTTAAGAAAAATACCCCCAAAAATATATAAATAAAAGTAACAAATACTTAAAGAGCAGCAGTAAAATAACAATAGCAAGGCTATTTACAGGGGGTACCGGTACAGAATCAATGTGCGGGGGGCACCGGTTCGTCGAGGTAATATGTACATGTAGGGAGCAGAGAGAACAGTCTATGACTGCTGGAGTCGTTTACATTTTTTTTAGGGCCTTCCTCTGACACCGCCTGGTATTGAGGGTCTGGATGGCAGGAAGTTTGGCCCCAGTGATGTACTGGGCCGTACGCACTACCCTCTGTAGTGCCTTGCGGTTGGAGGCCGAGCAGTTGCAGCTACATAAAATATAAATGAAAACTCTCTTGGTACATTATAAAACATACATATTCTGAACTACAAAAACTAGTAATGTGGACTTCTTCAATAAAGTGAGGCTGGTAAAAGCTTAGTGCTGGTGGAATGAATCTCAGACGTATGGTCTACAGCTTATCATGAGATACACTACCTCAGGCGAGCAAAACCTTGAGACTTCCTTATTATTTGATTTCGTGCACCAACTGTTATTGACAAACAGAAACAGACCGCCACCCGTTGTCTTACCGGAGACAGCGTTTCTGTCAAGGCGATGCTTGGAAAAACCAGCCAACTGTATATTATCCATATCATCGTTCAGCCACAACTCGGTGAAACATAAGATATTACAGTTTTGAATGTCCCGTTGGTAGGATAGGCTTGAATGGAGCTCATCCAGTTTATTCTCCAATGATTGCACATTGGCCAATAGGAAAGACGGTAGAGGAGGGTTACTCACTCGCCAAAGAATTCTCACAAGGCACCCCGACCTGGTCAGGTATCTGGAGTAAATCCTTCGCGTCGAGGTGAGTAATCACTGTTATGATATCCAGAAGCTCTTTTCAGTCATAAGAGACGATGGCAGAAACATTTTGTACAAAATAAATTACAAACGATGCAAAAAAAACACAAAAGAGCACAATTGGTTAGAAGTCTTTAAAACAGTAGCCATCTCCTCTGGCGCCATTCTTTACTCATGATAAGTAAAGAGTCATGATGATCTGGATGAGACTGCCAAATCGAGGCAAAGGTAAGAATCTCTGGATTAACTATATAATGTTAGCTAAATGCAGTAATAAATAAATTGGCGACTTTTCTTTAAATTGACAACTCTGTGAACTGTCTTGGGCAAGTTTTAAATGGACACAATACCTGTTAGTAAAGGTGTCAGCTAGAGATGATGTGCAGGAGGCTTTGATGCTAATTAGAATTTTCCAATTTGAGAGTAAGTAGAGCCGAAGATATTGATAAAAGTCACCTTGTCCGAAATAAATGTACATGGTTATCAAATCGTTAGCTTTTCCCCACAGGGTTAGCTTACACAAAATAGACCTTATTTTAAGTATTTCTAAAATCCCCTGTGGGAAAAACGATTGGAACCATTTCCTTGTCTGACCACTAGGTTTTATGGGTGTTATGACACATTCACTGTGGGGCTCTATTGTCCTCTATTTGAAAGAATACATCTCATTATGTTGTGGTTGGGATTTATAAAATGATAGCTGATCATATTAACCAAGTAAACCACATGGCCTGGCAGTTAAATCATTATATATTTGCAAATTGTCATAACCAACACTGTCATTACCACCACAAAATGTGTCAGAAATTAGGATTTCAAGGTTATTACTATCAGAAAAGAACAACTTCTGTATAAAATGGGTATACCCCTGCTCATATACCCCTGCTCAATACAGCTTATCAAAATATATTTTACTGTCTTTATAGCAATCAATGATATTGTAGATATCCATTCCCACCCACTTATTTCTTAACAACTAACACAATTTATTTTTTAACAACTAACGCAATTTACCATTACTCTGTTATTGCTTAATGTGGTAGTACCAATCCCTATAGACAGATAAACCCAATAACCCCAAAACCCGTTGTGTTTGTCGTTCAGGTTTGAACTAAAATTAAATGTTTTATGATGTGATGATAATGTCATCTGCAGTGTCATCTGTGTTTTGTGAAAAATCCATGTATTGTCGAATAAAATGGTCACAGCCAATACCGGTATATGGTTCCTAACAAAATATCTCTGTTGATAAAAGTGTATTTCATGAAACATATTTGTTTAAAATAAGAAATGCCAAAAGTGTCCATAGTTGCAAAATCACTCTAATACTGTTTGAACATGACTGTTTTATTTGAAGCTGCAGACCTACGCACATTCTGAGCCAAATAATGTCAGTGCATGGAGGGAAAGAGTTAATCAAAGTCTCCAGCATTTGACACAATAATGTGGCTCACAGGGGGAAAGTTGTGGTCTCCTAGTGTCTCCTTATTGGAACCACATGGGGACGGTCTAGTCAACCTTTTCTCTCATCCGAGAGAAACTGGCGTTAAAAGCGGGTTTCACATCTACCGCCCAGCTGTAGAAATGAAATGAAATGTAGTTCATTTGCAAACTGTGACCCACTCATCTGTTCTCCTGCACATCGGCTCGCGCACCATGGCATGTAACTTTCCCGCTCCTATGGCACTCAGTGGTCATTGCCTGGTGTGTTTAATTATTCCGTGACACCTATGGAATATGAGAGTCCATAGCAACCCAGGGAGCTGTTCAAACCCGAAAACCGAACGCCCGACCCCTAAAAGGTGAGGAAAACTTTGACATCAAATTTGGAAAACCTCAGTAGCATTGGGGGTTTATGTAGCTATTTAGACACTGAAAATGAATAGGTTACATCGAAAATAATATAACCTAATTGAAGAGTTTGTAGTAGTACAGCCTGAGGATATTCTGCTTGGGCAATGTCGTTGTACATAACACAATTACGCACGAGACTTTCAGCAAATGTACTCTTATACCCGACTATGATTGAAGTAGGCATTATTATGGTTAACGTACACAAACCCCATACGAACCCTGAATTGTATAGGCTGTTTATTCTATTTATAAACTAATTAATGCATGTTATAATCGAGATAATTATCTAGCCATTATTATTATGTGTCCGTGATTAGGCATAGGCTACCTTTAGTTTGTTATTTGTGACCTGGGTAGCTAATTTGACAGTGAACAGAGCAGTAACATATTTCACTTGCTCTTTTTGTGCATAGCATTGTCAATTAAAGTGCACTCTTTTTCTTAACCCAGTTTTCATACAAACTGGCATAGAACAGTTTAGCCTATTGTCCATAACTTAACATTGCATTTCATTGCTTGATGGCAATTAAAGGGCAAATCCAAGTGTTTTATTGTTTAGGGGGTAGATCAGCTTTAATATTGAATATAGATTGTGGCTTTTATCAATGTAATTGTCTGCATCATTTCCAATCCCCCATATATTTTTTGTATGTATGTATGTATGTATGTATGTATGTATGTATGTATGTATGTATGTATGTATGTATGTATGTATGTATGTATGTATGTATGTATGTATGTATGTATGTATGTATGTATATATATATATAGATGTTTAAATATATTTTAATGTTTTATTTTCCCCTAACCCTACCACCTCTCCCCTAATTGGACTAAACTAATGTACATACTATATACATTTTACGGACACAGTATATTTTACAATAGTTATCTTTTGTTTGTTTTTAGTTCCATCCAGCTACCCTCAACCCCTCCCATCTATCTCTAAATTACCATCCAGTTTTGATTTCTATTTGCCATATATTTTTCAACTGTACTATTTCACAAAACTTCTGAACCTACTGTATATGCCATGATCATATGCCATTAATATGCCATGATCATCAGATATTAAAATGAGGCTCAAGGTCCCTGTTCCTGCCTCTCAGGACTGTTCATGTCTCCACTTGCTCATAGACTGCGAGCTCATTTTATCAACGCGTTAAATGTAATTTTTTCTTCGATCCTTGTTACTTTATCACCCTTTAGTAAACAGTAGCCTACCACTTACTGGGTTGGTATATATATAACACCTTGTTGGGTTTTATACTGTTACACCTTTAGAGCAGAGATCAGGCTAACTGGTCCGCAGCTAAACCAACACCCCGGATCTAAATGGAGGTTAAAAGAGACTAGAAAGTACTGAACCGTTAATGGCAAACATTCACATCCATTTCACAGCACAGAGTAAACACACTTTCTCTCTCGCTTCCTTTTGCTTTCTCTCTCTCTCACTCTCTCTCACACACACACTCGCTCGCTCACTCACACACACACACGCACGCACGCTCGCTCACACACACACACACACACACACACACACACACACACACACACACACACACACACACACACACACACACACACACACACACACACACACACACACACACACACACACACACACGTTACACACACGTTAGTTGCTACCAGGTCTGCAGTGTTTAGGAGAGCTCCAGTGATGATGTAACGTTAACCCCAAGAAGGAATGCTTATGCTGTGACCAATCCTGTTTCATTTCATTCATATCCAAAGCATCATGTATAGCCTTGCTGAAATACTCTCAAGAGGATGTTTGCATGTATAGGTGTAGTAGGATTAGAAACTTTGCACTGTCTTTTAAGGCACCAGCAGACATGATTGGGAAGATAGTATCTAGGCTTTGTCTCTACTAGTCTTTGACTCTACTAGTGCTTCAGTGTACCATGCCCATAAGATTCTGCTACTACTTTCCATTAGTTTCTTTCTGTTTCAGGTTGTTTCCACTTCCAAGCTCCACTTCGGTTCCATTTTAAAAGTATCCACATCCTGATAAGTAGGATGTCGTGTCTATTAGAGGCTATTAGCAGAAGTGTGATCCAACAACGTATCATACTCTCAATAGCTTCAGTTACAGTGCCTAGCCCAAGCATCTAGTTATCATTGATCTTGACAGTGCTGCCATGTGGTGCCATGAGAGAATGGAGATTTAGTCCGTTTCCACCGAATAGAGGGAAAACCACATCCACAGCTGCCTGATGGTAGCAAATAGCTGTTTTATTCCATGGTGCCTGGTGTGTCTGTATTCATTCTCCGTTAACCCCCCATCACAGGCATCACAACGACTCCTGAGTGGCCCTGCATAGTCACTTACTCCTTCACAAATCATTACAGTCATCTAAGTAGCTCAATTCATAAAACATGTTTCTTTGCACGGAATGAGAGTTTGGGTTTGCATCCTGTCCCTGTCGTTGGTTTGAATAGTGTGTGAAATTGTCTCCCTAAGCACATGGAAAAGTCTTCTTTATGGTGTTATTTATGGAGAAAATGAGAGGCTTTGAAATGCTTGTCATGTGAATTAGAATAGATGATACGATTGGATTACGGTGGAGAAGCCCAATTTGTCAGCCATTAGAGTAAATGTCAGAGAACACACATAGAACATACGGTACATAGAACACACTGTCCAAACTACTGGTACAGATGTAAGATCTTCATTTGATCACCCTGTTGCAGGAGAACTTTCCTGCAATACAGGAAATGTTTTAATTGTAGTGTATTAGAGATTTTAAAAAGCTTCTGAAGTTTGTAATTTCCACTTAAAAATGTCAGACTTGATTTTCCCTTATGAAAAATGTGTCAACCCCTACAAACAGGTCCATAAATTATAGTCAAGTTTGTGGTCATACGCACAACCTTAAAAACATAGGTGCTGGGATAAATTAGAGTACTAGCATAGACAAAGAAGCCCCGCACACTGTTAAAGCTCTCAATTCACCACTTTATTGACAATGTTTCAATCGAAACGTTGTCAATAAAGTGGTGAATTGGGAGCTTTAACATGAATTATAATCCACATAATAATTTACATATCCTGTTGCTGCACAATTATTTTCCTGCTGTACCAAACATGGCTCAAATGAAGATACTTTAATATGCACAGTTACTGTCAACCTACTGTTACAGTTACTTACTCTTACTGTATTAAACTACTGTGGCTGAGATTATAGCATGGTTAGATTATATATTCTGTACTCTAAAATTCACTAAACTAAACAAATTGTGGCAAGTGGTCAGTGGAGGTGTATAGAATATTAACCTGTTTGCCTGTTCAACAGCCACACAGTAAAGACAGCCAGTGTGGGAAGGTGTCAGATCGTTGTCGTAACTTTTTTCTTATTCCTCCACTAATGTTATGTATTGTAATTCAATGAATCTGTTTTGGTCTTTCTCAACAACTCCGGATTGTGATGGTGGCAGGGGTTTAAACATTTCAGGATCTCTGATTTACTTATTTTTATTCTCTCACTTTGTAACAAATGAATGTGGGACAGAAGTTTGACAAGGAGCCCATGTATATTGGTTCTTAAACAAACTTTACAAGTATGCTATTTCTCAAATTCCCTTCAATTTCCCTTCCCGCAAGTCTGTTTGGGTTAAACTCGGCTCCTTGCCTGAATGTGTTGGGACAGAAGTATGCCTGAACACACTGGAAAGTGAAATGCCCAGATTTTACATCATGGGACTATGGATGAAAATGAATGAAGGCGACAAGTGTTATTTTCCTCGATTTTAGGATTTTATTTATCCAGTTCTAGTTTAACTATATGACTATTTTAGGATGCAAAGACATGCAGTTCTAAGATTTTCAATAAAATGTCTATCAGTGTATTCTGAAATCCATAGGTTGGGGATATGATAGCAGGACCATCACTCATTGAGCAATGAGAGCACTACAGGGGTATCATATTTTAACATGGAGACGTCCAAGTGGCCAGTGGCCAGATTTGACACTCCTCCTCCTTACATGTAAATCCACAGCATGCCAGACCTCTTAAAGCATGATGTGTGAAGTTGTTTTGGAATATTTACTTGTGAATTATTTATATGGAGGCGCTGGTAAATGGTTTGGGATTCATTCAAGGCTTTTACAGTAAGTTTAATTTGCGTTCATGGCATGATCATCTGTAACGTTTGTCGTCTGGGGAAGGAGAGGAGGACCAAGGTGCAGCGTGGAAAGTGTTCATATTTAAAATATTTTAATGAACACTGAAAACAAAACAATAAACAACCAATGAACAGTCCTGTAAGGTGCAACACAACACTAAACAGAAAATAACCACCCACAAAACACAATGGAAAACAGGCTACCTAAATATGGTTCTCAATCAGGGACAACGATTGACAGCTGCCTCTGATTGAGAACCATACCAGGCCAAACACAGAAATAGAAAATCATAGACAAATTAACATAGACAACCCACCCAACTCACGCCCTGACCATACTAAAACAAAAGACAAAACAAAGGAACTAAGGTCAGAACGTGACATCATCTGCAAGATCAATTCAATTCAGACTTTTTAGGAAATACTAAAGCTATCTTGTCTTGGAATTGATTAGGACAATGCTCATCTTCCTTTGTCTTGGGAATTTGAAACACATGGTAGAAATTTGTATGCTTTTTCTTTTCAATTGGATTAGTAATTTCTATTAGAATGTCCAGGGGACAGTTTTACAGATTCAGGGGAGAGAAAATGAGCACCACTTATTCTGTCCCCAGATTCTTGTCACTTTGGCTCCTTCTATGGAGTCTAGAGGTCGACCGATTATGATTTTTCAACGCCGATACTGATACCGAATATTGGAGAGCCAAAAAAAAAAGCAGATACCGATTAATCGGCCGATATTTATATATACACTGCTCAAAAAAATAAAGGGAACACTAAAATAACACATCCTAGATCTGAATGAATGAAATATTTTTATTAAATACTTTTTTCCTTACATAGTTGAATGTGCTGACAAAATCACACAAAAATGATCAATGGAAATCAAATTTATCAACCCATGGAGGTCTGGATTTGGAGTCACACTCAAAATTAAAGTGGAAAACCACACTACAGGCTGATCCAACTTTGATGTAATGTCCTTAAAACAAGTCAAAATGAGGCTCAGTAGTATGTGTGGACTCCACGTCGTGCCTGTATGACCTCCCTACAATGCCTGGGCATGCTCCTGATGAGGTGGCGGATGGTCTCCTGAGGGATCTCCTCCCAGACCTGGACTAAAGCATCCGCCAACTCCTGGACAGTCTGTGGTGCAATGTGGCGTTGGTGAATGGAGCGAGACATGATGTCCCAGATGTGCTCCATTGGATTCAGGTCTGGGGAACGGGAGGACCAGTCCATAGCATCAATGCCTTCCTCTTGCAGGAACTGCTGACACACTCCAGCCACATGAGGTCTAGCATTGTCTTGGGAGGAACCCAGGGCCAACCGCACCAGCATATGGTCTCACAAGGGGTCTGAGGATCTCATCTCGGTACCTAATGGCAGTCAGGCTACCTCTGGCGAGCACATGGAGGGTTGTGCGGCCCCCCAAAGAAATGCCACCCCACACCATGACTGACCCACCTCCAAACCGGTCATGCTGGAGGATGTTGCCGGCAGCAGAACGTTCTCCACGGTGTCTCCAGACTGTCACATGTGCTCAGTGTGAACCTGCTTTCATCTGTGAAGAGCACAGGGCGCCAGTGGCGAATTTGCCAATCTTGGTGTTCTCTGGCAAATGCCAAACGTCCTGCACGGTATTGGGCTGTATAAGCACAACCCCCACCTGTGGACGTCGGGCCCTCATACCACCCTCATGGAGTCTGTTTCTGACCGTTTGAGCAGACACATGCACATTTGTGGCCTTGCTGGAGGTCATTTTGCAGGGCTCTGGCAGTGCTCCTCCTGCTCCTCCTTGCACAAAGGTGGAGGTAGCGGTCCTGCTGCTGGGTTGTTGCCCTCCTACGGCCTCCTCCACGTCTCCTGATGTACTGGCCTGTCTCCTGGTAGCGCCTCCATGCTCTGGACACTACACTGACAGACACAGCAAACCTTCTTGCCACAGCTCGCATTGATGTTCCATCCTGGATGAGCTGCACTACCTGAGCCACT
This sequence comes from Oncorhynchus tshawytscha, assembly GCF_018296145.1. Taxonomy (NCBI): domain Eukaryota; kingdom Metazoa; phylum Chordata; class Actinopteri; order Salmoniformes; family Salmonidae; genus Oncorhynchus; species Oncorhynchus tshawytscha. The sequence goes on from NC_056448.1 coordinate 10,281,287, forward strand.
TGTGTGTTGTAGACTCCGTCTCATGCTACCACTAGAGTGAAAGCAACGCCAGCATTCAAAAGTGACCAAAACATCAGCCAGGGAGCATAGGAACTGAGAAGTGGTCTGTAGTCACCACCTGCAGAACCACTCCTTTATTGGGGGTGTCTTGCTAATTGCCTATAATTTCCACCTGTTTTCTATTTATTTGCACAGCATGTGAAATGTATTGTCAATCAGTGTTGCTTCCTAAGTGGACAGTTTGATTTCACAGAAGTGTGATTGACTTGGAGTTACATTGTGTTGTTTCAGTGTTTCCTTTATTTTTTTGGGCAGTGTATATATTTGTAATAATGACAATTACAACAATACTGAATGAACAATGAACACTTATTTTAACTTAAAATAATACATAAATACAATTTATTTCGTCTCAAATAAATAATGAAACATGCTCAATTTGGTTTAAATAATTCAAAAACACAGTGTTGGAGAAGAAAGTAAAAGTGCAATAAGTACCATTTAAAAAAAATGTTTAAGTTCCTTGCTCAGAACATACGAAAGCTGGTTGTTCAATATTCCCAGTTAAGAAATTTTAGGTTGTAGTTATTATAGCAATTATGACGTGTCGACTATTTCTCTCTATACCATTTGTATTTCATTTACCTTTGACTATTGGATGTTCTAATAGGCACTTTAGCATTGCCAGACTAATCTCAGGAGTTGATAGGCTTGAAGAAGTCATAAACAGCGCTGTGAATCAAGCATTGCTAAGAGCTGCTGGCAAACGCAATAAAGTTTGAATGAATGCTTACGAGCCTGCTGCTGCCTACCACCGCTCAGTCAGAATGCTCTATCAAATATCAAATCATAGACTTAATTAATAATTTTATAAACACAGAAATACGAGCCTTTGGTCATTAATATGGTCAAACCTGGAAACTATAATTTCGAAAACAAAACATTTATTCTTTCAGTGACACACGGAACCGTCCCATATTTTAGCGAACGGGTGGCAACCCTAAGCCTAAATATTGCTGTTACATTGCACAACCATCAATGTTATGTCATAATTATGTAAAAATCTGGCAAATTAGTTCACAAAAAGCCAGGCGGCCCAAACTGTTGCATATACCCTGACTCTGCCTGCAATAAACGCACGAGAAGTGACAAAATTTCCCTAGTTAATATTGCCTGTTAACATGAATTTCTGTGAACTAAATATGCAGGTTTCAAGAGGTTTCAGGTTTTTTAAAGAAAGGCATTGATGTTTATGGTTAGGTACATTCGTGCAACAATTGTGCTTTTTTCCCCAATGCGCTTTTGTTAAAACATCACCTGTTTGGCGAAGTAGGCTGTGATTCGATGATAAATTAACAGGCACCGCATTGATTATATGCAACGCAGGACAAGCTAGTTAACCTAGTAATATCATCAACCATGTGTAGTTAACTAGTGATTAGGTGAATATTGATTATTTTTTATAAGGTAAGTTTAATGCTAGCTAGCAACTTACCTTGGCTCCTTGCTGCACTCGCGTAACAGGTGGTCAGCCTGCCACGCAGTTTCCCCGAAGGAATGCAATGTAAATCGGCCATATTCGGCATCCAAAAACGGCAATTACCGATTGTTATGAAAACTTGAAATCGGCCCTAATTTATCAGCCATGCCGATTAATCTGTCGACCTCTAATGGAGTCGGTTACACAAAGTTTCCAGGGAACTGTAATCACATGGTCGTTATCAATTTACTAGTAATCCTTTTGGTTTGTGGTCATGAAAGGATAACTGCAAACCCTGTGCACTATTTCACAGGATTGCAGTGCATTCTTCTTGACATTCCTATGTCTAAACTATTGCAAATCAAAAATCATCAAAACAAATTTGATTTGTCACATACACATGGTGAGCAGATGTTAATGCGAGTGTAGCGAAATGCTTGTGCTTCTAGTTCCTACAATGCAGTGATAACCAACGAGTAATCTAACCTAACAATTCCACAACTACTACCATATACACACAAGTGTAAATGGATAAAGAATATGTACATAAAGATATATGAATGAGTGATGGTACAGAACGGCATAGGCAAGCTGCAGTAGATGGTATCGAGTACAGTATATACATATGAGATGAGTAATGTAGGGTATGTAAACATTATATTAAGTGGCATTGTTTAAAGTGAGTAGTGATACATTTTTTACATACATTTCCATAAATTTCCATTATTAAAGTGGCTGGAGTTGAGTCGGTATGTTGGCAGCAGCCACTCAATGTTAGTGGTGGCTGTTTAACAGTCTGATGGCCTTGAGATAGAAGCTGTTTTTCAGTCTCTCGTTCCCTGCTTTGATGCACCTGTACTGACCTTGCCTTCTGGATAATAGCGGGGTGAACAGGCAGTGGCTCGGGTGGTGTAGGTGTCCTGGAGGGCAGTTAGTTTGTCCCCGGTGATGTGTTGTGCAGACCTCACTACCCTCTGCAGGGCCTTACGGTTGTGGGCGGAGCAGTTGCCATACCAGGCATCTGTAGAAGTTTGTGAGTGCTTTTGGTTACAAGCCAAATTTCTTCAGCCTCCTGGGGTTGAAGAGGCGCTGCTGCGCCTTCTTCACAACGCTGTCTGTGTGGGTGGACCAATTCAGTTTGTCCGTGATGTGTATGCCGAGGAACTTAAAACTTACTACCCTCTCCACTACTGTCCCGTCGATGTGGATAGGGGGGTGCGCCCTCTGCTGTTTCCTGAAGTCCACAATCATCTCCTTTGTTTTGTTGACGTTGAGTATGAGGTTATTTTCCTGATACCACACTCCGAGGGCCCTCACCTCCTCCCTGTAGGCCGTCTCGTTGTTGTTGGTAATCAAGCCTACCACTGTGGTGTCGTCCGCAAACTTGCTGATTGAGTTGGAGGCGTGCATGGCCACGCAGTCGTGGGTGAACACAGAGTACAGTAGAGGGCTCAGAACACACCCTTGTGGGGCCCCAGTGTTGAGGATCAGCAAAGTGGAGATGTTGTTTCCTATTCTCACCACCTGGGGGCGGCCCGTCAGGAAGTCCAGTACCCAGTTGCACAGGGCGGTGTTGAGACCCAGGGTCTCGAGCTTGATGACGATTTTGGAGGGTACTATGGTGTTAAATGCTGACCTGTAGTCGATGAACAGCATTCTCACATAGGTATTCCTCTTGTCCAGATGGGTTAGGGCAGTGTGCAGTGTGGTTGCGATTGCGTCGTATGTGGACCTATTGGTGCGGTAAGTAAATTGGAGTGGGTCTAGGGTGTCAAGTAGGGTGGAGGTGATCGGGTCCTAGTCTCTCAAAGCACTTCATGATGACGGAAGTGAGTGCTACGGGGCGGTAGTCATTTAGCTCAGTTACCTTAGCTTTCTTGGGAACAGGAATAATGGTGGCCCTCTTGAAGCATGTGGAACAGCAGACTGGGATAAGGATTGATTGAATATGTCCGTAAACACACCAGCCAGCTGGTCTGCGCATGCTCTGAGGACGCGGCTGGGGATGCCGTCTGGGCCTGCAGCCTTGCGAGGGTTAACACGTTTAAATGTTTTACTTACTTCGGCTGCAGTGAAGGAGAGTCCGCAGGTTTTGGTAGCGGGCCATGTCAGTGGCACTGTATTGTCCTCAAAGCGAGCAAAAAAGTTATTTAGTCTGTCTGGGAGCAGGACATCCTGGTCCGCGACGGGGCTGATTGACTGTAGACCCTGCCACATACCTCTTGTGTCTGAGCCGTTGAATTGCGACTCTACTTTGTCTCTATACTGACGCTTAGCTTGTTTGATTGCCTTGCGGGGTGAATAGCTACACTGTTTGTATTCGGTCATGTTTCCGGTCACCTTGCCCTGGTGCTTTCAGTTTCGCGCGAATGCTGCTATCAATCCATGGTTTCTGGTTTGGGAATGTTTTAATCGTTGCTGTGGGTATAACATCGTCAATGCACTTTCTAATGAACTTGCTCATCGAATCAGCGTATTCGTCAATGTTGTTGTTGGACGCAATGCGGAACATATCCCAATCCACGTGATCGAAGCAGTCTTGAAGCGTGGAATCAGATTGGTCGGACCAGCGTTGAACAGACCTGAGCGTGGGAGCTTCTTGTTTTAGTCTCTGTCTGTAGGCTGGAAGCAACAAAATGGAGTCGTGGTCAGCTTTTCCCGAAAGGAGGGCGGGGGAGGGCCTTATATGCGTTGTGGAAGTTAGAATAACAATGATTCAGGGTTTTACCAGCCCTGGTTGCGCAATCAATAGGCTGATAGAATTTAAGGAGTCTTGTTTTCAGATTAGCCTTGTTAAAATCCCCAGCTACAATGAATGCAGCCTCAGGATATGTGGTTTCCAGTTACATAGAGTCAAATAAAGTTCGTTCAGGGCCATCGATGTGTCTGCTTGGGGGGGAATATATGCCGCTGTGATTATAATCGAAGAGAATTCCCTTGGTAGATAATGTGGTCGACATTTGATTGTGAGGAAGTCAGGTGAACAGAAGGACTTGAGTTCCTGTATGTTGTTATGATCACACCACATCTCATTAATCATAAGGCATACCCCCCCGCCCCTCTTCTTACCAGAAAGATGCTTGTTTCTGTCAGCGCGATGCGTGTGTAACGGATGTGAAACGGCTAGCTTAGTTAGCGGTGCGCGCTAAATAGCGTTTCAATCGGTGAAGTCACTTGCTCTGAGACCTTGAAGTAGTTGTTCCCCTTGTTCTGCAAGGGACGCGGCTTTTGTGGAGCGATGGGTAATGATGCTTCGTGGGTTACTGTTGTTGTTGTGTGCAGAGGGTCCATGGTTCGCGCCTGGGTATGGGCGAGGGGACGGTCTAAAGTTATACTGTTACATTGATGCTGTTGACCCGGATCACTGGTTGCTGCGGAAAAAGGAGGAGGTCAAAAGGGGGGTGAGTGTAACGGATGTGAAACGGCTAGCTTAGTTGGCGGTGCACGCTAAATAGCGTTTCAATCGGTGACGTCACTTGCTCTGAGACCTTGAAGTAGTTGTTCCCCTTGTTCTGCAAGGGACGCGGCTTTTGTGGAGCGATGGGTAATGATGCTTCGTGGGTTACTGTTGTTGTTGTGTGCAGAGGGTCCATGGTTCGCGCCTGGGTATGGGCGAGGGGACGGTCTAAAGTTATACTGTTACATTGATGCTGTTGACCCGGATCACTGGTTGCTGCGGAAAAAGGAGGAGGTCAAAAGGGGGGTGAGTGTAACGGATGTGAAACGGCTAGCTTAGTTGGCGGTGCACGCTAAATAGCGTTTCAATCGGTGACGTCACTTGCTCTGAGACCTTGAAGTAGTTGTTCCCCTTGTTCTGCAAGGGACACGGCTTTTGTGGAGCGATGGGTAATGATGCTTCGTGGGTTACTGTTGTTGTTGTGTGCAGAGGGTCCCTGGTTCGCACCTGGGTATAGGCGAGGGGACGGTCTAAAGTTATACTGTTACATTGATGCTGTTGACCCGGATCACTGGTTGCTGCGGAAAAAGGAGGAGGTCAAAAGGGGGGTGAGTGTAACCGATGTGAAACGGCTAGCTTAGTTAGCGGTGCGCGCTAAATAGCTTTTCAATCGGTGATGTCACTTGCTCTGAGACCTTGAAGTAGTTGTTCCCCTTGTTCTGCAAGGGCCGTGGCTTTTGTGGAACGATGGGTAATGATGCTTCGTGGGTTAATGTTGTTGTTGTGTGCAGAGGGTCCCTGGTTCGCGCCTGGGTATGGGCGAGAGGACGGTCTAAAGTTATACTGTTACATTGATGCTGTTGACCCGGATCGCTGGTTGCTGCGGAAAAAGGAGGAGGTCAAAAGGGGGGTGAGTGTAACGGATGTGAAACGGCTAGCTTAGTTAGCGGTGCACGCTAAATAGCGTTTCAATCGGTGACGTCACTTGCTCTGAGACCTTGAAGTAGTTGTTCCCCTTGCTCTGCAAGGGCCGTGGCTTTTGTGGAGCGATGGGTAACGATGCTTCGTGGGTTACTGTTGTTGTTCTGTGCAGAGGGTCTCTGGTTCGCGCCCGGGTATGGGCGAGGGGACGGTCTAAAGTTATACTGTTACACGTGAAGAAACCAGCTGGCTGCACCGACTCCGATAAAGTCTCTTGAGTGAGCCATGTTTCCGTGAAGCAAAGAACGTTACAGTCTCTGATGTCTCTCTGGAATGCTACCCTTGCTCGGATTTCATCAACCTTGTTGTCAAGAGACTGGACATTGGCGAGTAGTATGCTAGGGAGTGGTGCGCGATGTGCCCGTCTCCGGAGCCTGACCAGAATACCGCTTCGTTTGCCCCTTTTACGAGGTCGTTGTTTTGGGTCGCCGGCTGGGATCCGATCCATTGTCCTGGGTGGAAGGCAGAACACAGGATCCGCTTCGGGAAAGTCATATTCCTGGTCGTAATGATGGTGAGTTGATGTTGCTCTTATATTCAGTAGTTCCTCCCGACTGTATGTAATGAAACCTAAGATTACCTGGGGTACCAATGTAAGAAATAACACATAAAAAAAACTAAATACTGCATAGTTTCCTAGGAACGCGAAGCGAGGCGGCCATCTCTGTCAGCGCCGGAAGACACTTGCAGTGCATTGCTGAGGACTCTTGACTCTCCAGCAAGCTATTCATGGGAAATTAACTATTCTTCTCTGAGGCATTTGAACACAAAATAGAAGCCATACATGAAAGATATTCCCAGAGAGTGTTTTGAGGACCCCGGGTAAGCATTGTGAAATAGGCTGTGATGGCATCCCCATGTATGTTTGTGTTCCTGGAATGCATCTCCTCTTTGTAAGAGGTGTCCTGTATGTTCTAGTGTAGGGCCTAGGATAAATGGATCTCAAACTGTGATTTGTGAAGACAGTGTCAAACAATGACACATTTCTTTACCATTTGCCTTGCTTTTTACACAAAACCAAACCAGAGTGACAGTCATTCCACTTTGATTACATGCTTATAAATGTAACTTGTGAGCATATAATTGCTCTGGAATAGTCCGTCATTCCACCAGAAGCTGTTCATGGAGCTGTTCACTGAAGCCTGGCAGATTATGGAGAAATATTGTACAATATGGGAGGCGTGCTTTTCTTTTGAAGAGCAATGCTTAGGGTGTGATCTATATTAGAATGAGGAGTCTTCTAGAATGGTGAACACCGTAGTCTTCTCATGTGTTTACCCACTTGGATCTCGGCATACTCCCACATCACTCTCACTGTCCCCATGTATTTACCCAGCAGGGGCTCCAGGCAGTCATGTGTGAGCTGGACCCACTGCCCCCTCCCTCCCCCCTCCTAGGAGGCTGAGATGTAATTTGGCCACAGAGGACTCCCTGTTAATAACAATGTGCCAAAACTCGCCTCCCTTCCTCGTGTTGTGTAGGGGAACCTTCCTGTTTAACTAAACTCCCAGTCTGAAAGATGACACATTTATGTTCGGAAATGTAGACACCTCTAGAGTAATAGTTTGTCAAAGAAGATGGTGGCGTTGTCTAAAAGCTTTCTCTGCTCCCTTTTATGTGATTAACTACAGATAGAGCAGATATTTTGTTATTCCATTGGCTGCGTGGGTTGTGTTTGTTCTGTAAGGTGTGTGTGGGTGCACAGTATGCACGTGTGCTTATGTGTCTCTGTTTGTTGTCGAGCCACTGAGCTTTGTGCGGCAGGGGAGATTTGTGTGCAGACACTGCCCTCTGTTTGCTTTTTCACAATTGCTTCGTCAATGTCGGAGGGATTCAGACCATACTTGTTGATCTCCATCCGGAAATCCCTTCTCAGCATGTAGTTGTAATCTACTGTAGCTGTCTTATATCAAGGCCAAATGTGGACCATTCTCAAATATGTTGACACAGAATCATCATACTGTAACATGAGGGGAACCTCACACACACTAGATATAGCGGGTTATGACATTAACTTTATAACTGTTGCCAATATGACAACACCATTTTCCTAGACTTTGATGGACTTTCCTGGACTACTGAGTTAAAAATATTCACGACTGATATAGAATTCCTCTATAAAGTCATTGTTCAATCATGAGTACCAGACAGTGGGTAAATAGTGGCTTTGTAACATCGTACAGTATTACAGCTGTAACATCGTACAGTATTACAGCTGTAACATCGTACTGTATTACATCTGTAACATCGTACTGTATTACATCTGTAACATCGTACAGTATTACAGCTGTAACATCGTACATTATTACAGCTGTAACATCGTACAGTATTACATCTGTAACATCGTACTGTATTACAGCTGTAACATGGTACAGTATTACAGCTGTAACATCGTACAGTATTACAGCTGTAACATCGTAACATCGTACAGCTGTAACATCATACAATATTACAGCTGTAACATCATACAGTATTACAGCTGTAACATCGTAACATCGTACAGCTGTAACATCATACAGTATTACAGCTGTAACATCATACAGTATTACAGCTGTAACATCATACAGTATTACAGCTGTAACATCATACAGTATTACATCTGTAACATCGTACAGTATTACAGCTGTAACATCATACAGTATTACAGCTGTAACCAGGGACGGACTGGGAATGAAAAATGGCCCTGGACTTTTTGACTCAGACCGGCCCACCAAAACCCCCCCAGCGATACACCACCACCCACACAACCGAAGCCACACTTTATGTAAACAAGATTCATGAACAATATTTAAAGCAATAAGTTTAGTAAAATAGATGTAAAAAAGAACAAGGGGAACATGTTGCTCTTAGGAGGAGGCTGGCTAGAAGGAGCAGATACTGGCACAATGGCACTGGCAGCAATCTGACCAGTGAAATAAATATTACAAGAATAAATTTGTTGGTGAAAAGACTGGTGTCGTAGAATAAAATTTAAATAAACATTTCCTACCTCCTTAAATTAAAACATTTCTGCAGCAGCTCACTTCTCTCAGCAATGTCATCTATAACCAGGTCACTGTCCAGGGCCATTAAAATATCTCGCTCAGTAACCATGAGCATAAAAGCCTCCAGGTGCTGTTGAGCTAGAGTGCTGATGAATTTCAGAGTAGAGAAGCTCCGCTCGCAAGCTACCTGGGTTACTGACAGTGTAAGTCGGAACTTGTAAGCAAGGCCCATGATGTGGTATACGTCAGTCAATAGGTTGTACTGACTAAGAATACGGTAGCAACACGCTGGACAGTCCTTGCAAGATGAACAGCTCTTGTTCACCATCTCCACCTCGTTTTCATTTCCTTCAGGTCCATGACCCTCCATTGTCCTGGTGGTGTATTCTTCAAATCCCGATTGTTTTAACCTAGTCCATTGTTCTGCCAGACTCATGAGCTCACTCTTTAAATTGGCCACCGTTGCTCTGCTGTCAGATTTGATCAAACATTTGCTTAGTTCTTGAAGGGCTGTCTGTGGAAGGCCACTGGCACTGGATGTTAGCTGACTAAAGTGTTTAGGGTCCAGAAGAGCCATGTCGGCATACAAAGTGTCATTACTCAGAAATCGCCGATGGATGCTATCTATGACTGTATCCAGAATTTGATTATGGACACCAATCCTGTATGCACTCTCTGCCCCAGTAAAAGTCTCATCTTGTGCAGTCTCTCCAGGCATGGTTTTCTTCTTTCAAGCCCTTTTCGTTGGCAGAGTGGCCTCTAACTCCAGCTCTGTTTCCCCATCCCGTTCCTGCAACTTCCTGTTGGCCCACTGAACAAATGTGTCTGCGGCTGCCTTGACTTTTTCAACATCTCTTGCCATTCCTTTCAGCTGCTCCTCTGTAGACACAATCATACGATGCGCAGACAGAATGTCCATTCTACTTGTTTGAAGATATTTTGAGACTGGTGAGGTGGCCTGAAATATTCTGAGGAATATCTGAGCTTTAGGTATTGTTTCATACTTCAGCAACCCCTCAATGTATCCTTGTGCCTTGACCTGTGCAGTAGTGTTGATGTTTTTCTGATCTTGTATGGTTGACAGAGTGAGAAGGACATCAACATACAGACCCTCATCTGTCCAAAAGCTCCAAAGACCTTCTTTAAGGCACTGTCTTTAGCCCACCAGCGTGTCTCTCCAATTGGAGCAAGATGTCTGTGTCTTGTGTCCTTGTTCTCCTTCTCCCAAATGTTCACCCTCTGGTAGGATTCACGGAAGAACACAGCTGTGTTGTTAACGAGAGAAAAAAGTGACCCACTTGCCAAGACGCTCTCTGTTGTGTCTGCCAAAACAAGGTTCAAAATGTGTGCATAGAACCACACATGCACTTGATTGGTTGACTTTGCAGAGAGCAGGGCAGGGAAGCCTGTATACTGGCCTTGCGTACTGGAGGTTCCATCAGTGGAATTGCCAATGCACTTGTTGATGTCAAGCTTCATGTTTTCCAGTACTTCACTCAGGATGCCTCACATTTCATAAGTCACAAACCTGCATAGTGTCAATCTGGACTGAAAACATACCAGCTTCCTGGATTTCACTTGCTATGGTGGCCTGCATTGTGGGTTGGATGGTGGTAATGACGTTATCGATGGTAGTCTTTGATAACAGAGTGATTAGAGAGCCTCTGCCCCCTCTTGACCCAGACTCAAGCAGTTTTTTGCTTTTCTCTATGCAGGCAGTGAGATGCTCTTTCACACACAGGTCGTACTTTCCCAGCAGAATGATAATCTCTAAAAAGTTGCCATGGTCAATGCTGCTGTCATCTAGCGTATAAGCTGCTTCAGACTGCGTTCCGCTGTAGCTCAGACCCCTCTTGCCTATGACTATAATAACATCTATAATGCTCTCTAGCACTTGCCTTCTTCTGTTCACTTGCTCTCTATGAGCAGACGTCTGACTGCTGATGAACAGGCTCTCAATGTTACCTTTGGAGGACCTTAGAAAGTAGGCCTCAGAATGACCTCTATGCATAACGCTCTTCTCATGCTCTCCCACTCCCTGATGGATATGCTTCCAGTCTGCCATTCCATTCATGAATGTTCTCGGTGGGCTTTGCAAATGCCATACAAATGAAACAGAATAAAGCATGGTTTTCTTCACTGTATGACAGCCACTTCCTGTTGGTCTCATCTTTATAAAAGAAAAACCTCTGCACCACAGACTTTTCACACTTTTGTTGGGGGTGGAAGCTAAAAAACATATCTAGGTCCCCTGACTTCGGCCTCTTAAAATAATCACAAATTTGGGTGGCAGTGGAATCCTGGCTTTGGCTCAATCTACATCTGTCCACCGCAGATGCATTATCCTCGACCTGGATGAGTAATTAGTATAAATTAGTATATTAGTATAATATTATAACATAATTGTCACGCCCTGGTCTAAGTATTTTGTATTTTTCTTCATGTATTGGGTCAGGCCAGGGTGTGGCATGGGGTTTTTGTATTGTGGTGTGTTTTGTCTTGGGGTTTTGGTGTGTATGTATTGGGATTGTAGCTAGTGGGGTTATCTAGCAAAGTCTATGGCTGTCTGGAGTGGTTCTCAATCAGAGGCAGGTGTTTATCGTTGTCTCTGATTGGGAACCATATTTAGGCAGCCATATTCTTTGAGTTTGTCGTGGATGATTGTCCTTAGTGTTGTTGTTCCTATCGCTTTATTTATTTACGCAAGTATAGGCTGTTTCGGTTTTCGTTACGTTCTTTGTTTTGTAGTGTTTTGTGTTTATTCGTGTTTCACGTTGTTCATTAAACATGGATCGCAAATCTACACGCTGCATTTTGGTCCGACTATCCTTCACACCTAGAAAACCGTAACAGAATCACCCACCCCAACGGGACCAAGCGGCGTGTCAACAGGCAGGAGCCACAGGAGAAGCAACAAAGGCAGCAACAGCGGCGCGATGAGGATTGGACATGGCATGATATATTGGATGGCAAGGGTTGCTATACATGGGAGGAGATCCTGGCGGGAAGGGATCGCCTTCCATGGGAACAGGTGGAGGCAGCGAGGAGAGCAGAGGCAGCCGGAGAGAGGAGCCGGCGATATGAGGGAACACGGTTGGCAAGGAAGCCCGAGAGTCAGCCCCAAAAATGTCTTTGGGGGGGGGGCTCACAGGGAGTAGGGCTACGACAGGTAGGAGACCTGCGCAAACTCCCTGTGCTTACCGGGGGGCTAGAGAGACCGGGCAGGCACCGTGTTATGCAGTGGTGCGCACGGTGTCCCCAGTGCGGGTGCATAGCCCGGTGCGGTATATTCCAGCTCCGCGTATCGGCCGGGCTAGATTGAGCGTCGAGCCAAATGCCATGAAGCCGGCTCTACGCATCTGGTCCCCAGTGCGTCTCCTTGGGCCGGCTTACATGGCACCAGCCTTGCGCTCGGTGTCTCCGGTTCGCCTGCATAGCCCAGTGCGGGCTATTCCACCTCGCCGCACTGGCAGGGCGACCGAGAGCATTCAACCAGGTAAGGTTGGGCAGGCTCGGTGCTCAAGAGCTCCAGTGCGCCTGCACGGTCCGGTCTATCCAGTACCACCTCCACACCCCAGCCCTCCGGTAGCAGCTCCCCGCACCAGGCTTCCTGTGCGTGTTCTCGGTCCAGTACCACCAGTGCCAGCACCACGCATCAGGCCTACAGTGCGCCTCGCCTCTCCAGCGCTGCCAGAGCCTTACTCCTCTCCTGCGCTGCAGGAGTCTCCCGCCTGTTCAGCGCTGCCAGAGCCTTCCTCCTCTCCTGCGCTGCTGGAGTCTCCCGCCTGTTTAGCGCTGCCAGAGCCTTCCGCCTCTACAGTGTTGCCGGAGTCTCCTGCCTGTTTAGCGCAGCCAGAGCTGTCAGTCTGCATGGAGCAGCCAGAGCTGCCAGTCTGCATGGAGCAGCCGGAGCTGCCAGTCTGCATGGAGCAGCCGGAGCTGCCAGTCTGCATGGAGCAGCCGGAGCTGCCAGTCTGCATGGAGCAGCCGGAGCTGCCAGTCTGCATGGAGCAGCCGGAGCTGCCAGTCTGCATGGAGCAGCCGGAGCTGCCAGTCTGCATGGAGCAGCCGGAGCTGCCAGTCTGCATGGAGCAGCCGGAGCTGCCAGTCTGCATGGAGCAGCCGGAGCTGCCAGTCTGCATGGAGCAGCCGGAGCTGCCAGTCTGCATGGAGCAGCCGGAGCCGCCAGTCAGCATGGAGCAGCCAGATCAGTCAGTCTGCCATGATCCGCCAGTCAGCCAGACTCTTCCAGATCCGCCAGTCAGCCAGACTCTTCCAGACTCTTCCAGATCCGCCAGACTCTTCCAGATCCGCCAGACTCTTCCAGATCCGCCAGACTCTTCCAGACTCTTCCAGATCTGCCAGTCAACCAGACTCTTCCAGATCTGCCAGTCAACCAGACTCTTCCGGATCTGCCAGTCAACCAGACTCTTCGGGATCTGCCAGTCGGCCGGGATCTGCCAGATCCGCAAGTCAGCCAGGATCTGCCAGTCAGCCAGGATCTGCCAGTCAGCCAGGATCTGCTGAAACCACCAGCCAGCCAGAATCTGGTAGATCTATCTACCTGCCTGAGCTTTCTCTCACTCCCGAGCTTTCTCTCACTCCCGAGCTTTCTCTCACTCCCGAGCTTTCTCTCACTCCCGAGCTTTCTCTCACTCCCGAGCTGTCCTTCAGTCCCGATCTGCTCCTCAGTCCAGTGGGTTTCTGGGTGAGGACTACTAGGCCATGGTCGGCGGCGAGGGTGGACTATCCAGGGACGCGAGGAGAGGGGACTAAGACATTGACTGAGTGGGTTCCACGTCCCGCGCCGGAGCCGCCACCATGGACAGACGCCCACCCGGACCCTCCCTATTGTTTTGAGGTGCGTTCGGGAGTCCGCACCTAGGGGGGTTCTGTCACGCCCTGGTCTAAGTATTTTGTGTTTTTCTTCATGTATTGGGTCAGGCCAGGGTGTGGCATGGGGTTTTTGTATTGTGGTGTGTTTTGTCTTGGGGTTTTGGTGTGTATGTATTGGGATTGTAGCTAGTGGGGTTATCTAGCAAAGTCTATGGCTGTCTGGAGTGGTTCTCAATCAGAGGCAGGTGTTTATCGTTGTCTCTGATTGGGAACCATATTTAGGCAGCCATATTCTTTGAGTTTGTCGGTCGTGGGTGATTGTCCTTAGTGTCGTTGTTCCTATCGCTTTATTTATTTACACAAGTATAGGCTGTTTCGGTTTTCGTTACGTTCTTTGTTTTGTAGTGTTTTGTGTTTATTCGTGTTTCACGTTGTTCATTAAACATGGATCGCAATCTACACGCTGCATTTTGGTCCGACTATCCTTCACACCTAGAAAACCGTAACAATAATAGTATAATATTAATATATGAATTATATAATGTTCATATATATTCATATAATAGTATACTGTATACCACTAGTATAATATTAATTCCAATTAATATTATAATTTTGTAGGTTTTGTTCCGTCATTAAATCCTTGTGCAAGAAAAATGGTCTACATTGGTGGTTAGTCTCTAATTTGATAATGCCAAGTACTAACTTGTCAATAATCATAACCATTCATGCATAACAAGGAGTTCAACATTTCAAAAGTTTCCTGTAGCACGTCATCCTTTTTTAATGTCCCGCCCCATCCAGGCTGTGATTGGTCGGTTCACGAAAAGTGACATTGACGAGTGCTTGTTTCAACAAAAGGCAACTGATATAGCTAAATGGCCAGCTAGCTAAACCCAAACATTGCTTATCTTATCCCTATTGTCTTACCACTTCACCTGCAAAACATTGACGAACAGTTGAACTGGTATCGCTGGGCTCAATGGGTTGCTCTCTCTGCTCTCTCTCCCCTCTGCTGCCAGTGCCTTCAGGCCCACGAGGCTGAGATGATTGACTGGTAACGGCACCAAATGAATAATTTGTTATTTTAAAACATTTGGCTGCATCAGCCTCAAGGGAGTTCAACCTCTTCTCTCCCCTGCTTTTAAGCACCAGCTTTACGTTTTTCTCTTTTTGGTTGTCCATCTTACTCCGCTTCACTATTTATCTAAATGTCACCACTTAACAGAGATAGGAAAGGGGCAGGGCTCAGGTAAAATTAGAATGGACTGGACCAAAAGTAATTGGCTGGGAGAGAGAGGCTGACAGATGTAATACCCAACAGCGGTGGCAGTGGCCGGCAGCCCGCTTGCCTTAGGCCAGTCAGACACACAGCACTTGGTTATTTTTATTTAAACGGACTGGGGTTATTTATATTTTGCGTTGCAACGACCCCAATTGTCAAGCGGCCCACCGGGAAAATTCCCGGTGCTCCAGACGGGCAGTCTGTCATTGGCTGTAACATCGTTCAGTGTTACAGCTGTAACATCGTACGGTGTTACAGCTGTAACATCGTACGGTATTACAGCTGTAACATCGCACGGTGTTACAGCTGTAACATCGTTCGGTGTTACAGCTGTAACATCGTACGGTATTACAGCTGCAGCATCGTACGGTGTTACAGCTGTAGCATCGTTCGGTGTTACAGCTGTAGCATCGTTCGGTGTTACAGCTGTAGCATCGTTCGGTGTTACAGCTGTAGCATCGTTCGGTGTTACAGCTGTAGCATCGTTCGGTGTTACAGCTGTAGCATCGTTCGGTGTTACAGCTGTAGCATCGTTCGGTGTTACAGCTGTAGCATCGTTCGGTGTTACAGCTGTAGCATCGTTCGGTGTTACAGCTGTAGATGTGAACAATTCACAGTGTTAGTATTAGAGCTGTGATGAACTGCCTAGTTGTGTTTGTCCTCAGGGCCACAGCGACTGGTGTGGAGGACTCTCCTTTAGCACCCTCTATGCAGATGAACAGCGATGGCCACAGAATCCCACCCACCTGAACAGTACGAACACACAGTGGAACACGAGTAATTCATTTAAATTCAAATCACTTTTATTTCCTGAGAGGGAACATAATTCATTGTTGGGATATGATGGTCTATATGAAACATATAAACTAAATACCATTTAGAGGCGACACAGCCCACACAACAAATGCTCTCTGTTATTGAAAAAATATATATTTTTTATGTTATGAAAGGTCTTCATTCATACATGTCTAATGATTATCAGTCATATTCCAATGATATGATGATGACCTTAATAACAGTAATTGTTTGATTGTGTAGTTCAGTCGATGACGTGGTAAACATGGAGCATGTACTGAACTCACTGGAGAGGGTCATTCTCACCATCTTCCTCTCCATCATCATCATCATGACTGTTCTGGGAAACCTGCTGGTGATGGTGGCGCTCTGCAAGGACAGACATCTTCGGTAAGCCCACTTCCTGTTACATGTAGGTCACGTCCTGTCAAATCGAAGGCTTTTTCTAATTTGGGCAAATGTCCATGCTCCACCCTCTTTCCTCTCTCCTCCGTGACCCAGAATCCGATAAGTGGTCGAGTGGCGAACGAAAAAGTGTCCTCCCTTCCTCGATAGCCACCTTTCATTGAGGAAAGTCATGTGTCCTTCACGGAAGAGTTTTGAAATCTGCCACACCACCTTTGAATCAGCTTTTGTTTTGTCGAAGGAGAACCATGCACACGTTCTAAAACAATGTTCTACGTATTGTTTTATTTAGAAAATGTCTTGCACAACTAACTGAATTTGTTTTCATCACTTCACACATTTATTTCGGGATCCATCCCTGTAAACGTAGTTTTCCTGATGTGCGAGCGGAGAAGGAGAGTCTCATTTCATACAAGCACTCCTCGCCGCCTCTCCTCGATTCCCTTTGACCCTTTTCAAAAGGAGGTGAGAGTACGGAGGAGAGAGGACTCAGGAGCAAATCCAATTGAGAAATTGCCTAAGTGCTCAAAGGAGGAAATGTGACCCCTTTAAAGCACAACAAAAAAATGTGTGCTGTTGGAAGTACTCAAGGGCGAGTTGAGAACCACTGCTTTAGAGTGTGCTTTTTAGCACAGAGATGGATAGTATAATTGTGTTTACATCCTGTGTCCCAACATCTCTAGAGAACATTATCTTGTTGCTGTGTGTCAACAAGTCTGTATATTTGCCTCTAGGGGATTTTCATATGGGCCTTTTGTTACGCGCACTGTTTTCTATAAAATGACATATGATGTCATGTACAAAAAAAATATTGGACAGAATTTAATTGAAGTAGGAGATGTGTGATTGACAGACTGATGAATATGCCACCTTCTGGCTATTGGGTGACAACAAAGCAGCTGTTCTCACATTAGACACAGGCATTGTTTCTGTCATGTTCTATGTTTATGCGGTATGGTTTTAAAGAGTTATGAGAAAAAAGGTTGTTCTGTCTAGTGCAGATAAGTCGATCATTTTAAAAGCTAGATAAAAAAAAAAAAAATTATCTTTGCATTCAACTCATGCGCCTTTCTGGAAATGAATGAAAATGCTTTTGTTCCCCTTCTCCCTCAAGGAAAAAGAAGACCAACTACTTCATAGTGTCATTGGCATTTGCAGACCTCCTGGTTGCTGTGGTTGTCATGCCATTTGCAGCCATTGAGCTGACCACAGGTCAGTGGAGGTATGGGGAGATCTTCTGTCTGGTCAGGACCTCGTTGGATGTGTTTCTGACCACTGCATCTATCCTACACCTGTGCTGCATAGCACTAGACAGGTGAGCAATGAACATAGTGAAAAACATCCCTTCACTTTGGTAATTATTGCAAAACTATTGCAAACTGTTGCCACGACCCCCCCAGCCCAGTCACCTTGATGCATCCATTCAGCCTAATAGCCGTACACCTTTGTTAGCACCCAGCTGTGTGTTAGCATTAGCACATGTCTTGGAGGGCCCTTCTCTAGCACCTCTCTGTCCTTCTCTGTCCTTAAGCATATGGCAGCCTGTCATGGCTGATACATGAGCAGATATGTTGTCCTGTCCTGCACCTGCCCCATACAGTCAAAAGTCACTGGAGTAAGTCACCTGCTAGCTCACCCCCTCGCTCCAAACAAATCTAATGTATGCTTCTCTACAGGACCAGGGCCGGATTACCGAACAGGTATGCAGGGCACGAGCCCCGGGCCCCCGACCTCCAGTGGGCCTTCAACAAATTATTATTATTTTTAATTTGGGGGAGTTTGTGGGCCCCCTGTAGGTCAGTGTGACAGGGTCTAGGTCTACTGGTGACTGACCAATAAGAACACGATTGGCACACAATAATATGATTATTGTGACTAGTCAGAATAATATAATAGTTTGATTTAAACGTTTACATGTTATGTGGAAGAAGAACCATTTCCTAATAATCTGGTTTACATGACACACCTGAAGTCAGTCTACCTGATGAAATGTTGATAAATGCACAAGATCGACAATCAAAATCAACGTTTTACCACAGCGACCATGTTATTTTGGGGAAACCTATTTGATTCAGAGTTTGGACATACACTCAGTGTATTAGGTACACCACCCCGTTCAAAAAATGCTTTGCTCGTGCAGACAGTAAGTCACGTGGCCATGGCTTGCTATATAAAGCAGGCAGACAGGCATTGAAGCAATCAGTTGCTGTTCAATTGAACGTTAGAATGGGCAAAACGAGTGACCTAGGTGACTTTGAGCGTGGCATGATCGTCGGTGCCAGACACGCCCATCTCAGTACCTCAGTATCTAGGAACGCAGAACTCGCCAGTCCTTCTCACGGATGGGCTATTGCAGCAGACAACCACGAGCCCAACGGGATCCACGCTTATCAGTTAAAAACAAGCAGAAGCGGCTCCAGCGGGCACGCGATCACTGAAACTAACACAATTTGTAGAATCCATGCCCCAAAGAATTCAGGCCATAAGACTGCTGAACAAGACTGCTAATTAGCTAGTCAACTGACTACACACAGTCACACAGACACTTTCACACTCCCTGTTGTGAAAGTTTAAAAAATCCTGTTGCTGAGTCACTTTACCCCTACTACTGTACATAGTTACCTTAATTATCTCGTACCCCTGCACATCACCTCGGTACTGGTACTCTTGACATATGATGACCCAGTGAGTGGGTTAATTTCCCCGGCAAATCCAGAAGAATAAACTTATCCGGCAAGCTCGTGAATGAGGACTGTTGCAGCTGTAGCAAGTCTACCAGTGCAGCCAGGAACTGAGTGGAATTACTTTTTGACGGACCAATGGGCAAGGCGTTGTGGCTGACTGAAAGCTGTGAGTAAAAAGCTAACGTTACTGATCATCCATTCAGGTTACAGTTTTTCTCGATTGCTAAGACACTTTTAATGAAACTGGAGTCCACTTTGATCTCCAAGTCATTTCTTATTGCTTTCGCACACAATGCAAATGCTAAGCACAATATTGAAAAACAGTAAACACAACTCTCTACAAAAGGTGCAAGTTGAGTAAATCATGAAAAACAAAATTTAACATTTGGTGACAGCTGATACAAATTATTCCCATGAATGCGAACCTCTTCTGCACGTGTGCAAAACTTATATGCACAATGTTTCAATCAGCAATCAGTCCTTATGCATAAAAGAGGTCAAATCTGAGTTGCTGTTTGCAAGAATGGACCAAGTAAGAGGCCAAGGAAAAGGACAAAGGAGGGGTACTGTAGAGGGACCCATAGAAGATAGTTCAGCTCTCAGTTAAAATGGAAAAGGGTAAATAAAGCCTTTTGTTTCTGGATATTCATGCTCTTGAATTACATTTGAGGAAAAAATAATACAGCCCATGCTGTGATAATATAATTTACTTGCCTTTTATGGTGCATACTATAATTATAGTATCAACAAATGGCACAGCCATATAAAAGACGGTTAACAAGGTTAGGGAATATTGATAGTTGTAGTTAGTGCAGTGCCTTCAGAAAGTATTCACACCCCTTGGCTTTTCTCACGTTTTGTTGTGTTAAAGCCTGTATTTAAAATGGATCAATACAAAATTCACTGGCCTACATACAATACCCCATAATGTCAAGGTGGAATTATGTTTGTTTTTAATGTAAAACAAATTAAAAGCTGAAATGTCCTGAGTCGATAAGTATTCAACCCCTTTTGGCAAGCCTAAATAAGTTCAGGAGTATAATAGAGTTTAACATGATTTTTGAATGACTACCTCATCTCTGTACCACACACATACAATTATCTTTAAAGTCCCTCAGTTGAGCAGTGAATTTCAAACACAGATTCAACCACAAAGACCAGGGATGTTTTCCAATGCCTCGCAAAGAAGGGCACCACTTAGTAGATGGGTAAAAATAAAAAAGCACACATTGAATATCCCCTTGAGCATGGTGAAGTTACATATATTAATTACACTTTGGATGGTGTGTCAATAAAACCCAGTCACTAAAAAGATACAGGCTTCCTTACTAACTCAGGTGCCGGAGAGGAAGGAAACTGACTT
The DNA here is from genome assembly GCF_018296145.1 of Oncorhynchus tshawytscha. Taxonomy (NCBI): domain Eukaryota; kingdom Metazoa; phylum Chordata; class Actinopteri; order Salmoniformes; family Salmonidae; genus Oncorhynchus; species Oncorhynchus tshawytscha. The sequence continues at coordinate 10,301,497 of NC_056448.1, forward strand.
TAAAACAGTTACAGAGTTTAATGGCTGTGATAGGAGAACAAAGAGGATGGATCAACAACATTGTAGGTACTCCACAATACTAACCTAATTGACAGAGTGAAAATAAGGAAGCCTGAACACAATACAAATATTCCACAACATGCATCCTGTTTTAAACAAGGCACTAAAGTAATACTACAACAAATATGGCAAAGCAATCCACTTCTTGTCCTGAATACAAAGTTTTATCTTTGGGGCAAATCTAATACAACCATTTCTGAGTACCACTCTCTATATTTTCAAGAATAGTGGTGGCTGCATCATGTTATGCTTGTAATCATTAAGGACTGGGGAGTTTTTCAGGAAGAAAAAGAAACAGAATGGAGCTAAGCACAGGCAAATCCTAGAGGAAAACCTAGTTCAGTCTGCTTTCCACCAGACACTGAGAGATAAATTCACCTTTCAGCAGGACAATAACCTAACATACAAGGATAAATCTACACTGGAGTTTTTTACCAATAAGAAAGTGAATGTTCCTGAGTGGCCTAGTTACCGTTTTCACTTAAATATGCTTGAAAATCTATGGCAAGACCTGAAAATGGTTGTCTAGCAATGATCAACAATTTGACAGAGCTTGAAGAATTTTGAAAAGTGTAATGGGCAAATGTTGCACAATCCAGGTGTGGAAAGCTCTTAGAAACTTATCCAGAAAGACTCACAGCTGTAATCGCTGCCAACGGTGATTCTAAAGCCCAAATCAAACGAAAAGCATTTAGTTTGTTTACGGCGTGAATGAGCGCGTACACGCTGGAATTAGAATGCACGGTAGTGAATGGGAGAAAACAGACGTGGCGCGAGCTTCAATGTCGTCAACGGTATCATGCACTTCAAATTAGAAAGCAAGTACATTTTTCTTACGTGTACGCGAAGCAATGCTGGTAAAGTGAATTGTTATGTGAATTTGTGAATTGTTATGTCTGGACTTTTAAAACGTGTCTATTTTGTGTTTATAAGTTTAGCTGCCGGTGCCAATAGTACATATTTAAAAACAATGTTTTGCCTACCTTTGTTGATTTTGAGCACAGGCCTATGGCCTATGCAGGCTACGGCTGGGAAACTCACAAAACTCTGTTCGAGAGAATACTGTTATGTAGAAAGAATGAGACTAGCTAAATTCTTTATCAACTGCTAGGGTGTATTAGCTACAACTCTCCTCATGTTTGTGAGCTGACCTAACAGGAGGCAGGTACAGGGCTCGGTGAGGCAAGGTGAGTCAAAAGGAACATACAACAATAATTCACAAAGCGAACATAACATATTACAACAGTCTATTATGGATTCTCATGACCATTTAAGTTGGCATACACTAGGCAGTGCAATGTGAATTGACTCTCTCTACTCTCGCACGCAAATTTTGAAGCCGTTGACGACGTCTGTCTGTGTGGTTTCGGTTTAACATATTTTCATTCAGGGGGTTGAATACTTATATACTCATATATATATATTAGTGTTTTATTTTTCATGAATTTCAAAAAATGTTTTAGAATATTTCTTTCACTTTTACAGAATATTGTGTGTAGATCGTTGACAAAAAAAGACAATTAAATCCATTTTAATCCCACTTTGTAGCACCACAAAATGTGAAAAAAGTCAAGGGGTGTGAATACCTTCTGAAGGCCCTGTATTTAATGGGCTATTGTGTGACATATTTGTATGTTTTGATAGAAGTAGTTGATTTTGTGTAATGTATTTAATGTTTTAATGGTCTTAATGGAAAATTCCACCCCAAAATTATCTTTTGGTATTTGTTTCATTAGTCGATTGTTGACATAGTCCCAAAATGTTTTGCTTGTCAGCACTCAAGTTTTCAAGATACAGTGCCTTGCGAAAGTGTTCTGCCCCCTTGAACTTTGTGACCTTTTGCCACATTTCAGGCTTCAAACATAAAGATATAAAACTGTATTTTTTTGTGAAGAATCAACAACAAGTGGGACGCAATCATGAAGTGGAACGACATTTATTGGATATTTCAAACTTTTTTAACAAATCAAAAACTGAAAAATTGGGCGTGCAAAATTATTCAGCCCCTTTACTTTCAGTGCAGCAAACTCTCTCCAGAAGTTCAGTGAGGATCTCTGAATGATCCAATGTTGACCTAAATGACTAATGATGATAAATACAATCCACCTGTGTGTAATCAAGTCTCCGTATAAATGCACCTGCACTGTGATAGTCTCAGGTCCGTTAAAAGCGCAGAGAGCATCATGAAGAACAAGGAACACACCAGGCAGGTCCGAGATACTGTTGTGAAGAAGTTTAAAGCCGGATTTGGATACAAAAAGATTTCCCAAGCTTTAAACATCCCAAGGAGCACTGTGCAAGCGATAATATAGAAATGGAAGGAGTATCAGACCACTGCAAATCTACCAAGACCTGGCCGTCCCTCAACTTTCAGCTCATACAAGGAGAAGACTGATCAGAGATGCAGCCAAGATCACTCTGGATGAACTGCAGAGATCTACAGCTGAGGTGGGAGACAATGTCCATAGGACAACAATCAGTCGTATATTGCACAAATCTGGCCTTTATGGAAGAGTGGCAAGAAGAAAGCCATTTCTTAAAGATATCCATAAAAAGTGTTGTTTAAAGTTTGCCACAAACCACCTGGGAGACACACCAAACATGTGGAAGAAGGTGCTCTGGTCAGATGAAACCAAAATTGAACTTTTTGGCAACAATGCAAAACGTTATGTTTGGCGTAAAAGCAACAGCTCATCACCCTGAACACACCATCCCCACTGTCAAACATGGTGGTGGCAGCATCATGGTTTGGGCCTGCTTTTCTTCAGCAGGGACAGGGAAGATGGTTAAAATTGATGGGAAGATGGATGGAGCCAAATACAGGACCATTCTGGAAGAAAACCTGATGGAGTCTGCAAAAGACCTGAGACTGGGACGGAGATTTGTCTTCCAACAAGACAATGATCCAAAACATAAAGCAAAATCTACAATGGAATGGTTCAAAAATAAACGTATCCAGGTGTTAGAATGGCCAAGTCAAAGTCCAGACCTGAATCCAATCGAGAATCTGTGGAAAGAACTGAAAACTGCTGTTCACAAATGCTCTCCATCCAACCTCACTGAGCTCGAGGTGTTTTGCAAGGAGGAATGGGAAAAAATGTCAGTCTCTCGATGTGCAAAACTGAGAGACATACCACAAGCGACTTATAGCTGTAATCGCAGCAAAAGGTGCGTTACAAAGTATTAACTTAAGGGGGCTTAATAATTTTGCACGTCCAATTTTTCAGTTTTTGATTTGTTAAAAAAGTTTGAAATATCCAATAAATGTCGTTCCACTTCATGATTGTGTCCCACTTGTTGTTGATTCTTCACAAAAAAATACAGTTTTATATCTTTATGTTTGAATCCTGAAATGTGGTAAAAGGTCGCAAAGTTCAAGGGGGCCGAATACTTTCGCAAGGCACTGTATGTAACTTTCAAAATACAGAAATCATCCCCTGTATAATGCCATTTTGCATCATATGATGCTGCGTTTTGCATCGTATGATGCAAGCTATTTTCATGTGCTGTGTGTGAAAGCAGAAATGTACGTTTTTTTTGTTGAAGATAGCTATATCAGTGCCTGAATAAAACCTTTCTTCTATAGGCCTACTGTGTGCGGCATTGTTTCCTCTCAGGTATCTAGCTAATTTTTCTTAGCTAGCTATCTATCTAGCCAAACATTAGATTTTACTTAGCTAGGATTATTCTCTCTCTTTCTGAGTTAATGTAGCCCTGTCCTGTAGTCAAATTACCAAATCACCCTCTAGTGGCCTCATGGGTGCAATATTATTAATATTTTTTCATAATTTCATAAATAATAAACATTTGGTTTTCTTAGAAACACCAGATTTTTGGCAGTTATGTCAAATGGTTCTGTTAAATTTCAGTCTTATATGATGTAGATCAAGTATAGTATTGGGATGCAAACTTAAAATTAAATACATTTCAATTCTATATCTGACATGTTGCAGGTCTCTTCTTTTTTAAGCCCATACCCATGTGTGTAAGGTGTATACTTTTGTTCAAAGTAGATTTGTACCAAGAAACATTCTGTGTGTGCCCATTGCAGTAAAATTAACATGATTGGTAGCTACAGTAGTTGTCAAGCTTATAATTCATGCTTTTATGGTGGTTCAGTTACTGTATGGTTTTTAGCCTAATTATTTCCATGAGTTAGCTAGCTAGCTAGTCTCAGTCTGGATGCAGGCACAGTTACTTTAACGATAGGTGGATATAGCTATCTAGCTACATATTGAAATGAAAGGAGTGTCTCAATTGTTCAGCCAAGTTTAAACTATCCAATTAGACTCTCCACTTAATTGTTGTCATGTCTTTGTCCCCCAGATACTAAAGGCGGCATGGCCCTGAGAGTACTTATCCCACCACCAGTGTACAGAGTGCAGGCAGCTACATATGGAAATTAAAGTAGTATCTCAAATGTTTATCCACGTTTGTCCATTTTGACTGCCCCCTAAAATCTTGTTACGTCTGTATTCCCCAGATACAGATACTAAAGACGTGTGTGACAAGTTGGAAAGAAGACTGCCTGCCCAAGCATTGATGATTCCCAAAAGTCATACTGTAAGTATACAGTGTGGCAAAAAAGTATTTAGTCAGCCACCAATTGTGCAAGTTCTCCCACTTAAAAAGATGAGAGAGGCCTGCAATTTTCATCATAGGTATACTTCAACTATGACAGACAAAATGAGAGAAAAAAAATCCAGAAAATCACATTGTAGGATTTTTAATGAATTTATTTGCAAATTATGGTGGAAAATAACTTTGGTCACAAGAAAGATTTCTGGCTCTCACAGACCTGTAACTTCTTCTTTAAGAAGCTCCTCTGTCCTCCACTCGTTACCTGTATTAATGGCACCTGTTTGAACTTGTTATCAGTATAAAAGACACCTGTCCACAACCTCAAACAGTCACACCCCAAACTCCACTATGGCCAAGACCAAAGAGCTGTCAAAGGACACCAGAAACAAAATTGTAGACCTGCACCAGGCTGGGAAGACTGAATCTGCAATAGGTAAGCAGCTTGGTTTGAAGAAATCAAGTGCGGGAGCAATTATTAGGAAATGGAAGACATACAAGAACACTGATAATCTCCCTCGATCTGGGGCTCCACGCAAGATCTCACCCCATGGGGTCAAAATGATCACAAGAACGGTGAGCAAAAATCCCAGAACCACACAGGGTGACCTAGTGAATGACCTGCAAAGTGCTGGGACCAAAGTAACAAAGCCTACCATCAGTAACACACTATGCCGCCAGGGACTCAAATCCTGCAGTGCCAGACTCCCCCTGCTTAAGCCAGTACATGTCCAGGCCCGTCTGAAGTTTGCTAGAGAGCATTTGGATGATCCAGAAGAAGATTGGGAGAATGTCATATGATCAGATGAAACCAAAATATAACTTTTTGGTAAACACTCAACTCGTCGTGTTTGGAGGACAAAGAATGCTGAGTTGCATCCAAAGAACACCATACCTACTGTGAAGCATGGGGGTGGAAACATCATGTTTTGGGGCTGTTTTCTGCAAAGGGACAAGGACGACTGATCCGTGTAAAGGAAAGAATGAATGGGGCCATGTATCGTGAGATTGAGTGAAAACCTCCTTCCATCAGCAAGGGCATTGAAGATGAAATGTGGCTGGGTCTTTCAGCATGACAATGATCCCAAACACACCGCCCGGGCAACGAAGGAGTGGCTTCGTAAGAAGCATTTCAAGGTCCTGGAGTGGCCTAGCCAGTCTCCAAATCTCAACCCCATAGAAAATCTTTGGAGGGAGTTGAAAGTCCGTGTTGCCCAGCAACAGCCCCAAAACATCACTGCTCTAGAGGAGATCTGCATGGAGGAATGGGCCAAAATACCAGCAACAGTGTGTGAACCTTGTGAAGACTTACAGAAAACGTTTGACCTCTGTCATTGCCAACAAAGGGTATATAACAAAGTATTGAGAAACATTTGTTATTGACCAAATACTTATTTTCCACCATAATTTGCAAATAAATTCATTAAAAATCCTACAATGTGATTTTCTGGATTTTTTTTTTCTCATTTTGTTTGTCATAGGTGAAGTGTACCTATGATGAAAATTACAAGCCTCTCATCTTTTTAAGTGGGAGAACTTGCTTGGTGGCAAACTAAATACTTTTTTGACCCACTACATGTGGAATATTGAATTATATTTAATATGTAACACTGTAAACCATGCACAAAGGAGCTGGAATCAACTCAATGCAGATTAACGTCCTGCACACAGCAATTGTTTTGCACCCCAGTATCTCTACCTGCACATTCATCTTCTGCCGATCTACCATTCCAGTGTTTATTTGCTATCTTCTAATTGCTTCGCTACCATGGCCTATTTATTTTCTTAACTCACCTCATTTGCACTCACTGTATATAGACTTTTTGTTTTCTTTTGTTCTACTGTATTATTGACTGTATGTTTAGTTTATTCCATGTGTAACTCTGTGTTGTATGTGTTGAATTTGCTACGCTTTATCTTGGCCAGGTCGCAGTTGCAAATGAGAACTTGTTCTCAACTAGTCTACCTGGTTAAATAAAGGTGAAATAAAAAAAATAAAAAAAATAATAGACTGTATAGGAGTAGAGCATATTCTGAGAAATAGGAAAGGCCACAATTTGTGTGTGTGTGTGTGAATGCGTGCACGGGCTTGTGCAAAAGTGTCGTGATCATTTTTCAACATTTATAAAATTCTCTAATCCCCAGGTTGTTACAAATATGGCTGAATAACTCTGCCATGCGACCAAAAGAACAAGAGACCCGAACCCTTCATTGTGACTCTCGGGGACAAATCACCTCTACTCCCTGGCATTCACCATCATGAATGGGCAGGCTCTGGAGCAGAAGACATTATGTTTCCTTGTTGTTGTTTGACAGAAAATCATGTTGAAAATGTATACCTGGTAGGAGCTGTGTGGTGGTGACTTTTCTTCAGCCCCATTCCTCAGCTTTAATTGGTAGGGCTGCTGAGATATTCAAATGATGGATTGTGCTTCTAAAATGTTGGTTGATTTGTGTGTTCCTTATTTGTTTTTTTATCTTTTGCATGACTTCATTTTGTAGTTGAAATTAAGAGCTGAAAAATAAAAATTTGGGTAGTAACGTTGTAACTTTGATTGTTAACACTATTTGTACTTTAAGAAAATTAGCAGATTCTGTAATAGAGAGAAGGTAGAAAAAGAGAACCCAGCAAGAAACTAAGAAATTAACACTGCTGGGTAAATAAACATACAAATAATGATAACCCAGCCATAAAGTAATAAATAACCTTCGGCTGGGTTAAAAATACATGAATAACAATAACCCAGCAAGAGTAAAAACCAACCCACTGCTGGGTCAAAATAACCTAGTGCCAGGTATCCATCAATCAAATGTATTTATAAAGCCCTTTTTACATCAGCAGATGTAAAAACGGCAAGCAATGTAGATGTAGGAGCACGGTAGGTACTATATTGCCCCACTGCAGGGTTACAGAAATGACCCACATTTTTTTTGTGTAACATTTTATTATAAAACTGCAATCGATCATTAGAAGGATATTTCTTTTTTAAAAGTAGTCTTTGAAGTGATGAGTCACTGCTTGTCTTTCTTATCCACCTATATAGGACTAAAGCATTTAATAGAGGGTGTCCGTTTAGTTTATTATTTGGTATTGCAAGTAATGAGATTATCTTAATAAGGAATGAGTCATCATTGGCAATATTTTGGTGTGTACATAGCATATTTGTGGCCTGTAGATATAAATGTTATTCAGAAAACCACTGTCAATAGATTACAGGTTTTGTCCTCTGTTGAATCTATGTTGATGTTATAATGTTGTTATATTATTTTGATACTGTAGGTACTATGCGATCTGCTGCCAGCCGCTGGTGTACAGGACTAAGATGACTCCCGTCAGAGTGGCCCTAATGCTGGGGGGATGCTGGGTCATCGCCTCCTTCATCTCCTTCCTTCCCATCATGCAAAGCTGGCATGCCATCGGCATAGAGGACATTGTAAGTCTGTAAGCAGCTTGTGGCCTGCCTGTCTATCCGATGGTTCTACTACAGACAGAGTCTTGCTCTGTCGTCTAAATCATTTGATCCAAATCAATTTACATGCTAGATGTTTTGAGCTACCATGAATTGCTTTGTTGATCCTTGAAAATGTGGACAGATATTGTTAAGTGAAGGACACATGGTTAAAACATCAAGAATGAATTTTTTTTTATTTGAATAACATTTCAATCTCGTAGAATGGTGTTGTAGTAGTCATAAAACAATTGCACTATTCACAGCCCTTTTCAGCAACAAGCACAACAGATCAAACTGGAGACCTACAGTATGTTTGAATAGTTTAAAAAAATGTTTTGACATAGTGCCGATTTTGAGCTGCTGAGATCATGAACTGTTCATGCATCAAGCTCTTTGGGGAGAGCAAACACACAAGCCCTCTTTTAGTTCTAAAAATAGTACAATGACTCATTGTTTCACCTTTGACATCTGAAAAAACGTATCTCTGTCAAATGATGACACTGATTATTGTTTACAAAATTCAAATTATCCATATACACTGACTGTACAAAACATTACTTCCTAATATTGAGTTGCACACCATTGTCCCCTCAAAACAGCCTCAATTTGTCGGGGCATGGACTATAAGGTGTCAAAAGCGTCCCACAGTGAAGCTTGCCCATGTTGACGCCAATGCTTCACACAGTTATGTCAAGTTGTCTGGATGTCCTTTGGGTTGTGGACCATTCTTGATACACACGGAAACTGTTGAGTGTGAAAATACCCAGCATTGTTGCAGTTCTTGTCACTCAAACCGGTGTGCCTGGCACCTACTACCATACCCTGTTCAAAGGCACTTAAATATTTTGTCTTGCCCATTCACCCTCTGAATGGCACTCATAAACAATCCATGTCTCAGTTGTCGCAAGGTTTAAACACCCTTCTTCAACCCGTCTCCTCCCCTTCATCTACACTGATTGAAGTGGATTTAACAGGTGACATCAATAACGGATCATAGCTTTCACAAGGGATTCACCTGGTCAGTCTATGTCATGGAAAGAACAGGTATTCCTAATGTTTTGTTCTCTTAGTGTAAGTGCCGTCCAAGTGCACTCAACCATCCTAGGCTAACGCTACCACTACCATTTACATAGACATAAACACCCAAGAAAATTCCAAGCGCACTGAGATCTAAACACTGGAGTCAGTGCTGAGCACAATTCACAGCTACCAGTTTATGAACACAAATAATACTATATGTCAACGTCTACCCGTTCATAGTTTGTTTTAAGAGAGTCAGTAAATGGACATTAGGCAATCGTTACACTCTCGGGTTGAAGGGGATACAAGCGTGTCACTATTCCATATGTGGATACAACAGAACGCACATGCCTCTTCCTGTATGTGGATCTGCTTGTTCATTGCTTGTTCTCTCTCTGCATGCTGTCTGTCTCCAGATTGAGGAGAGGAAGTTCAGCAGCAGCAGCAGCAGCAACAAGACCAACTGTGTATTCGTGGTGAACCGTCCGCATGCTCTCATCTGCTCCGCCGTGGCCTTCTACGTTCCCCTGGGCCTCATGGTGCTGGCCTACCAGCGCATCTACATCACCGCCATGGGCCACGCGCGGCAGATCGGCACGCTGCAGCGGGCAGGCTCCGCCCACTACTCGGCGCCCCCCCATCACTACCTCAGCTCCGAGCAGCAGGGCTCCAGTCGCATGCGCATAGAGACCAAAGCTGCCAAGACCCTGGCTGTCATCATGGGCTGCTTCTGTCTCTGCTGGGCCCCATTCTTCATTACCAACGTGGTGGACCCCTTCATCCACTACAGTGTGCCCTGGCAGATGTGGACCGCCTGGCTGTGGCTTGGCTATATTAACTCTGGCCTTAACCCCTTTCTCTACGCCTTCCTGAACAGGGCCTTCAGACGGGCTTTCCTCATGGTACTGTGTTGTGGTGGTGAGAGATACGTACGCCAGGGGAGCTACGGCCCCACCAGACGCTACTCTGGATCTGTCAATGGGAACTCCGTCGCACTTAGGTAAGGAACTGATACTGGACCACCCACACGTGTCCTACCTTTTATCATTTAGCCTTGAATTAAGATCATTCTCTCTCAGGTACAGACACATAATGTTCTCTCAGGTAGGTGGGTTAAGCTGAGTCTCTGGTGCCCTATCGTACTTCTAATACTTTTTGATTAATCTGAGATGAGATATTGCCCAAGACGTTTGTGTCACATCCTGATCTGTTTCACCTGTCTTTGTGCTTGTCCCGTCGAGTCCTACCAGCGTTTTCCTGTGTTTCCTGTGCTCTCGTTTTTGTTACTGCAATGCCTTATGAAGGCAGGCAAAAGAAGTCAAGGCAGGCAAAGGGTCGTAATCCAAATCAGAGTCATGCAGGTACAGCACGACGGGCAGGATAAGGGTCAGGACAGGCAGAGGTCAGAACTGGGAAGACTAAGAAAAACAAAAACTATAGCACAGGAAACACGGAAAACAGGTAGGATTTGACATCTAAGGCACTGCATCTTAGTGCTAGAGGCGTCACTACAGACCCTGGTTCGATTCCAGGCTGTATCACAATCGTGATTGGGATTCCCATAGGGCGGCGCACAATTGGCCCAGCATCTTCCGGTTAGGGTTTGGCCGGGGTAGGCCGTAAATAAGGATGTGTTCTTAACTGACTTGCCTAATTAAATAAATGTTAAATAAAAACATTAAAAAATTAATGGGACAAACACAAAGACAGGTGAAACAGATCAGGGTGTGACAGTTTGAGGTCTGAAGAGAACCTGGTTATTCTCCAATCAGGGTCATCAAAGAATGAATATTTAAATTGTTGAACAACATAGTGAGAGTTTAACTCAAACTCAGAAGCTTGAGTTTGTTTAACTGTTGAATGTCTGTGTGTTATTTAAAAAATAATCATGTTTAATTAGACAACCAGGAAGCCAGAATAGGTTATCGTCAAGTGAAGACAAGTAAAGGATGGGGCATCATTAGGGAGATTTAGATTTGCTCTTATACCCTGTTTTTTTCCATACCCAATTTGGTTGGGCACGTTGAGCAGTGCTGTACTCTTCTACCAGACTCAGAGGCCCATGTGTGAGAAAGGCACTTAGGCCACTCAGCCCGCGCCTATATGACCTCATCAACACTACTGGATACACAGAGGGGGGAAAACAAAATGCATGTGACTATATCCTGGATTGTCAATTGGCCCAGAAGTAGTATGTATGTGCTTTTTAAACCACATTGGCATTTTGAAATGGGATAGTGTTTGTTTATTCATGTTTTTATGATTATGTTTTCCTTTTGAAATCGGATGAGGTGCCGGATGTTGTGATCTTTTTGTGTCATCATTTATCTTTCTCAAAGGCTGTTTAGAGAAAGAGAGGAGAGAGAGAGAGAGAAGTAGCTGGTTTTACATACTTCTCTCCAGGGTGACTTAGCCTTTTTTTTATTGTTCAATGTTTTGTTTGTGAGTTTTTCACATAATGATTGACTTTGTTTCCATACAAAATGTTACAAGTCTACCGTCCATGTGTTTTTATTTTATTACGTTTTGGAAAATAACATTTCATTCTTAACTGGTAACTCTGCGGCCATATTCACAGTTGTAGTGGTTACTCCTTGGATTCATTTTTGTGTAATATAGTAGGCAGAAAAACAAACAGTATTAGAGACACCCTAATGTCTCTCTATTAAAACATGTCTGAGACACAAAGCAGATGTCTCTTTTTTCCACTCAGAATCAAATTACTGCAACTAGAATAGAAGCTGTTGGAAAATCATTACGGATTTTGCGTAAGATACTTTTTCTTCTAGCATTAAAGTGGTCAGTAGTCAGTCACATAGTGAAAATGTCAACCAATTGATTGGTCGAAAAAACAGACTACTTTCAGTCTACCAAGATTTGATTTAGTTGGGGACAGCCTTACTTCCCCTAACCTTTTAACCTAACTCCTAAACCCTAACCCCTAGCCTAGGCAACGTTAGCCACCTAGCTACCTAGCTAGAATTCGTAACTTATCATACGTTTTGCAAATTTGTAACATATTGTATGTTTTGCAAATTTGTAACATATAACATGAATTGTAATTCGTAACATATCATACGAAATGGGTGATGGACATCCACAAATGAATACATACCATACAAAACATAACATATCATACTAAATGGAGTGTCTCGGATTTACGTACAGAATAATACGAAATACTCAGAACATGTTGATGGAAAAGCTTGTTGTGTTGTGGCCATAGAAATAATCCATAGAAGGGTTTTGGAATCTCTAACCCTCGCAATTTGACTGTTAAACTCCTGGGTACACTATGAATAGCTGACAGTTTTGTCTTAAATGGAAACTTACATCTATGGATAAATATGTCTATGGTTGGTTGTGGGTGTCAGTTTGCCTTTTGAAAATGTCCAAAACAGTCTTGTGAAAAACGTATAGTTTGGGAAGCAAATGCTGTCATTATTACACGTGTAATATGGTAATTATTTTAACGTTACTATTTTTTACAAACAAAAAAGATATTTGATTCATAAAATATTTAAGCAGTCATCTTCCTCAAATGAAGGGGATGATGACAGAATATTTGCGAGAGGTAGGGTTTTTTGGCGATTTTTATAAGGATTCCAAAAAACAGAGGCAGTTGGATAACTTATTCATGGAAGTAAATACATTTTGAAAAAATATATATATAATATAGATGTATATATTATTATTAGCTAGCATACAGGTAGACCACTGTATATGATGAGATGCTAGCTAGCTAACTTTACTGTATAGCTAAGTAAATCAAATATCATCAGCTAGCTAACGTCTTATTAGCTATCTATCTTGATGTTTATCATTGCGAATTAAACCACAAGCTCCAAATGCATTTGTAGATAACAGTCATGGAAGAGGGTGAAAGGACTGTTCCAGCTGTCAGAAAAGGGTGGAAGTAGACTGGATAGGGCAGGTCATTTTTTGGGAGGACATTATGAAAATATTCTCTCGTTCTAGTTTCTAGTAAGGAAAAATGTTAGGACAGAGAGATATTAACAACATGCTAACACATGAGGTGGGTAAATGGCACGACAATGGGCCTCAGGATCTCGCCACGGCATCTCTGTGCATTCAAATTGCCGTCTATCGTCATGACCTGATCTGTTTCACCGGTCCTTGTGCTTGTCTCCACCCCCCTCCAGGTGTCACCCATCTTCCCCATTATCCCCTGCGTATATATACCTGTGTTTTCTGTCTGTTGCCAGTTCGTCTTGTTTGTTCAAGCCTACCAGCGTTTTGTTTCAGCTCCTGTTTTTCCCTCGTCTCTTTTTCTCATCCTTCTGGTTTTTGACCTTTGCCTGTCCTGACCCTGTACCCACCTGCCTGACCACTGCCTTTCTCTGACCCTGAGCCTGCCTGCCTGCCGTCCTATACCTTTGCTCCACCTCTGGATTACCGACCTCTGCCTGACCTGAGCCTGACGTCTTGTACCTTGGCCTCGTTTGCCTGCCCATGTGGTTCAAATAAATATTGTTATTTCACATAGTCTGCACTTGGGCCTTACCTTGATTCCTGATATCGTTAAAATGCTATTTTTTTCGTTGTCTGTAGCTTATGCCTGCCCATACCATTACCCCACCGCCACCATGTGGCACTCTGTTCACAATGTTGACATTAGCAAACCGCTCACCCACACGGCGTCATGCACGTGAGGCCGGTTGGACGTACTGCCAAATTCTCTAAAACGACGCTGGAGGTTGCTTATGCTAGAGAAATTAACATTAAATTATCTGGCAACAGCTCTGGTGGACACTCTGTAGTCAGCATGCCAATATCACATGACCTCAAAACTAGAGACACCTATGGCATTGTGCTGTGTGACAAAAACAGTGACCTTTTATTGTCCCCAGCACAAGGTGCACCTGTGCAATGATACAGCTGTTTAATCAGCTTCTTGAATTTCCACACCTGTCAGGTGGATGGATTATTTTGACAAAGGAGAAATTCTAACTAACAGGGATGTTAATAAATTTATGCAAAAAAATTAGAGAAATAAGCTTTTTGTGCATATGGAAAATTTCGGGGATCTTTTATTTCAGCTTATGAAACATGGGACCAACACTTTACATGTTGTGTTTATATTTTGTTCAGTGATTGCCTAGTCACTTTTACCCCTATAATCACATGTACATACTGTATTACCATAATTATCTCAACTACCTTATACCCCTGCACATTGACTCGTTACTGGTACTCCTTGTATATTGCCTCATTGTTTTTATAGTGCTACTATTTCCTTTTTTATTTAGCAAATGTTTGTCTTACTTTTTAACTCTGCATTGTTGGGAATGGGCTCGTAAGTAAGCATTTCACTGTAAAGTTTACACCTTTGTATTTGGCGCATGTGAGCCATATAATTTGATTGTGCAAGGGGAGGCGGAGGCCTGGGGAGGAGAAATTAAGAAGTTCCTAATTTGTATTCCGTAGACCTCGCTAACTCCTCAAACCTGATTCATAGTATAGAGCACTGGTCGTCTTTCCATGAGGTTTCAGGGTGTTGAATAACACTTTATTAGTTATGTTATAATGCCTACATAGGATGGTCAAAATCCATTCTGTGTTGAATTGTGCATCCATTGTTTTCAGTATTTGTTATGGATTTCCTTTTGCTTAGTAGCTTTAGCTGCTCTAGTTTGTATTTGTTTATTCTGAAGCTGCTTTCAGCAGCAGAACAAAGTGTCGATAGAGAGTGTGTGTTTAGTCATCTGCAGGAAAAAGGCATAAGGACATTACACATCAAAAACCAAGCCTTGTGTAGCAAGGTCATAATATACACAGAGAATTAAGTTCTTGTGGCTGAAAAGCAGGTTTAGCCTTGGTTCACACACAGACTACCATCCACTTTGATGCACTTCGCTGAGCACTCTGGTTTTATTCACATAGCAAATAGGGAAGGATTCAAAATGAATATATAGTGGAAACACTGTTAAAACTTTCACTATGTTGTTCAACAATTTACAAGCCCTATACTGTAGCTACCTGGGCTTTTACAACCTGAAATAACTACACTTCACATCATCGCATAATAAAGCAATATCACCATCTTCAAGACTGCCTCAAGCTAACCGCTAACACAATGTTCTAGCATCTTGAAAGCATTCCACCATCTTGCCAGAAGTAGCCTTCTCTTGTCATCACTGTTGCATCCAAGATGCGGCAGGGTAGTCTAGTGGTTAGAGTGTTGGGGTTGCAAGTTCATATCCCCGAGCTGACAAGGTAGAAATCTGTCGTTCTGTCCCTGAACAAGGCAGTTAAACCACTAGGGTTCCTAGGCCGTCATTGAAAATAAGAATTTGTTCTTAACTGACTTGCCTACTTAAATAAATAAAGGTTAATAAAAAGATAAAAGCATGGATGGATTATATTTTATCTAAAATGTCTATATCTAATTGATGTAGCTACAGAATCCATTTTGCACCAGGACATACGCTTTCCTGTGTATAAGCTCTCTTGGTGGCAAGGTGACGAGTCAACACAACCAAATGGAACCTAGCTTGACTGGAAATTCCACAAGGTTAGGATAAAAATGTGTACTCTATAGGTGCCATTGAATCTTTATTGCCCACAAGGGTTGAGAGCAGTGGAGGCTGCTGAGGGGAGGATGGCTCATAATAATGGCTAGAACAAAGCAAATGGAATGTCACCAAACCATGTGTTTGATGTATTTGATACCGTTTCACCGATTCCACTCCAGCCATTACCACGAGCCCGTCTTCCCCAATTAAGATGCAACCAACCTCCTGTGGTATGAGAGAAATACATTTGTAAAGTAATCAAAGGGGCTTACAAGAAAATGACTAATTCCGGCAGAAAGGAGTTTCAGCACTTTAATCCATTGTTCAGGATGAGTAAATCACCTGTACTTACCCTGAACAATGGATTAAAGTGAGCAAATAAAAAATGGATCTCTGCCTTTTTTGTTGAGTGCTCCTTTCTGCCTGCAATTAGTCCTTTTGGAAATGTTTCTTGGTAAGCCCCTTTGATGGATTTTTGTCATTGTTGTCAAGCACCCCTACATTCTTTGTTTGCTGTTGCTCATTTGTAAAGTAAATACATTCACTCTCAGTGTGTTGGTTCACCACAGAGACATAAGTGCCTCCTACCCCAGCTAGCATATACCGTTCTGAGAACCATATGTTTCTTAGAGCTTTGTGAGAGTATGGTTGTCCTATGGTTATGTTGCCTGCAACCTTCCCAAAATGTTATTGGAATGGTGTAGGATAGTTGCTTGGCTTTGGAACATCCTCAATACATTTAAGGAACATGACAAAACAACGTTATTACTTTAACGGAATGTTCCTAAAAGTTCAAACATGGTTACATTTAATTACATTTTTTGGTATTGTTCTAGGAATGTTCTCCAATTGGTTTGGCATTGGGAATGTTCTCAAAGTTCAAAGAACGTTAAGAAACAACGTTCTTCTGTGGGAATATTAGTACTTCAGCATAACGTTTCCTACAGGTTTCCTTATGGTTCTATTTTAAATGATGTTCTCAGAACGTTCAGAGAATGTTAAAGTGGAACTGACAGCATTAACTACTTTGCAGATATGAAACAGACAATCATAATATCAGTGAAAAATATCAAATTCC
Source organism: Oncorhynchus tshawytscha (assembly GCF_018296145.1). Classification (NCBI taxonomy): domain Eukaryota; kingdom Metazoa; phylum Chordata; class Actinopteri; order Salmoniformes; family Salmonidae; genus Oncorhynchus; species Oncorhynchus tshawytscha. The sequence continues at coordinate 10,318,221 of NC_056448.1, forward strand.
TACTTTATGCTACAAAACCAACTTTATAAGAGGTTTGAAATAGGTTCTACTTTACTAAACAATCCATGATGTACATGATGTACAAAGGCATTTTTGGGAGAATAGATGGATGCAGTTCAATACATGATTCATTATAATTCACCAATACATTTATTCACTTTTTTCCCAAAAATGTATAGCTGTAAATCACAGCTGGCGCCCCGCACCGTACATTGTTTGCTGCCTCCACCCATTCGGGCGGGATGCACTGTTTCAGGGCAATGATCACAAGTCGGTCATAACGTAGTCATAGCGTGGCTAATAGGCTAGCGTACATGCTAAACATAAGGCCCGTGGGCCGAACAGGACACATAAGCGAGTCAACAATTGAGTAATCTATTTTATCAAATTATAGCCTAATGTCCTGGCATCGGTGAAATCAACTTCAATCGCGCTTCTTTTGTTTGTCCCATTTACAGCGCAAAGCGGAGGGAAAGTGTACAGACACAGTCCTAGCTAGGCTACTAAAAACGAAGCCTGCAACAAAACAAGATGCAGATGAGCACTACGTAGGCCTATTACAGGGTGAGGAGTGAGTTTCACACATCCCCATGTGCTACATTCACCCCTCAAACTTACTTAACAGTGACCCCAGCACTGAACTGAGTGCAACTGTAGATCAGAGTCACTAGGAACCACTGTAAAGGACGTCACCCTGTTTGCTTAGGAAGTACTACCTCCTCCCGATTCGGCCCATACCTGGCGCGAACTCGGGACTCGCCTTAAAAACACACGTGACCGCCCTCCTCAAGGGTAGCCGATCGCACCACCTCAAAAGCTAGCTAATGAGGCAAAGCAAGTGGGATACTTAAGGCTGAGGAGCAAGTTTCACACATCCCTATGTGCTACACTAGATTCTAAGAAACATATATCTTCGTTCCCAGAACCAATGGGAAACCAAAAATGTACGCTACCATTACTTCCAAGAAACCAAATGTGCTAGCTGGGACTGCTCTCAATATGGCCACCAACACTACTTCCTGGAGCAAATGTACATCCCTGTCAACAGCTCTGTACCATTGGGACACATTTCTGCATTTGACATTCCTAGATTACAATTTTAGGGTGTAGGTGAAAGTTACTGCAGATGCAGTATCTGTTAATCTAATGAACACTAAGTAATTCTACCTCAGAGCTTGAGCAAAAACTGTGGACAGTCTCCGCCGCCACGGCAATAAATATACAGTGCCTTCAGAAAGTATTCATACCCCTTGACTTATTCCACAGCCTAAATTCAAAATGTATTAAATATATTTTGTCTCATCCATCTACTCACAATAACTCCTAATGACAAAGGATATATATGTTGTTGTTGTATATGTTGTTTTAGAAATGTTTTAAAATGTATTGAAAACGAAATACAGAAATATTAAAATTGCATAAGTATTCACACCCCTGAGTCTATACATGTTAGAATCCCCTTTGGCAGCGATAACAGCTGTACGTTTTTCACCTGTGAGTCTCTAAGCGCTTTTCACACCTGGATTGTACAATATTTGCTATATTTTTCTTTTAAAAATTATTCTAAATTTGTCAAGTTGGTTGTTGATCATTGCTAGACAGCCATTTTCAAGTCTTACCATAGATTTTCAAACCGATTTAATTCAAAACTGTAACTAGGCCACTCAGGAACATTCAATGTCATCTTGGTAAGCAACTCTAATGTATATTTGGCCTTGTGTTTTACGTTATTGTCCTGCTGAAAGGTGAATTTGTCTCCCAACATCTGTTGGAAAGCAGACTGAACCAAGTTTTCTTCTAGTATTTTGCCTGTGCTTAGCTCTATTCCATTTACTTATATCCAAAACAATTCCCTAGTCCTTGCCAATGACAAGTATAACCATAACATGATACAGCCATCACCATGCTTGAAAATATGAAGAGTGGTACTCAGTGATGTGTTGTGTTGGATTTGCCCCAAACATAACACTTTGTATTCAGGCCAAAAAGTTACATTTCTTTGACACGTTTTTTTTGTTGCAGTTTTACTTTAGTGCCTTATTGCAAACAGGATGCATGTTTTGGAATATTTGTATTCTGTACAGGCTTCCTTCTTTTAACTCTGTAATTTAGGTTAGTATTGTGGAGTAACTACAATGTTGTTGATCCATCCTCAGTTTTCTCCTATCACAGCCAAACTGTAACTGCTTTATACTCACCATTGGCTTCATGGTGAAATCCCTGACAGGTTTCCTTCCTCTCTGGCAATTTAGGAAGGATGCCTGTATCTTTGTAGTGACTGGGTGTATTGATACACCATCCAAAGTGTAATTAATAACTTCACCATGGTCAAAGGGATATTCAATGTCTGCTTTGTTTAAAAAAAAAAACGTCTACAAATAGGTGCCCTTCTTTGCGAGGCATTGGAAAACCTCCCTGGTCTTTGTGGTGGAATCTGTGGTTGAAATTTACTGCTCGACTGAGGGACCTTACATTTATTTGTATGTGTGGGCTACAGATAGTACATAGGTAAGCATTCAAAAATCATGTTAAACACTATTATTTCACACAGAGTGAGTCCATGTAACTTATTATGTGATTTGTTTAGCACATTTTTACTCCTGAACTTATTTAGGCTTGTCATAAACAAAGGGTTAAATACTCATTGACTCAGGACATTTCAGCTTTTTGTTTTTAATTCACTTGTAAACATTTAGAAATTCTTCATTCCACTTTGAAATTATGGGGCTTTGCGTGTAGGCCTGTGACCAAAATCTAATTGTAATCCATTTTAAATTCAGGCTGTAAAATGTGGACAAAGTTGTGGTGTGAATACTATTTGAAGGCACTGTAAATGCAGGGATGGGTAAGTTACTTTCTAAATGTAATCCGGTACCGTTACTAGTTACCTGTCCAAAATTGTAATCGGTAACTTTTGGATTACCCAAACTCAGTAACGTAATCTAATTACATTCAGTTACTTTTAGATTACGTTCCCCTTAATAGGCAATAGAAGAAGACAAAAATGTATGTTACCAATTGAACTTTAAAATGTTAAAATGTACATACAGTTGCTGGCCATATATATATATATATATGACCGGAGAGGAAGGAAACCAGGAAACAAGTCCAAAAATGTATATAGCAACAGATTGCCCCTTAAAGTCTATCAAAAATGTGCGAGTTTGAGGAGGTGTCCATTTTTTTATAAGCCCTGTACTGCATTATCACCACCGCATCTCAATGTTAGAGCCGACACCCTGGTTCGATTCCAGGCTGTATTTCAACCGGCCGTGATTGAGAGTCCCATAGGGCTGTGCTTAATTGGGTTTTGCTGGTGTAGGCCATCATTGTGAATAAGAATTTTTTCTTAACTGACTTGCCTAGTTAAATAAAGGTTACATTTTTTAAAATAAATAAATAAATTAGACTGAGCAATAAAATCCCCACTTTTATTCCATAGGCTGGGATCTGAACTATGCAGCTGTTACAAGAGCACATTTTTCACTTGCTGCCCACTGGTATCAAAAACAATGATTGATAGGCAGCTTAAACTTCTTGAATTCAACCATTATTGGGTTCAAATACACATTTAGATTTGTGAACAGCCATCCACAACAACCACAATCCGTAAGACACAAATAGCTAAATGAGAGAGCAGCAGTGTGATTCACATCAATGCGCTATGTAGATATCAATAATAAGTTATATACGTAACGCCGTACACTACACCACTGCTGTCACCCTGACCTCCAAGCGTTTATTTCAGTTGGATAATCTTTGGATGCTGACAGCAGTTGCACCATTGGAAGAGAGAGCTTGGACTGTAGCCTACAAAAAACCCATTCCTGCTCTTTTCCCGCAATCCACCAAATACATTTTAAATATAGTGTGTCATCATAGTGGTCTCTGACTTGTGGTCAGATTCGCTCAGGTGGAATAAACTTAAACTTGCGCCTTTTTTCAATGCTGATTTGAATGTCAATGAGAAAACAGAGAAGTGTCAATGATTTTTTTCCCGCACAACCTTTCTGAATTTAAATTGAATCCTCTAAGTAAGTCCTCTAAGTTTTTTGAAAGTATCTATAATCTGATTACAATATTTTTGCTGGTAACGTAACGATTTACAGATACCGTTTTTTTGTAATCCGTTACTCCCCAACCATTTGTATATTTGGTATTTTTGGTATTTTATTAGGATCCCCATTAACTGTTCCAAAAGCAGCAGCTACTCTTCCTGGGGTCCACACAAAACATGAAACATAATACAGAATATCAATAGAAAAGAACAGCTCAAGGACAGAACTACATACATTAAAAAAAGGCATACGTAGCTTACATATCAATGCATACACACAAACTATCTAGGTCAAATAGGGGAGAGGCATTGTGCTGTGAGGTGTTGCTTTATCTGTTTTTTGAAACCAGGTTTGTTTATCTGAGCAATATGAGATGGAACAGAGTTCCATGCAACAATGGCTCTATATAATATTGTACCCTTTCTTGAATTTGTTCCGGATTTGGGGACTGTGTAAAGACCCCTGGTGGCATGTCTTGTGGGGTAAGTGTGTGTGTCAGAGCTGTGTGTAGTAAGTTGACTATGCAAACAATGAGAATTTCAACACATTCATGTTTCTTATAAAAATAAGAAGAATCCAGTCAGTCTCTCCTCAACTCTTAGACAAGAGAGTCTGGCATGCATAGTATTTATAACAGCCCTCTGATTACAATTAAGAGCAAAACGTGCCGCTCTGTTCTGGGCCAGCTGCAGCTTAACTACGTCTTTCCTTGTAGCACTGGACCACATGACTGGACAATAATCAAGATTAGATACAACTAGAGCTTGCAGAACTTGCTTTTTGGAGTGTGGTGTCTAAAAAGCAGACCATCTCTTTATTACGGACAGAACTCTGCCCTTCTTTACAACCATTGAATCTGTATGTTTTGACCATGACAGTTTACCACCTAAGGTAACGCCAAGTAATTTAGTCTCCTCAACTTGTTCAACAGCCACACCATTCATTACCTGATTCAGCTGAGGTCTAGAATTTAGGGAATGATTTGTACCAAATACAATGCTCTTAGTTTTGTAGATGTTCAGGACCAGTTTATTAATGGCCACCCATTCCATAACAAACTGCAACTCTTTGTTAAGAGTTTCAGTGACTTCATTAGCTGTGTTGCTGATGAGTATATGTTTGAATCATCAGCATACATGGACACACATGCTTTGTTTAATGCCAGTGGCAGGTCATTGGTAAAAATAGAAAAGAGTGGAGGGCCTAGAGAGCTGCTCTGCGGTACACCACACTTTACATTCTTGACATTAGAGAAGCTTTCATTAAAGAAAACCCTTTGAGTTCTATTAGATAGATAGCTCTGAATCCACACTAAAAAAGCCATAACACATCATGTATGTTTTTTCAACAACAGGTTATGGTCAACAACAGGTCATGGTCAATAGTATCAAAGGCCGCTTTACCACTCTTGGGTAGCGAAATTACTTTGGCTTCCCTCCAGGCCTGAGGACAAAGACTTTCCTCTAGGCTCAGATTAAAGATTTGACAGATAGGAGTAGCTATAGAGTCAGCTACCATCCACAGTAGCTTTCCATCTAAGTTGTCAATCCCATGAGGTTTGTCATTATTGATCGATAACAATTATTTATCCACCTCTCCCACACTAACTTTACAGAATTCAAATCTGCAATGCATTTCTTTCATTATTAGTTTTTTTATGCATGAATATGATGGCTCACTGTTCGTTGTTGGCATTTTCTGCCTAAATTTGCCCACTTTGCCAATTAAGTAATCATTAAAATAATTGGCAACATCAAATGGTTTTGTGATGAATTAGCCATCTGATTCGATGAAAGATGGAGTTGAATTTGTCTTCCTGCCCATAAATTAATGTAAAGTACTCAAGTTTTTTTCCATCATTCTTTATATCATTGATTTTGGCTTCATAATAAAGTTTCTTCTTGTTGTTGTTGAGATTAGTCAGATAATTTCTCAATTTGCTGTAATTCAGCCAGTCAGATGTGTAGTCAGACTCCTTTTGCCCCATCTTTTTCAAACATACAGTTTTTCAATTCCTCATCAATTCATGGAGCCTTAACAGTTATAACAGTTAGTTTCTTTTTAGGTGCATGTTTATCAATAATAAGTGCAGCGTCTGGATGCTCCTCATTAATCACATCAGACCAACAAATATTTTGAACATCATCCACATAAGAGTCACAGCAAAATCTTTTGTATGATCACTTATACACTATTATAGGCCCAGCTGTTGGAACTTTGGCTTTCCTGGATATAGCCACTATATTGTGATCACTGCATCCAATGGGTACGGATACAGCTTTAGAACAAAGTTCTACAGCATTAGTAAAAATGTGATCGATACATGTGGATGATCTTGTTCCGGTATGTTTGTAAACACCCTGGTAGGTTTATTAATAGCCTGAACCAGATTACAGGCACCAGTTACAGTAAGAAGCCTTCTCTTGAAAGGACAGCTTGATGAAAACCAGTCAATATCAAGGATTTCACACACATTGTTTAGAAACTGACTGTTAGCACTTGGTGTCTGATAGCAACACCCCTAAAGAAAAGGCTTTAGATGTGCCAAGTGAACCTGCAACCACAACACTTCAATAACACTTGACATAAGATCTTCTCTAAGAATTACAGGGATATGGCTCTGAATATATACCACAACACTTCCCCCAAGTATTTCTGTCTCTTCTATAGATGTTATATCCGTGTATTGCTACTGATGTATCATCAAAATGAGTCTCAGAAATGGCTGAAATATGAATGTTATCTGATGTTATCAAGTTGTTGATTTCATTAACCTTATTTCTAAGGATACATATTAATATGTTCAGCCCTTTCCTGGGTAGCTTATCAGAGATAGACATAATACTGAAAAGAGCATAGAAAGCAAGATACAAAAATATACATTTAGCAGTACATTAATCTGCTTGTGTGTGTGTGTGTGTGTGTGCGTGCGTGCTGCGGGGTTGAAACTACGAACCCATAGGCTTGGCTCTCTCATCCCCTCCAGGCTTCTGGGAGGGAGGGTGGACAATGAGCCTGTCATAGCGGATGTAAGCAATGTCCCCACGCGCTCTGGCAGCTTTCATGGCTGGGATCAGTTCTTTCCTCTTCTGGCGCACAGCTTCAGGATAGTTGAGGAAGATATACATTCCTCTCAAGTTCTTGGCTCTTTCAGGAACAGCTACCTTGTCCTTGAACCTCAGGAATTTTACCACTATTGGCCTGGGCCTGTCACCTGGGCCGGGGGTGGGTTTTCCAATCCTGTGTGTGCACTCCAATCTTCCTGTGGTCCATCTTCAGTTTTTCAGAGATCATTTCCCTCACTTTGTCCTCAGACTCCGTCCAAGTCTCATGTGGAGATTCTACAATTCCGTCCACAACCATGTTGTTCCATCTGATTTATCCATCATTTTTATCAGGGATTCACATACATAACTGATGTCCTCTCTCAATGACTTACAGATTGCTGTCATTTTGCTGTTCTCCTGTTTCAACTCATTGAGCTGACCCTGGGAGAACTGCAAACTGTTCTTCAGGTCCTGGATCTCTCTGGTCAGGTTGTCCATTCTTTTATTAGTTGAATCTACCAGTATTTGGACAAAACACTTTAAGCTATTTCCTTGTTGTTGTAACAACTGCTTGTAGAACTCTTTTTGTTTGTTAAAAGATCCTTCACGTTTGATAGAGAGACACCACTGTCCTCAACGGTACACCTGCCGGCTTTGGTCTTTGTCATGGTAGCTAGCAACGTAGGTTACTCTGTTACTCCTCACAGTTTGAGACAGGGCAAGTCACAGGGAAGATTGAGAACAACAAACATCAAGGATCTAGACAGCCACAAACCCGGGACAATCCGCAGTCCCAGACATAATGGCTAACCGCATCGCTGGCTGTGTTCAAGCCCTCAAGAAAACCCTGCTAGCTTGATATGCAGCTAGCTAGCAGCTAGGTTAGCTGCAAGCCCAAATAGCTCCTCAGACCCGTCCTTGGTTGGCAGGATCACTGGACAGAAGCTACCAGTCTCAGCAACTGATGCCAACTGTGTCGCGGGATCCAAATTAAAAAGTTAGCTAGCTACTAAGAATTTTTTTCATTGATTTTGTTGTAAGGTTTGAGTCACTCTGATAGCATAAGAATGGCATAAGCCATGGGAAATTAGCTTTAAAATGTGTAGAATTGCAGGAAATTAGCTCTAAAACTGTTTCTTTTCTCTCAGCCCATGATAAAATATGTAGTATTGCAGAAAACCAACTTTAAAACTGTACATATTTTTCTCCGGCCCATGAACAAATTTAAGGAAATTAGCTTTAAAACAGCAACATTTTGTCTCTGCAGCCAAGACTGTGCAATTGGCCACACCCACTATCACTACAGTACCACTACCAATCCTTGGGGAAACACTGGGTTTAATGTTCTTCACCTCAAACAGACCTGGACTCTTTTTGATTCTCTCACTGACACAGCCGTACTGTAGCCTACATCTGGTCATGATGTTTCTTTTGTCACAATTAGCTTTTCCCATGAACATTGCAGTCTGATGAACTGATACAAAGATGATGATCATTGTGTTGTGTGTCTTCATTGTGGTAAAGGGTAGGCCTAACAGAATAGAAGATATGTTCAATGTAATCACTACACCATTTGGCACACTACTATTAACCTTCCTTCCAGGTAGACAGACAGAAGGGTTGAGGCATTTCAAGAAGCTCACTAAAGAAGCAGGCTAAGTGCTACATAGATTTGACCTTTAGTACATTACAGGTGTTTAGCTGTGTGCACTGTGTGTGTTTGTGCATGTGTGTATGTATATCTGCAGATGTTAACTGTATGGATCTGGAACCCAGTCGTTGTAGCACCCTAAAATGTCAACTAACAGCCTCCGTGGTTTAGAGAGAGTGATGTTTTAAAAAGACACGTGCCTATACTATGTTGTGTGTGACAAAGAATTCAACAAGTCTATACATTGCAATTTATATGCGTGGGGAAAGCCTGCAAATGTCTACAATGTTTAATGAAATGTACATGTTGATAGCGCTGTGAAGGTCTGGTTCAGTGGATACCCTTTGGGCTTCTATTGTCTAGTGTAGAAGGTGTTCTGTAGAGACTGGTGTGTTGCAGTCTATTGTATATTGTACCCTCATGCTGCCAATGTTAATTACCAACAGCTGTACTTTGCTGACCTGAACGCCTAAATACAATTCTTTGTATGGAAGTGAAATTAGGTTGCATGAAGAGGGTAAGTTACCTTCTGGAATCACATTGCCATGTTCTATTATTCCTACTCTGACTTGACTACATGACTGTACATGGGAAACTCTTGTCTCCACTTGTTTCTATGTATGAGGAGAATCAGGAGATGAAAGGTATTATTTATGTTCTGGCTTGATCAGGGATATTGGGTGTTAGAACCTGTGAGTGTGAGATCAAAAGTAAATATACAATCCCCCATAGTATTACGGCCCTTGCAGTCAACTGCACTGTTAGTAGTGTAGTGAGATCAATATTTTTGATATACCACTAGAATTAATCAAATCCTATTTTTTCTAAAATCACAGAGCATTTTGTTATGCTGATTACAATAGTGGATTGAGTGAGGCTGTCTTGAACAAATTGTCTCCCAATTATCAGCCTTCCTATCAGTGTTTATCACCATGGTGACTTACCAAGAAAATACCCATTTGTGTGCCGACATCACCTGCTACAGTGATCCATTTCCTAGAAGGATATCTCCATATTTGGTCAAACTTGGGTAAAGTTTTGTCTATGAAGCACCAAATCAACTCATCTCAGGTTGATGGCCAGCCCTGTCAGTCTGTTGACTACGGCTGTCAGGCAGTCACATTGATTAGTCCTAGAAAACATCCATTGTTTTTCAGGTTTGCCTCTCGTGTCTGCCCAATACAGCATACTGAAATATCTAGCTAATTCTGGAAATGTAGTTGGTTTCATCTCCAGAAGAGCAGCTTTGTGGTAGACTTGTATTTTGACAATCTCAGTAATCATCATTGTAACACGTGTAACCTGGAAAAGGTTCCAGTCTCTTCTACAGCTTGCAGGACTAATTTGATTACAATACATGTCTGCTCAGTGACATGGTCCCCCATGTATTTTCAGAATGATACTCACAACCAAAAAAGTTGTTTTCCATTATGTTTGTTTGTATAGTAACAGCAAAACAACTGGTACATCATCTCATGTGTATCGTCTGATGTCAGTGTTCAAATCTAACCACGGTGGTGATACTGCCAGATCTGTCCAAAATGATCATGTTGATTAGTCTTTCCCATCCCAGTTCAAGACAGGCGTTTGGCAGGATCTGCGTTTGGAGGATTTTGCTTACAAGCAAATTGCCAGTATAAATATGCACTGTTCCATTAACACTGAGTAATACTGACGAACAGTACGTAGTGGCAATGTGAGTGGATTATTGAGGTATGTGAACACTTGATTTGGTCAGTCCGCAGTAATGTCTGGAGAGTCGGTGATCTTCAGTACAGACCTTTTGATTGTTCAGATACTGTATCACCTCTTGGTTTTGATTAAGTTGGAATGAAGTTTATTGAAGGTTTATTTATGTTTAATTAGCCTTGATATGAGCATTCCATATCAGCGTGTTTGCTTTGACAGATGTTGATAGAGCGTTGATAATTGATTTAAGTCGAGCTCTCCTCCGCATTGTGCAGCAACACAATTAACTCTGGACAAACATTCCATATAACAAAGATCAAATGCATTCCATAAATGATACACCTTCACATCAACACTCATAATTAATTCTTAATGAAATTGTAAACAAAGTTTGCAAAGTGTCCTACTTTGTACTCAGATAATAACAGCTGCGACTAGGAACTTGTTTTTACAAGCAACATTTATTCATGATGTAACATGACCGGTTTTCTTTTCACGGCCTGAGTGGGCCCCTGTACCATTTGACAAATCAAAATCAAAATGTATTGGTTGTGTACAACTTTTAGCAGATGTTATAGCCGGTGCAGCTAAATGCTTATGTTACTAGCTCCTAACAATTGAGTTAAATGTCAAACAAGTACACAAATAATACAAAAAATTATCTAGAAATGTCAAAAATGAATCCAATGAACAATCCAAACAGCAGTGTAACAGTAATCCATATGTATATATATGTATATACAACAGATGAATTTACACCAGTTATACTAAGAATGATATGTATAGTAGTAGATATATTAGAGTAAGCTATGTCAAGAATCCAGTATATAAATAAATATGCATTGTGTATAAACAGTGTACCTAAAATGCATTGTACAGTAGTAGAAATATTAGAATGAGCTACAGTACCAGTCAAAACTTTGGACACACCTACGCATTAAAGGGTTTTTCTAGATTTGTACTATTTTCTACATTGTAGAATAATAGTGAAGAGATGAAAACTATGAAATAGCACATATGGAATCATGCAGTAACCAAAAAAGTGTTAAACAAATCATTAAATATATTTTATATTTGAGATTCTTCAAAGTAGCCACCCTTTTCCTTGATGACAGCTTTGCACACTCTTGGCATTCTCTCAACCAGCTTCATCACCTGGAATGCATTTCAATTAACAGGTGTGCCATGTTGAAAGTTAATTTGTGGAAGATAGCCCTATTTGGTAAAAGACCAAGTCCATATTATGGCAAGAACAGCTGAAATAACAAAAATAAATGACAGTCCATCATTACTATAAGACATGAAGGTCAGTCAATATGGAACATTTCAAGAAAAAAACATCAAGCTCTATGATGAAACTGGCTCTCATGAGGACCGCCAAAGGAAAGGAAGACCCAGAGTTACCTCTGCTGCAGAGGATAAGTTCATTAGACTTTCCAGCCTCAGAAATTGCAGACCAAATAAATGCTTCACTAAGTTCAAGTAACAGACACATCTCAACATCAAATGTTCAGAGGAGACTGCTGCTGTCACACCCTGATCTGTTTCACCTGTCCTTGTGCTTGTCTCCACCCCCTCCAGGTGTCGCTTGTTTTCCCCTGTGTATTTATCCCTGTGTTTCCTTGTTTGTCAAGTCAACCAGCAATTTTGTTTCTCAGCTCCTGCTTTCCCAGTCTCTTTTCTCTGCCTCCTAGTTTTGACCCTTGCCTGTCCTGACTCTGAGCCTGCCTGCCTGACCACTCTGCCTGCCCCTGACCTCGAGCCTGCCTATCACCTGGTACTGTTTGGACTCGGACCTAGTTTCAGAACCCCTACCTGTCCTGACCTCAAGCCTGCCTATCTCCTGGTACTGTTTGGACTCTGACCTGGTTTATGAACTCTCGCCTGTACACCGAACTGCCTTTTGCCTACCCCTTTTGTCATAATACATTTCAGAGCTCAATCATCTGCCTCCTGTGTCTGCATTTGGGTCTCGCCTTGTGCCCTTATAACTGCGTGAATCAGGCCTTCATGGTCGAATTGCTGCAAAGAAACCACTGCTAAAGGACACCAATAAGAAGAAGAGACTTGCTTGGGCCAAGAAACACGAGTAATGGACATTAGACCGGTGGAAATCTGTCCTTTGGTCAGATGAGTCCAAATTTGAGATTTTTGGTTCCAACCTCTGTGTCTTTGTGACACGCAGAGTAGGTGAACGGATGATCTCCGCATGTGTGGTTCCCACCATGAAGCATGGAGGAGGAGTTGTGATGGTGTGGGGGTGATTTGCTGGTGACACTGTCAGTGATTTATTTAGAATTCAAGGCACACTTAACCAATATTCTGCAGCGATATGCCATCCCATCTGGTTGGGACTATCATTTGTTTTTCAACAGGACAATGACCCAAAACACACCTCCATATGTGGGAACTCCTTCAAGACTGTTGGAAAAGCATTCCAGGTGAAGATGGTTGCGAGAATGCCTTTGAGTGTGCAAGCTGTCATCAAGGCAAAGGGTGGCTACTTTGAAGAATCTAAAATATAACATATATTTTGATTTGTTTACACTTATTTGGTTACTACATGATTCCATATGTGTTACTTCATAGTGTTCATAGTAAAAATAAAGAAAAACCTTTGAATGAGAAGGTGTGTCAACTTTTGACTGGTACTGTATGTTGAGAATACAGTATTTAAATACACAGTACAAACCCCCCATGGCAAAATGGATGAAATTGCAGGAAATTACCTTCCAGATCCGAGTACAAAATATACATATACAGTGCCTTCAGAAAATATTCACATCCCTTTACTTTTCCCACATATTGTTGTATAACAGCTTGAATTTAAAATGTATTACATTTAGATGTTGTGTCACTAATCTACACACAATGCCCTATAATGTCAAAGTGGAATTTTGTTTGTAGAAAATGTTTGAGTCAATAAGAATTAAACCTCTTTGATTTGACAAGCCTAAATAAATTCAGGAGTAAAAATGTGCTTAACAAATCACATATGTTGAATGGACTCATTCTGTGTTCAATAATAGTGGTGAATATGATTTATGAATGACTACCTCATTATCTGTAAGGTCCCTCAATTGAGTAGTGAATTGCATGCACAGATTCAACCACAAAGCCCGGGGGGGTCAATGCCTCACAAAGAAGGGCACCTATTTGTAGATGCTTGAATATCCCTTTAAGCATGATGAAGTTATTAATTAGGCTTTGGATGGTGAATCAATACTCCCAGTCACTACAAAGATACAGACATCCTTCCTAACTCAGTTGCCAGAGGGGAAGTAAACCACTCAGGGATTTCACCATGACGCCAATGGTGACTTGAAAACATTTACAGAGTGTAATGACTGTGATAGGAGAACACTGAGGATGGATCAACAACATTGTAGTTACTCCACAATACTAAATGAATTGACAGAGTGAAGATCCTGAATTCAAAGTGTTATGTTTGGGGCAAATCCAATACAACACATTACTTAGTACCACTCTACATATTTTCCAGCATAGTGGTGGCTGGGTAAAAAATAAATAGAATGGAGCTACTGTAAGCACAGGCAAAATCATAGAGGAAAACCCAGTTCAGTAGCTTTCCACCAGACACTGGGTGATGAATGTACCTTTTCGCAGGACAATAACTTAAAACACAAGGCCAATTACAGTTTTGACTTAAATCTGCTTGAAAATCTGTCAAGACATCAAAATGGTTGTCTCACAATGATCAACAACCAATTTGACAGAGCTTGAAGCAAATATTGTACAATCCAGATGTGAAAAGCTCTTAGAGACTCACCGTGAAAGACTCACAGCTGTAATCACTGTCACAGGTGATTCTAACATGTAACAACTCAGGGGTGTAAAATACATATATAAATTGAATATTTTACATTTTTGTCATTTAGCAGATGCACTCATGCAGAGCGACTTACAAGAGCAATTACGGTTAAGTGCCTTGCTGAAAGGCACATCGACAGATTTATGTAATAGATTCAATAATAGATCCAGATTAGGTTTAGTGAGTGATTTGTCCCAAAAATTGTGCTTTTCATTTTTCAAATATTTAGCATCAGCCAATTGCTTGTTACCCATTCTAAAACTGATTGGAGCGATATGTCGAGGGCGTCAGCTACTTATTTTACTGTTGCCACCGACATGTATACTGTTGAGTTGTTGAGCGTACATGGACACACAGGCTTTATTCAAGGTCAGTGGAAGGTCATTAGTAAACACAGACAACAATAATGGTCCAAGCTGGTTGCTCTGTGGTACACCACACTCAACAAATTTGCATTAAAAAGGCTTCCATTAAAGAAAACCCTATTGGATAGATAACTGTCCATCCATGATAAGGCAGAAAATGTTAATCCATAACACCTAATTATTTTCAGCAATATGTTATGATCAATGATATGAAAGGTTACACTGAAGTTTAACAAAACCGCTCTCAAAATCTTATTATTATCAATTTCTTTCAGCCAATCATCAGTCATTTGTGTCAGTGCTGCACATGTTGAGTGCCATTCCTTATAAGCATGCTGGAAGTATGTTGTTCATTTGTTTTCTGTATATAATTGTCACTACATTTTCAAAAATGCAAAGTGTAGTGTTCATGTGTAATTTATCTGCATGTTTTGAATCTTGAACAGTAATTTTTTATTAACATTTTTCACATATAACAGATATTTTGTGTTACTTCATTTTACCAGACCTGGTTGATGCTTGATGCTTCCTAGATCCCTTCAGTGAGCTAAGCTGTGGTGATTTGTCTACCTGCTGAGATACAGTGCCTTCAGAAAGTATTCATACCACTTGACTTATTCCACATTTAGTTGTGTTACAGCTTGAATTCAAAATGTATTACTTTTTTAAAAACAGTTTTGCAAATGTATTGAACATGAAGTACATAAATATCTAATTTACATAAGTATTCACACCCCTGAGTGAATAGTTTGTAGTAGCACCTTTGGCAGTGAGCACTCCACACCTAGATTGTGCAACATTTGCCCTTTATTCTTTTCAAAATTCTTCAAGCTCTGTAAAATTGATTGTTGATCATTGCTAGACAACCATTTTCAGGTTTTGCCATAGATTTTCAAGCAGATTTAACTCGACCACTCAGGAACATTCACCGTCTTCTTGGTAAGTAACTCCAGTGTAGATTTGGCCTTGTGTTTTAGGTTATATGTCCTGCTGAAAGGTGAATTCTTCTCCCAGTGTCTGGTGGAAAACAGACTGAACCAGGTTTTCCTCTAGCATTTTGCCTGTGCTTAGGTCCATTCTGTTTCTTTTTTATCCTGAAAAGCTCCCCAGTCCTTAATGATTACAAGCATTCCCATAACATGTTGCAGACACTACTATGCTTGGAAATATGGAGAGTGGTACTCAGTATTGTGTTGTATTGGATTTGCCCCAAAAAGTGAATTGCATTGTCACATTTCCTGCACTATAACTTTAGTGCCTTGTTGCAAACAGGATGCATGTTTTGGAATATTTTTATTCTGTACAGGCTTCCTTCTTTTCACTCTGTTAGGTTAGTATTGTAGAGTAACTACAATGTTGTTGATCCATCCTCAGTTTTCTCCTATCACAGCCATTAAACTCTGTAACTGTTTAAAGTCACCATTGGCCTCATGGTGAAATCCCTGAGCGGATTCCTTCCTCTCTGGAAACTGAGTTAGGAAGGACGCCTGTATCTTTGTAGTGACTGGGTGTATTGATTCACCATCCAAAGCGTACTGATTCACCATCCCTCAACTGAGGGACCTTACAGGTAATTGTATGTGGTGTACAGAGATGAGGTAGTCATTAAAAAATCATGTTAACCACTATTATTTCACTCAGAGGGAGTTCATGCAACTTATTATGTGACTTGTTCAGCAACTTTTTACTCCTGAACTTATTTAGGCTTTCCGTAACAAAGGGGTTGAACACTTGTTGACTCAAGATGTTTCAATTTCATATTTAATTAATTTGTACATATTTTGAAAAACATGATTCCACTTTTACATTATGGGGGTATTGTGTGTAGGCCAGTGACAAAACATCTCTATTTAATCCATTTTAAATTCAGGCTGTAAATGTGGAAAAGGTCAAGCGGTGTGAATACTCTCTGAAGGGACTGTAGCAAGGCTCCTCCAATAGCAGGGTCCATTTCCTCAGACAGACCACCCTCTCTCTCACACAGTCCCTCTCACTCCTGCCCTGCTCGGACCATACTGATGGTCATCTGGTTATGATCAAGGTTTTGAGTTTAGAACCACATTTTTGGAAAATGTAACAGTGTGTCTCAGCCTCAATCCAATAAACCCAATACAAATTGAAACAAGTAACATCCACATACCAGGGATCAGAGGAGGCTGATGGTAATTTCAGTTGTTAGTGTTTTCATCTATCAGCATCGTATATTGTAGAACTAAATAAAATAAAATCAAGTTTTATTAGTCACATGTGCCGACTACAACAGGTGTAGACCTTACAGTGAAATGCTTACTTACGAGCCCCTAACCAACAGTGCAGTTTCAAAAATTATGGATAAGAATAAGAGATAAAAATAACACGTAATTAAAGAGCAGCAGTAAAAATGACAACATTCACAGGGGGGTGCCGAGTTAGTTGAGGTAGTATGTATATGTAGGTAGAGTTATTAAAGTGACTATGCATAGATGACCACTGAGAGTGGCAGTGGTGTGGAGAGGGGAGGGGGGCAATGCAAATAGTCTGGGTAGCCATTTGACTAGATGTTCAGGGGTCTTATGGCTTGGGGGTAGAAGCTGTTTAGAAGCCTCTTGGACCTAGACTTGGCGCTCTGGTACCGCTTTCCATGCGGTAGCAGAGAGAACAGTCTATGACTAGGGTGGCTGGAGTCTTTGACAATTTTTAGGGCCTTCCTCTGACACCGCCTGGTATAGAGGTCCTGGATGGCAGCAAGCTTAGCCCCAGGGATCTTACTGGGCTGTTCACACTACCCTCTGTAGTGCCTTGCGGTCGGAGGCTGAGCAGTTGCCATACCAGGCAGTGATGCAACCAGTCAGGATGCTCTCGATGGTGCAGCTGTAGAACTTTTTGAGGATCTGAGGACCCATGCCAAATCTTGTCAGTCTCCTGAGGGGGAATAGGTTTTGTCGTGCCCGCTTCACAACTGTCTTGGTGTGGTTGGATCATGTTAGTTTGTTGGTGATGTGAACACCAAGCAACTTGAAGCTCTCAACCTGCTCCACTGCAGCCCCGTCGATGAGAATGGGGGCGTGCTCGGTCCTCTTTTTCCTGTAGTCCACAATCATCTCCTTTGTCTTGATCACATTGAGGGAGAGGTTGTTGTTGTCTCTGACCTCCACCCTATAGGCTGTCTCACCGCTGTTGGTGATCAGGCCTACCACTGTTGTGTCATCGGCAAATGTAATGATGGTGTTGGAGTCGTGCCTGGCCATGCAGTCATGAGTGAACAGGGAGTACAGGATGGGGCTGAGCATGAACCCCTGAGGGGCCCCTGTGTTAAGGATCAGCATGGCGGATGTGTTGTTACCTACCCTTACCACCTGGGGGTGGCCCATCAGGAAGTCCAGGATCCAGTTGCAGAGGGAGGTGTTTAGTCCTAAGGTCCTTAGCTTAGTGATGAGCTTTGAGGGAACTCTGGTGTTGAACGCTGAGCTGTAGTCAATGAATAGCATTCTCACATAGGTGTTCCTTTTGTCCAGGTGGGAAACGGCAGTGTGGAGTGCAATAGAGATTGCATCATCTGTGGATCTGTTGGGGCGGTATGCAAACTGGAGTGGGTCTAGGGTTTCTGGGATGATGGTGTTGATGTGAGCCATGACAAGCCTTTCAAAGCACTTCATGGCTACAGACGTGAGTGCTACGGGTCGGTAGTCATTTAGGCAGGTTACCTTAGTGTTCTTGGGCACAGGCCCTATGGTGGTCTGCTTGAAACATGTTGGTATTACAGACTCGGACAGGCAGAGGTTGAAATGTCAGTGAAGACACTTGCTAGTTGGTCAGCGCATGCTCGCAGTGCACGTCCTGGTAATCCGTCTGGCCCTGCGGCCTTGTGAATGTTGACCTGTCTAAAGGTCTTACTCACATCTGCTGCGGAGAGCGTGATCACACAGTCTTCCGGTACAGCTGGTGCTCTCATGCATGTTTCAATGTTATTTGCCTCGAAGCGAGCATAGAAGTAGTTTAGCTCATCTGGTAGGCTCATATCACTGGGCAGCTCTCGGCTGTGCTTCCCTTTGTAGTCTGTAATGGTTTGCAAGCCCTGCCACATCCGACGAGCGTCAGAGCCGGTGTAGTACGACTCAATCTTAGTCGTGTATTGATGCTTTGCCTGATTGATGGTTCGTCAGAGGGCATAGCGAGATTTCTTATAAGCTTCCAGGTTAGAGTCCCGCACCTTGAAAGTGGCAGCTCTAGCCTTTAGCTCAGTGCGGATGCTGCCTGTAATCCATGGCTTCTGGTTGGGGTATATACATATGGTCACTGTGGGGGGGACGTCATCGATGCACTTATTGATAAAGCCGATGACAGATGTGGACTACTCCTCAATGCCATTGGAGGAATCCCGGAACATATTCCAGTCTGTGTTATCAAAACAGTCCTGTAGCTTCATCTGACAACTTTTTTTTATTGATCTAGTCACTGGTGCTTCCTGCTTTAATTTGAGCTTGTAAGCAGGAATCAGGAGGATAGAATTATGGTCAGATTTGCCAAATGGAGGCTGAGGGAGAGCTTTGTATGTATCTCTGAGTGTGGAGTATAGGTGGTCCAGAGTTCTTTTCCTTCTGGTTGCACATTTAACAAGCTGATAGAAATTTGTTAAAACTGATTTAAGTTTCCCTGCATTAATGTTGCCGCCTACTAGGAGCGACGCCTCTGGGTGAGCGTTTTCTTGTTTGCTTATGGTGGAATACAGCTCATTCCATGCTATCTTAGTGCCAACCTCTGACTGATGTGGTATGTAAACAGCTACGAAGAATACAGATGAGAATTCTCTCAGTAGGTAGGGTGGTCTACAGCTTATCATGAGATACTCAACCTCAGGCGAGCAATAGCTCGAGACTTCCTTAGATATCGTGCACCAGCTGTTATTTACAAAAATACATAATCTGTCGCCCCTTGTCTTACGAGACGCCGCTGTTCTATCCTGCCGGTACATCGTATAACCAGCCAGTTCAGCTGTATGTTGATATTGTCATCATTCAGCCACGACTCCGTGAAGTATAAGATGTTACAGTTTTTAATGTCCTGTTGGTAGTTTAATCTTCCCCGTAACTAATCTATTTTATTGTTCAAAGATTGCACGTTTGCTAGCAGAATTGAGGGAAGTGGGGGTTTATTCGATTGCCTTCGAATTCTCAGAAGGCGGCCCGCTCTCTGGCCTCTCTTTCTCCGTCTCATCTTCACTCAGATCACGGTTGTCGTGGCCTGTTCCTGAGGAAGCCGTATATCCTCCGCCTCGGGCTCATCAGAGTCGTGAAAGAAGAATAAGGATTCTGCTAGTCTGTGGTGAGTAATCGCAGTCCTGATATCTCAAAGTTATTTTCGGTCATAAGAGACGGTAGCAGCAACATTATGCACAAAATGAGTAAAAAAAATATTTAAAAACAACGCAGATAAAGAAAAAAAATAATACAATCGGTTGGGGGCGCATAAATATACCTACTGTACCGGTGGCATAATACCCGGAAAAATGGTCTGGTGATTGGAAAGTTGGTATTTTAATTTCCTTTGGGGTACCTGGGCTTTTGTACAAATATTGCCTGCTGCTAGTCCCTGACAAGTTGCACCAGAGATGGGCTTTGGTTGTACTACATTTGAAACTATCTGGGACTTTGGGATTTGATAGAGTTTAAAAAATGCAATTTTATTTGTTTTTAGAGGAAGAACAAATCCTTCGTAGCATGTTTTGGCAGTAAGACATTCAGCATACTCAAGTACCCCACGGACTCATGCCAGGTTCTGTTTTCTGACCCCTGTGAAATAAGGTAGAAGTGGTTTGTATCATATACTGTAGCTCAATTTCAACATTCTTTGATGTCATGTCAGTAGAAAAACCTATCATTATTACTAAGCCAATCAACATGTGATCTCCATGGCTCCTCATGTCTGCCTAGTAGGTGTCTCAGGTCCAGTGTTTGGGTTTGATTTCCACCCAGAGTCCTCCCTCCAGGTTTCAGAGTTTATACTTTAAGACTGATCACATTATATGTTGGCAAGAACAACCATGTGGACCAGCGCCTGAGGAATCAAGATGAAATTAAACAGCAAACTAGTCAATAAAATCTTCCCATGGACATGTTCAAATGGTCGCCCTTCGTTGACGTAGACCTCATGTGTATCAGATTTAAGCTTCAGGTTTAATCAACGTCACAGACATGTTGAAGTTCCCACGGAGGATAGTGGATAATAAACATCTGGGCCCAGATTCACAAAACACTTCTTACTCAAAAACGTAAGAAGCTTCTTAAGAAGAAAAAGGAAGAAGTTCATAACAAAGTTTGTATGTGCAATTCCTCAACAATATCTTAAGATTGAATCATTTTCTTACGAACTTCTCAAATATGTTCTTACGAATCTTCTTAGGATGTTTGTTGCTAGTCAACCGATTTATCTAGCTTTCTAGCTAGCAATTATGTTAGCATATTTCCTACAGAGATTACCATTCTAAAACATGTTCTTGGGTTTAAAGAAATAAACACTGAAACTTTCAGATTAACTTTGTGAGTGAATTAAACATGTTCAATTGCTTTCATGAGCTTATTCTCTCACTGCCCTTCATTTACAAAAAGGGTTAAGCTATCTTGGAATTAAGAACAAATTCCAAAACTTTATTTTTAAGAATCATATTTCTTTTTAAATGTTTGCTTAAGGAGAAACACAAGACATAGCACAAGTACATTTCCAAGAACGTTTTGGAAGAATACCAACTTTGCTTAACTTTCTTCATAAGTCTATAGTTAGGGGGAAAATTGTAGTTAAGAAGACATTTCTTCTTAAGAAGGTTTTATGAATCTGGGCCCTGGACTGTACCTGAAATACTGTTCCCACAATCGTATCTAATGTTGCTGTAATCACAACAGAGTTCTACAATATGTGGAGGACATGTGTGAAGT
The DNA here is from genome assembly GCF_018296145.1 of Oncorhynchus tshawytscha. Lineage (NCBI taxonomy): Eukaryota > Metazoa > Chordata > Actinopteri > Salmoniformes > Salmonidae > Oncorhynchus > Oncorhynchus tshawytscha. The sequence goes on from NC_056448.1 coordinate 10,339,771, forward strand.
TTGATCATGCTATGATGGATGTTATGGATGTTTGATAGTGAAGGTTGAATCATAGTCAGAGCAACATTCTGTTGCTTAGCAGTGGAATGGGTGGGGTAGTGTCATTGACAGTTGGCACCCTTAACTGATAAAATCAATATGTAAATAAATAAATATTATTTTGAAAGAATATATGTGAAATAATTTGCATATAGGAAGGGTCCAGGAAATCTGGTCACAATGCAGACACAATGGATGGAATATATTTTTTTGTTTGTTTGCTTTTTGTTGAATTTTACCCCTTTTTCTCCCCAATTTCATGGTATCCAATTGTTAGTAGCTACTATCTTGTCTCATCACTACAACTCCCGTATGGGCTTGGGAGAGACTAAGGTCTCTCCCCGTCCTCCGATACACAACCCAACCAAGCCGCACTGCTTCTTAACACAGCACGCATCCAACCCGGAAGCCAGCCGCACCAATGTGTCGGAGGAAACGCAGTGGCAACCTTGGCCTGGCCTGCCACAGGAGTCGATTGTGCGCGACGAGACAAGGATATCCCTACCGGCCAAACCCTCCCTAACGACAATAGGCCAAATGTGCATCGCCCCACGGACCTCCCGGTCACGACAGAGCCTGGGCGCGAACCCAGAGTCTCTGGTGGCACAGCTGGCGCTGCAGTACAGCGCCCTTAACCACTGCGCCACCCGGGAGGCCTTCAGACACATTTTAATTTCCAGAAATGTGGATACAATCAGAATGTAGACAAGATCAGGACAAAGGACCCATGTTAGCACCAGGTATAAACAGGCTTAAGTTGGGGCAGCAGGGTAGCCTAGTGGTTAGATTGTTGGACTAGTAAGCAGAAGGTTGCAAGTTCAAACCCCTGAGCTGACAAGGTACAAATCTGTCGTTCTGCCCCTGAACAAGCAGTTAACCCGCTGTTACTAGGCTGTCATTGAAAATAAGAATTTGTTCTTAACTGACTTGCCTAGTTAAATAAAGGTTACATTTTTTTAATAAAAAAAAAGTTACATTCAAAGACAAGGAAGTCACAGTGAATTTAGCCACACATATTGCACACTCAAAAGAGTTCCTCATTGGAAAGAGCTTACTCATTGGAAAGGGGGATACCTAGTCAGTTGTTCAACTGAATGCCTTAAACTGAAATGTGTCTTCTGCATTTAACCCAACCCAAACATTAGGAACACCTATCTAACATTAGGAACACCTTCCTAACATTGAGTTGCACACCCCCTTTTGCCCTCAGAACAGCCTCAATTCGTTGGGGCATGGACTCTACGAGGTGTCAAAAGAGTTCCTCATTGGAAAGAGCTTACTCATTGGAAAGGGGGATACCTAGTCAGTTGTTCAACTGAATGCCTTAAACTGAAATGTGTCTTCTGCATTTATCCCAACCCTCTGAATCAGAGAGGTGCGGGAGGCTGCCTTAACCGACATCTTCAGCGCCCTGGGAACAGTGGGTTAACTGCCTTGCTCAGAGGCAGGGCGACATATTGTTACCTTCTTAGCTCGGGATTTCATCAGGGAACGCCAAGCTACCTGCCGCCCCAAGTTCACTACACATTCTCTTTCGAGAACTTGTATACCGTTTAGGTCAAATTCGTGGCATAGTACGCCTTTTGGCTCGTGAGTGCGACTTTCAGAACTACAACAAATGAGTAATTACAGTGGCATTATTACAGCTTTAATGGCAGATCAGCAGTGTAAATATGACAAACAATTACAATATTGTTTATGGACAATTCATAAGCCATTTGTCATTCTTGCTTGTAACATACATCAGTGTAGGAGTGATAACACATTCCCAAGTTTGATGGATGTTCATGTGACAAACTTGATTGGTGACATTTTCATGTTAAGTTGATCATGACATGACAATTACCTCCCATACTGTACGGGCTAAGCTAGGTGGCATCTGACATTGTTTGCCTGAGTATGATAAGTACTTACAGAGCTCTACTTGGACAGTAAAGGGTCTCCTGAGAGAACAGAGTGCATTTGGAGGTGGAGGAACATTGCTGTTTGTTTTGTTCCCCCTCAGGTTTCTCATCGAGGGCTTTGGTGGTCTGATAATGAGGACAACCGACATTTGGCCTCCTGAGACTGGCTTCAGTAGACTCCCTGGAACTCAGGCAGGGCAGCAGTAAAACCTAGCAGCACTAGTCCTACTTATTTTTCACTTCTTATGAGCCTTATTGCTGCCTGAGAGGCTCAGTCATAACTCCGCTAACCCTACATGTGATTAAACCACCTAAGACATGATCTATCCAATATGACGTGTTTTCTCACTGGCTAAGAGGGGTATTTTTGTTTAGTAATTAAGAATCCATGTCTTGAGGCATGAAATATGTGTCAATTATTCTTTTGTTAGTATACCTGGTTGCGTAACACTATCTGGTATCTGCCCTGCCTGCTAGAAGCCAACTACAGTGCACTTTTCTATACAAACAGAACAGTATTATAACTAATGAGAAACAGCACTTGTATACAAATTCCCTACACCTACATTAGTCGTGTTTTCCCCGATTCACCTTTCCACAGGATATTGTTAGTATTTCACTTTGACCCTCATCAGCTTATAAACGGTAACTAACAGCATTCTTTTCATTTCCTCCTAGATTATCCTTCCTTCCCAACCGAAGCCACAGTGAACAGCAGAAAGATTTTATCCAATGAGGTAGGATCTCAAGACTCCATGGATGGACTATAGCCCAGAGAAATAATGGTGTTAACCTGCTTGTCTCACACAAGCCGAACAAGTGAAATACAGTAGGTATTAATGGGGAGGTATGGTCACGACATTGAGATTCTGAGCTGAAGGACTTGAGAGGACTGCAGTCTGATTATCGAATTAGCAGATCAAGGTTTATGGAATTTGATACAAAAAAAAAGCACTGTCCAAGTGAAGACTCAGACAATGAAGATACAGGAAGAGATCAAGTGTGTCTGTGGAATGACTCAGCATTGTGCCAAGATTGTTTGTGATTGATGTTCTAAGAGTCCCTATGAAGTTAAAAGCTATTGTACATGTAATCAGTTGGCCAAGCAGTTTTGTGGACTGGGGTCTCTCCCATTCCTGCTAGTGACCTGTGTTTTAAGGACAACTACGTTTAAATATGTCAATCAACTTAGCATTACATTATCTTTTGACAAATATTTCATATATATATATATGTGTATGTTTTGCATAGTTGGGATGTAACTATCATGTAATTTGGCAACTAAAAATGTGCTTCTGAATGTCTAAACAAATTCTTTCCCACTGGATCAGGGTATTATTCAAACTCGTTGCAGTCAGTTTAATCTAGCCTTAGATTTCTAATCATGCAGCCTAGACAACGTGATGGGCTTCAATGGAGACAGTTGAATAGCAAACAGCTTTAATTGTGTAATACTGTGTTGCCTTGAAAGCATTTAAACGTTCTTGACCATCATGCCATTGTTTGAGTGAGGCAATTATACAGCCAAAAATCCTCTTCTCCATGTTCATAAATGACTAACTTGATTATCCATGACAATTACATGGTTTCTACAATCCCACTTGTCGGTCAACGGTAAAGGAGTGTTTTGGCTCAAGGTCAATGAAACAATCCAGGATTGATGGAGCAGAAGAGGAATATCATTCATTCTCTATAACCATTTATACTTACAGGGTCTGAATCAATCTTAGGGAATGTTGGTTTAGAGCCAAAGTCCTATCACGAATAAAGCCAAACTCTCCCATGCCATCATTTCATGTGTAGATAAAAGTTCAAACACTGCCATGTAGCTCAGTTGATAGAGCATGGTGCTTGAGTTCAAATCCAGTGCAGGACCAGTATGAAAAATGCATGCACTACTGTAATTAAAAGACCGGTGACATATTTATTAATAGGTATACAAGAAACAGTAAAATTCACATGTTGACACAAGGACAAAACACATTGCCAAGACAGTGTGTGTGCAGAATAAACAAATGAGAAGTAGCATTACAAGAAAGCAATATTTACAAACAGAAATATTTATAAAAATTAAAAAAAATAAAAAAAAGAGTAGCATGTAGATCTGCATCAAAACAGGATGCTTCCTCTGGTGTTACCTGGCCATTTATTATAAAGTAAAACATTTCAAATGAATATTAAAGTACTGCATGTCTAACATCTAAGGGGCTCTACCTTTAAAAAAGTATCAAACTCGTGAAATACCTGCCCTGGACAGCAGAATATTAATCACTGGAAAACATTAGCTCAAATTAGTTGCATCAAGACACGTGTAGCCACGGCAAGTCTTTCATGTAACTAATTTGAGCTAATTGGTGTTGCTGTTACTTTGAAATCTAACCAATTTTATTAAAACACTGGCCGTGTAGCCAGGAGAAGAGTGCCAAGTGGACAGAACACAACCTCTGAGGAGTGAACTGTGCACGCACCTCTTAAAACACGGGGTCCTTTGCTGTGGAATTGAAAACTGCATCACTTGACTTTTTGGACAACGCACTCTGGAGGGAATGAAAGACATATTTCAGTAACTGATACCATAACCCCCCCCCAAAAAATGCACTGTTGGAGTAGAAAGTGAGGAAAAACTTAGGTCAACATTTAACTTACAGTGGAGTCGGAAAATATTTAGACCCCTTGACTTTTCCACATTTTGTTACGTTACAGCCTTATTCTAAAATCTATTTAAAAAAAGGGTTTTCTTCCAACGCATCAATCTACACACAATACCCCATAATGACAAAGAACACAGGTTTCAATATTTTTGCAAATCTACAACAAAAATCCAGAAATATCACATTTACATAAGTATTCAGACCCTTTACTCAGTACTTTGTTGAAGCACCTTTGGCAGCAATTACAGCCTTGCGTCTTCTTGGGTATGACGCTATAAGCTTGGCACACCTGTATTTGGTCAGTTTCTCCCATTCTTCTCTGCAGATCCTCTCAAGCTCTGCCAGGTTGGATGGGGAGCGTATCTGCACAGCTTTTATTCAGGTCTCTCCAGAGATGGTTGATTGGGTTCAAGTCCTGGCTCTGGCTGGGCCACTCAAGGACATTCAGAGACTTTACATTTCGCAGACGCTCTGATCCAGAGCGACTTACAAGAGCAATTAGGATTGAGTGCCTTGCTCAAGGGCACGGCGACAAATTTCAGCTAGTCAGCTCGGGGATTCGAAACGGCAACTTCTCAGTTACTGGCCCAGCCTAGACTTCGAGACTTGTCCCAATGCCACTCCTGCGTTGTCTTGGCTGTTCTTACAGTCGTTGTCCTGTTGGAAGGTGAACCTTCTCCCCAGCCTGAGGTCTTGAGCACTCTGTAGCAGGTTTTCATCAAGGATCTCTCTGCACTTTGCTCTGTTCATTTTTCCCTCGACCCTGACTAGTCTCCCAGTCACTGAAAAACATGCCCACCGCATGATGCTCCCACCACTATACTTTACCGTAGGGATGGTGCCAGGTTTCCTCCAGACGTGAAGCTTGGCATTCAGGCCAAAGAGTTCAATCTTGGTTTCATTAGACCAGAGAATCTTGTTTCTCATTGACAGTCTTTAGGTGGCTTTTGGAAACTTCAAGTGGGCTGTGATGTGTCTTCTACTGAGGAGTGGCTTCAATCTGGCCACTCTATCATAAAGGCCTGATTGGTGGAGTGCTGCATAGATGGTTGTCCTTCTGGAAGGTTCTCCCATCTCCATAGAGGAACTCTGGAGCTCTGTAAGAGTGACCGTCAGGTTCTTTGTCACCTCCCTGATCAAGGCCCTTCTCCCCTGATTGCTCAGTTTGGCCAGGCTGACAGCTCTGGGAGGAGTCTTGGTGGTTCCAAACTTCTTCCATATAAGAATGATGGTGGCCACTGTGTTCTTGGGGACCTTCAATGCTGCAGAAATGTTTTGGTACCCTTCCCCAGATCTGCACTTCAATCCGGTCTCGGAGCTTTACGGATAATTCCTTTGACCTCATGGCATGGTGTTTGCTCTGACATGCACTGTCAACTGTGGGACCTTATACAGACCGGTGTGTTTTTCCAAATCAATTGCATTCACCACAGTCTAGAATAAGGCTGTAACGTATCAAAACGTGGGGAAAAAGTCAAGGGGTCTGAATACTTTCCGAATGCACTGTAAACTCATGTGTCCGGATTATTGAAGTACACAGTGACACAGTCTTAAGGATGGTCTCACAGTGAAGTCCGAATATAGTTTAAAAGGCTGGTTTAACAATATATACAGTGCCTTGCGAAAGTATTCAGCCCCCTTGAACTTTGCGACATTTCAGGCTTCAAACATAAAGATATAAAACTGTATTTTTTTGTGAAGAATCAACAACAAGTGGGACACAATCATGAAGTGGAACGACATTTATTGGATATTTCAAACTTTTTTAACAAATCAAAAACTGCAAAATTATTCAGCCCCTTTACTTTCAGTGCAGCAAACTCTCTCCAGAAGTTCAGTGAGGATCTCTGAATGATCCAATGTTGACCTAAATGACTAATGACGATAAATACAATCCACCTGTGTGTAATCAAGTCTCCGTATAAATGCACCTGCACTGTGATAGTCTCAGAGGTCCGTTAAAAGCGCAGAGAGCATCATGAAGAACAAGGAACACACCAGGCAGGTCCGAGATACTGTTGTGAAGAAGTTTAAAGCCGGATTTGGATACAAAAAGATTTCCCAAGCTTTAAACATCCCAAGGAGCACTGTGCAAGCGATAATATTGAAATGGAAGGAGTATCAGACCACTGCAAATCTACCAAGACCTGGCCGTCCCTCTGAAATTTCAGCTCATACAAGGAGAAGACTGATCAGAGATGCAGCCAAGAGGCCCATGATCACTCTGGATGAACTGCAGAGATCTACAGCTGAGGTGGGAGACTCTGTCCATAGGACAACAATCAGTCGTATATTGCACAAATCTGGCCTTTATGGAAGAGTGGCAAGAAAAAAGCCATTTCTTAAAGATATCCATAAAAAGTGTTGTTTAAAGTTTGCCACAAGCCACCTGGGAGACACACCAAACATGTGGAAGAAGGTGCTCTGGTCAGATGAAACCAAAATTGAACTTTTTGGCAACAATGCAAAACGTTATGTTTGGCGTAAAAGCAACACAGCTCATCACCCTGAACACACCATCCCCACTGTCAAACATGGTGGTGGCAGCATCATGGTTTGGGCCTGCTTTTCTTCAGCAGGGACAGGGAAGATGGTTAAAATTGATGGGAAGATGGATGGAGCCAAATACAGGACCATTCTGGAAGAAAACCTGATGGAGTCTGCAAAAGACCTGAGACTGGGACGGAGATTTGTCTTCCAACAAGACAATGATCCAAAACATAAAGCAAAATCTACAATGGAATGGTTCAAAAATAAACATATCCAGGTGTTTGACTTGGCCATTCTAAGTCCAGACCTGAATCCAATCGAGAATCTGTGGAAAGAACTGAAAACTGCTGTTCACAAATGCTCTCCATCCAACCTCACTGAGCTCGAGCTGTTTTGCAAGGAGGAATGGGAAAAAATTTCAGTCTCTCGATGTGCAAAACTGATAGAGACATACCCCAAGCGACTTACAGCTGTAATCGCAGCAAAAGCTGGCGCTACAAAGTATTAACTTAAGGGGGCTGAATAATTTTGCACGCCCAATTTTTCAGTTTTTGATTTGTTAAAAAAGTTTGAAATATCCAATAAATGTCGTTCCACTTCATGATTGTGTCCCACTTGTTGTTGATTCTCCACAAAAAAATACAGTTTTATATCTTTATGTTTGAAGCCTGAAATGTGGCAAAAGGTCGCAAAGTTCAAGGGGGCCGAATACTTTCGGAAGGCACTGTAAATTGCAGGAAATTTGCGTTAAAACTAACTTCTCTCCACCCCATGACAAAATGTGTAGAATTGCAGGAAATGTGATTTTGAGAGCAAAATGTTTCTGCAGACAAGACGGTTGTAGAGTTTAGTTTAAAGGGTTAGTCTTACAGTGAAGTCAGAGTAGTTTAAAATGCGCAACTAACAATATATGATGAGCTATGAGAATGTATGAATTGCTTTTGTTTTGTAAAGTGCCATGTTTATTTAATTGGTTGACTATAGAGCCGAGAGAAAAATCCTATTCAAATATTTGTAAAAATAAATAATTAATTAACAGCTGGTCTTAAAGTCAGAGTATAGTTTAAAAGGCTGGTCTCACAGTGAAGTCAAGGTAGCTGATGTCAACAGGTTGTTTCCTCTCTGTACTGTTGCACTCCAGCAGGGGCGTTCTCTGACTGCTGCTGCTCTCCAGGGGCCTAATTTTCTGCACAGCCAATGAGTGGACAAACAAACAAACACGGCACATCAGAGTCAACATACTGAACATGCAGCACACTTTCTTCTCTGCTTACCTATCGAATCCACCTGAAGTATTATATTTCTACATCTCTTTAATAGAATTATTAACTTGGAAAGAGATTAGAGTCTAAAGACGAGTTTGGATTTTGCTGTCAATACAGTGTCTTTCACAAGCTAGGTAGACTTTGGAAAGTGGTTTACGGCTCGAACAGGAAAAACTCTATAACAGCAATCACCTAGTGGTTCTCTTAATAGTCATTGCGCTATATAAATGGAAGCTGTTCACCAAGCACAAGAACCAACAATGGTCCACAGTTTGGAGTGAGTGCTGGGTGTATACCTGCATCTGAACCTGGGAGAGAGGAGGCTTGCTGCTGGGCACACTTATGAAGGTGTTGGCTGACCGCACCCTGGTAACCTGGCTAGGAGTCTTCTGAAAGAAGGGCTATGTGGGTCAAGGTCATGTAAGACTAGTGACACATTTCTTACATTTTCCACCTACGTAAGGTACTTAATGATATTATTACATTACGCAATTATATCAAAATAAGTGTTACCACAATAATAAAGTGCTCGAGTTGGTTTCGGAGGCCAGTGAACACGTCTCATAAGGACCACTGTAAGTGCTAGTTACTGTACCTTCTACAGCTACATATCTGGAGATTATTTTTTTGACAAAAAAAATCAAAATATTATGTTTGCGCTAGTCAGCCGTCCCTGTACCAAAACATAATATTCTTCCTTCATAGCTTGTTTGGACCCTGGCAATTCCCAGCCCAAGTACCTTTCTGATCTTGTTGGGGGTAGGGCCATTTATCCCTCCATGGGCCCTCTTAGTGGGAGTTTTGAATGGAGTCGTTATCTCCCCCTTCTTTGATGTCTGCAACTTAAACACAGAGACAAACAAAGCCTCAGTCACAGACCAGTCAGTAACAAACGATCAGTGCCCCAGAATGGTCAAATCCACATTTCTCAGCATTGCCATTTGGCAGTTACACATGTTGACCACGCTACTCTGTACAAGTCTATTTTAATCTACGTTCAGCACAGTACGTTTTAGAATCTGCCTTTTGCACATGGGAACAGAGAGATATGGCTTTACGATAGTTTGTGATGAAAAACAGTCACCTTGTAAGAGAGATTTACACAGGTATCAAAACGTTATGCCAGAGTAAGCCTAGACGAAACACAGCCCCTCATTTAAGTGTTTCTAAAATCCCCTATGGGAAAAATGCATGGTGGGAAAACAATTGGAACCAATTCCCTGTTTGACTGCTAGGGTTTATGGGGATTATGACTCATACTGTGGTAATCTATGGGTGAGAATTAGGAGGGGCTGGACTTACGGCAGCACGTTCACTTTTCTCCTTGTCCCTCTGCTGCTTGTACTCCTCCCATTGGCTAGAGATGTAGGTCATGACTCTCCGGCCCTGAACCAGGAAGGCAGAACCCTGGTCCTTCTCCCAGGCTTCAACCCCCTTCTTCAGTTCTTCCTCCAACTGGTCACATAACAGGGAGAAACAATGTCACTTTTCCTTTGTGAAAAGCCTTTACACACACACACCTTACTGTCATTTACAGTGGATTTGGAAAGTATGCAGACCCCTTGACCTTTTCCTTATTGTTTTTACATTACAGCTGTATTCTAAAATGGATTAAATAGTTTTTTCCCCTCGCAAAATCTACACACAATATCCCATAATTAGGGATGTACGATATATCGGTGAACATATCGGATTCGGACGATATTAGCTAAAAATGCCAACATCGGAATCAACTGATGTCTAGTTTAACGCTGATCTGAGAAACCAATGTCAAAGTTGACGTGCATACCTATATAACGTAGGTACATGCCGTAATCACGCCATGTAAAATTTGGCGCTACAAGTGCAACACAGCATTCATAACCTAGCCCACAATGTCTGAGGTGTAGCTCGAGCAGTCAACAAGTCGAACAGTCATTTGAAAGAGTAAGAACATTTTAGCGAGACAACTCAAGAGGCAAAATCCAAGATTATGGAATTCATTGCCCTTGACAATCAACCGTTCTCTGTCATGAATGATGTTGGCTTTCGCCGACTGTTCGAGCACCGATACACTACCAAGCGCGCTATTTTTCAGATGTTACCCTACCGGAGTTGCATAGTGTCACTGCAATTAGCGTCAAGACATTACATACTATGGAACGCCGTTTGGGTCTTTGCGTGTCAAAAAAGATACAGTAGCACTGTCAAAAGTCTGCAGACCAGCAAACACCGGCCACGAACAATGTGTTTACAATACCACGTTGGTAATAAAGCATAATTTGTTTGAGCGCAACTTCTGGGCTAGCTAGGTTTAGCTTGGTACCTAGCCAGCACCAACACAACCAGCCTGAAAACAATGACCAGTAGAAACTGCAGTCATTTTCATTATTCTTTGCAATGATTTAGGAATCCTTGTGAGTAAGTATTAGCTAGGTCGCCACTTGTTCACCTATTGAAATTTAACTTCAGTTCATGAAAATAAATAGCTAGCCAGCTACTTAACCCTGTTGCCCAAAGCTAACGTTATAAGAAGCCAGCTAGCTTCATCTGGCTAGTGAGGCTCGACCGGACATGGTTATGTGTGGTGAAGCTAGCCACAATAAGGATTAGGGACAATAGTGGAATTTGCGGTTTGCCTTCAAAATAAGTAATTGAAAGTGATGCAAATGAATACAAATAGTAGAATTATGCCATACGGTTATTTTGAAGGCTAACCGCAAAGTCCAATATTGTGGCTAAATATTATTGTGGTTGGCTTCACATAGATGGGTCCGACCACCATTAATCAAATAAAAACTGTCTTATGAATGATAACACCTAGCTATATAGTTAGCTAGCTAACAATGGCTACTGAAACAGATGTCGTTTTTGGGGAAGAACATTGTTTGCATCCATGAGCTAAGCTATCTTTTCTTTTTAAGACCAGCACTGTAGGTGCACAAGACAACTTTACCAGCATCATAGCATACGTATCGATGAATCATTGTCACATGAAATACAAGTGATAGTGTAATAACTACGTAAAAAATGTATGAATGCGTTAAATTATGATGTGACGTGCAGTCATATTCAGGTCCTGATTGGTCAGCAAGCTTATTTAACTTGTCAAATAGTGTTATCTACCTACTGGTCACTGTTTTCTATTTTGACACACAAAGATCCAAATGGCGTCCCATAGAATTCCTGGTTGAGAATGAAACGACTGAACAACGAAACAGCACAGCAAGTAAGTGAAAGAAATAGGCTTCGATTATGCTTTACTGGTAATGGGGACATACATATATATATATAATTGTGCGCTAGAATGCTTAAAAGGCCGCAAAAATTTTAAATATCGATATCGTGTTTTTTTAGCTAGGAAAATATCGGATATCGCTATCGGCCAAAAAAGTGTCATATCGTTGCAACACTGCCCATAATGACAAAACATTATTTGCAAATGTCTTAAAAATACAAAACTGAAATAGTACATTTACATAGGTATACAGACCCTTTACTCAGTACTTTGTTGAAGCACCTTTGGCAGCGATTACAGCCTCGAGTCTTCTTGGATAGGACACTACAAGCTTGGCACACCTGTATTTGGGGAGTTTCTCCCATTCTGCTCTGCAGATCCTCTCAGATCCGGCTCTGTCAGGTTGGATGGGGAGCGTGTCTGCACAGCTTTTTTCAGGTCTCCCCAGAGATGTTCGATCAGGTTCAAGTCTGGGCTCTGGCTGGGCCACTCAAGAACATTCAGAGACTTGTTCCGAAGCCACTCGCTCATTGCCATGGCTGTGTGCTTAGGGTCATTGTCCTGTTAGAAGGTGAACCTTCACCCCAGTCTGGGGCCCTGAGTGCTCTGGAGGAGGTTTTCATCAAGGATCTCTGTACTTTGCTCCGTTCATCTTTCCCTTGATCCTGACTAGTCCCCAGTCACTGCCGCTGAAAAACATCCCCACAGCATGATGCTGCCACCACCATAGGGATGGTGCCAGGCTTCCTCCAGACGTGATGCTTGGCATACAGGCCAAAAAGTTCAATCTTGGTTTCATCAGACCAGAGAATCTGATTTCTCATGGTCTGAGAGTCCTTTAGGTGCCTCTTGGGAAACTCCAAGCGGGCTGTCAAATGCCTTTTACTGAGGAGTGGCTTCCATCTGGCCACTCTACCATAAAGGCCTGATTGGTGGGGTGCTGCAGAGATGGTTGTCCTTCTGGAAGATTCTCCCACCTCCACAGAGGAACTCAGGAGCTGTGTCAGCGTGAGAATCGGGTTCTTGGACATCTCCCTGACCAAGGCCCTTCTCCACCGATTGCTCAGTTTGGCCGGGCGGCCAGCTCTAGGAGTCTTGGTGGTTCCAAACTTCTTCCATTTAAGAATGATGGAATTTCTAAATGCACTGTATACATCATTGGCATTTTACATCAGAGTACAACTTCAATGACACCGCCATATAAACAGCATATGAGAATGACCTTGAACCGATCATTGGATGCTCCAGTGAGTGGTTGTGAATAGAAGCTGTGTTGATATAACGCTGGACTCCAACTAATTTAGCAGGAGTTTGTTTGATTACCATCATCAACCATGTCTGTCACTTTTCTTAAACATATTTTATATGTAAAAATGTAAAGACTATAATTTCTACAACTTACAACAGATTTTAAGCAGGTGAAAATAATTGTCAGAGTTGAATGAATGGTATACAACATTCCTTCAGACTGTGAAGCCAACCACCATACAAATGTATAGAAGGACATGACTTAGATCAAATTAAGTCTTACCTTTGGCAGCATCTTTTGAACTTTGACCTTCTCTTTGGCCTCTTTAAGAAGGGCTCCTCCTCTGTTGGAGAAACGGTTTGGATCATTGGCCTTTTTCTGCAAAGAGAAGTTTCAGTAATAGATTATACATTTTCTTGTCAAATTATATAGAATAACAAAATTAGCAACACCCTGAACATGTATCAGAAAATGAGCAGATTGTTGTCTAGTATCTAGAGTGCAAATTTATTTTAGTTTTCAGCAAATCTAAAACAGATCACATTAGGGCTGACCCCATTTAGTCAACTGGTTGATAGGCTATTGGTTGACCATCAACCAGTCAACTACATGGGGTCAGCCCGAATGTAATCTGTTTAGGATTTGCTGGAAACAAAAATAAAATATCCAGTGTATTCGGGAAAGTATTCAGACCCCTTTTTCTACAGTTTTACATTACAGCCATAATCTAAATTTGATTAAATAATTTCTCGTCAATCTACACACGATATCAAAGCAAAAAATGTTTTTTTTTGAAAGAAATGTTTGCAAATTTATTAAAAATGCAAAACTGAAATATTAAATTTATTCAGACCCTTCACTCAGTACTTTGTTGAAGCACCTTTGGCAGCAATTACAGCCTTAAGTCTTCTTTATGACGCTACAAGCTTGGGACACCTGTATTTGGGGAGTTTCTCCTCTGCAGATCCTCTCCAACTCTATCAGGTTGGATTGGGAGCGTTGCAGCAGTTATTTTCAGGTCTCCTGAGATGTTCGATCGGGTTCAAGTCAGGGCTCTGGCTGGGCCACTCAAGGACATTCAGAGACTTGTCCCGAAGCCACACCTGCATTGTCTTGGTTGAGTGCTTAGGGTCGTGGTCCTGTTAGAAGGTGAACCTTTACCTCAGACTGAGGTCCTGAGCGCTCTATAGTAGGCTTTTAGTCAAGGATGTCTCCGCACTTTTCTTGGTTAATATTTTCCTCAATCCTGACTAGTCTCCCAGTCCCTGCTGCTGAAAAACATCCCTACAGCATGATGCTGCCACCACCATGCTTCACCGTAGGGATGGTGCCAGGTTTCCTACAGACATGACTCTTGGCATTCAGGCCAAAGAGTTCAACCTTGATTTCATCAGACCAGAGAATCTCATTTCTCAGGGTCAGAGTCCTTTAGGTGCCTTTTGGCAAACTTCAAGCAGGCTGCCATATGCCTTTTACTGAGGAGTGGCTTCGGTCTGGCCACTCTACCATAAAGGCATGAATGACAGAGCTGTTGCACTCCACCAGTGACAATCGGCTTCTTGGTCACCTCCCTGACCAAGGCCCTTCTTTCACGATTGCGCAGTTTGGCCGGGCAGCCAGCTCTAGGAAGTGTCTTGGTGGTTCCAATCTTCTTCCATTTAAGAATGACGGAGGCCACTGTGTTCTTTGGGACCTTCAATGCTGCCGCAAAGTTGCCACCCTTCCCCAGAACTGTACATCCACACAATCCTGTCCCAGAGCTCTACGGACAATTCCTTCGACCTCATGGCGTGGTTTTTTCCCTGTCAACTGTGGGACCTAATATAGACAGGTCGACTGTCATAACGAAGCGTCAATTTTAGAATAAGGCTGCAATGTAAAACAAATGTGGAAAAGGAGAGGGGGCTGAATACTTTCTGAATGCACTGTGTGTGTGTGTGTGTGTGTATACATACAACCGTTCAAAAGTTTGGGGTCACTTAGAAATGTCCTTGTTTTCCATGAAAACATACATGTAATGAGTTGCAAAATGAATAAGAAATATCGCCAAGACATTGACAAGGCTATAAATAATTTTTTCTTTAAATAATAATCGTCTCCTTCAAACTTTGCTTTCATCAAAGAATCATCCATTTGCAGCAATTACAGCCTTGTAGACATTTGGCATTTTAGTTGTCAATTTGTTGAAGTAATCTGAAGAAATTTCACCCCATGCTTCCTGAAGCACCTCCTACAAATTGGATTGGCTTGATGGGCACTTCTTATGTACCATAAGGTCAAGCTGCTTCCACAACAACTCAATAGGGTTGAGATCCGGTGACAATGCTGGCCACTCCATTATAGACAGAATACCAGCTGACTGCTTCTTACCTAAATAGTTATTGTAAAGTTTGGAGCTGTGCTTTGAGTCATTGTCCTGTTGTAGGAGGAAATTGGCTCCAATTAAGCGCTGTCCACTGAGTATGGCATGGCATTGCAAAATGGAGTCACAGCCTTCCTTCAACCTTGTACAAATCTCCCACTTTACCACCACCAAAGCACCCCCAGACCATCACATTGCTTCCACAATGTTCTTCTTTGTGAGCCAAACACCTAAAACTTAGATTAATTATTCCATAACACTTTTTACCCCCAATATTCCTCTGTCCTGTGTCTGTTCTTTTGCCCATCTTAACCTTATTATTGGCCAGTCTGAGATATGGCTTTTTCTTTGCAACTCTGCCTAGAAGGCCAGCATCCCGGAGTCGCCTCTTCACTGTTGATGTTGAGACTGGTGTTTTGCAGGAACTATTTAATGAAGCTGCCAGTGAGGACTTGTGAGGCATCTGTTTTCAAACTAGACACTCTAATATACTTGTCCTATTGCTCAGTTGTGCACCGGGGCCTCCCACTCCTCTTTCTATTCTGGTTAGAGCCAGTTTGCGCTGTGCTGTGAAAGGAGTAGTACACAGCGCTGTACGAGATCTTCAGTTTCTTGGCAATTTCTCACATGGAATAGCCTTCATTTCCCAGAACAAGAACAGACTGACGAGTTTCAGAAGAAGGCACTTTGTTTCTGGCTATTTTGAGCCTGTAATCGAACCCACAAATACTGATGCTATAGATACTCAACTAGTCTAAATCAGCACAACAGTTTTCAGCTGTGCTAACAAATGCTAAATGGTTTTCTAATGATCAATTAGCCTTTTAAAATGATAAACTTAATGTGCCATTGGAACACAGGAGTGATGATTGCTGATAATGGGCCTCCGTACACCTACATAGATATTCCATAAAAAATAAATAATAATAATTAAATGCCATTTCCAACTACAATAGTCATTTACATCATTAACAATGTCTACACTGTATTTCGGATGAATTCGATATTATTTTAATGGACATATTTGTACATTTTCTTTCAAAAACAAGAACATTTCTAGGTGAACACAAACTTTTAAACGGTAGTGTATACATAATTTTTGTAAAAAATAAAATTAAAAAATACGTATGGTACACGAGACAACGCCTGACTCACGAGACAACGCCTGATTCACACCTGTCTCAGTGGACTAATCCATTGCAGTAGTATTACCAGTAGTACGTTTACCGTTCTAATCTACAACATTGGTTTAATTTCTGTTAATGCATTCAATATATTATTATTACCGTCTTTTACCGTTCTCATTGTCCAGAATAGACATGTTGTTTAAGGACCACACAACCTTGGCTACGCTTATGGGGAACAAGTTTTGGTCTATTTCATACCATTTCCGAGTTGTCAATTAATGAATTGTCTTTTGTTTGTAGCTCTCCTATCAACGTTAACTGAGAACGCACACTGGATTATGCAGAGAAATAGGCCTAGGCTGCCTGGCCTGCGTGCAAATGTAGGCCTATAAACGTGCCCATTTGGGGATCTGATAGTATTTCTGATTGTCTTACCTCACCACCACTGTGGAACTTGTTATTGTTTGTTGGTTTGGCAGTGCCACTGTCAGCCAGAGAAATATGCTGAGAAGGATTATCACCACAGCAAGCAAGGTACTTGGAGTCAAACAGACAGGCCTAGATGAGATCTTTAAGGTCAGGGCCCTCCGCAAGGCTCACAAAATCATTTTAGACCCAAGCCACCCCATGTACCCGGACTTTGACGTACTCCCCTCTGGGCGCAGGTAAAGGGCACCCCTCAGCAGGAAAAACAGAACCAGACAATCATTTCTGCCAGGTGTGATATCCCTCCTAAATAGCTCGGGCTAATGTTCCTACAGACTCAGTAAGGCCGGCAGGCTAGTCTTTTAAAAATGTTTATGTATTGGTATGTAACTTATGAAAGTTGTATTGTCAATTTTGTTTTGTATTTAAAAGCATATTAAAATGTGTAAATGACACTGCAACAACATTTCCCCATGGGGACAATAAAGTCAGTAAGAACTTTCTTCAACTCAAACAGCAAGTAAATAAAGTCTGTTTTTTACATCCATTGAGAAAGACAATAGCTCCTCAACGTAGCCTATTTGAAAAATCTTTCCAGCTCTTTCGATAACCACTTGTGCTGTGATCCGGTGGAAACCTTGTAAAATAGGCCTACCTGATTACTTCTCATTCCTTGCACAAACTGTCTACAGCCTTGTCGGTCTGGAGCTAATTTGCGGGAAACTAAGGGCCCAGAATATTTTTATACAATATTGCAAGTTTGCTAGCGCAAGCTTCAGGCCGGACCAAGTTGATACAATGTTCCTTGCAGACAAACCATGCATAGCCAATGTGATTTATAGGATATTTATTTTTAGTCAAGATATTTTCTACCTGCAGGCTTCAACATTTTATTTGTTAACTTTATGTAGGCTATTTTGTGTCTACAGGCTATTACCAGCAACTTCATGAGCTTAACTGCAGAAAGCCAGCAGCAAGGGGAGGAGGAGGGTAGGCTATCTCTGGCTCCTTCTTGAGTCATTTGTGTCTTGATTATTTAATCACTGTGCTTAAAACATAAGACAATCTCATTAGCCTACATATAGGCTAGCTGATTTCTATATAGGGAAAAATACACATTTTGAAATTTAAACCAATCGATTGGTTGAAAGAAGTCAACTCTTGGTTGTTTTTTTGTTGTTACGGACAGTCCTAGATGACATGCACCAAGTAGTGCACAATTTTACAAAACGTTGCAATTTCGTTCATACATAGCCTGACCGCAAATAGCAGCAGTACCTCAAAATCCTGGAAGAGGGCCCAGTACTTCTCCCATCTCTGCAGGGCCTCCAGTAAGGGCTTTACCTGGTCGTAATAATTCTTCACCTTCAATAGCGCAGCATCATGCAGCGCCAACAACTCCTCTGTGAAGTTATCTAGGGAAAAACGAATGGGTTTGATCAGATGCATGTGTATTTTGTCTGTGAGAGTGAGATTTCATAGTGGTGTTCTACTTACTGTCACAGAAGTGGGCATTGAAGGGTTCCCTCTGCTCACGGCCCAGGTTGCACTTGTCCCAGAAGGTTACTAGTTCCTGTCTGACCTTTTCAATCACATCCCCCAGCCTGGTCTTCTGCAGGTCTGTCAGACGGTCCACCTCCCCCTGCCACTGGACCGGACAACATGGTCAGGTTCAGTATGAAGAAAAAGGAAAACAACGCTCAGAAACAGTGATACGAGGAGGTACTATAAGAAACACATTTTTTCCTCAGTGGTCCCCAATGAACATTACCCGGGTAAGGACTGTCTCAAACAATGTGGGGTACTAGCACCATCTCTGTTCTGTTTCCTTGTTAGCTAAGTCCGGGGCAACATTATAGTCATAGTGTAAGGTTTACTGTTTTGAACAGTGGTGTGTGGTATGCATGTGAAGCTTTGTCCAACACAGTGGTGAAGGAGAGGTATGAAGGAAGAGAGAGTTCCAACCTGTGTGATTTGGTCAGAGAGGGTACCCTGCACACTCTCTTGGAACACACTGCAGTTTTGCTCCAGCGCATCCAGACGATTCCACAGGCACATGGATCGTTCTTTCAGCTCAGCTAGAGTATTTGTCAATGATTCCTTCTTGACCTCCATCTACACAAAATGATACAAATACTATTGGCCCAGACCTAGAAGTCCCATCAGATACAATAAAAGACTACAATATAATATCTAAGTAATCATTAGTAGCACGGCGAGATTATTTTCAGTACCTGGGACAGCAGCAGTTTGAGGGCTTTGATATTTTCATGAGTGAGCAGGAATATATCCTCATCGTGGCCCACAGACTCTTTCTCCAGGCTAGTCTCTGGTTCATGACCCATCTCCTCCATCAGCTTCCTGATGTCCTCACGCAGACCTGAGAACACCTTTGCACGACTCTTCTACAGGATTGAGTGATAAGAGTTTAGATTTTTTTTCTCCAAAATACCAGTAATGGGCAGTTATGACAAATGTACAGTTTGAATAATAATGTTGCTTTTTAAAGACAATAGGAAGTTCAAAATGACATTCATACTAAACCCAAATCTTCAACCTGGCCTGCAGCCATTACAGTACCTTTTCCTCACTGAGGGTCTGGATGTGCTCCCGGAGTTCCTGTAGCTGCGTGCGAGATGGCATGCTGCCAGTGGGGATGTAATAGGGAGTGACGCACAGCTCCACACACAGTTCCTTATCCTGCTGCTGCAGTCTGTGTAGCTCCTTCAAACGCTCCCCCTTCTCCTTGGTCAGAACCTCCACACGCAGACGCAGGTTCTTCTCAATCTGGAGGACTGTCAGGCCCTCCTCCATCTGACAGGTGGGCAAGACAGAGACAAGAGGTTTGTACAAAGGAAGGAATGGAGTCAAGGAAAGGAATCAGTAAAACAATGTTGAGGTTGATTATAAAAAGCCTTAAAGTACCACTTACTTTGTATGGATCCATTGACATTTCCAGGCACAAGGTATCCAGCTGTTTTTGAAAAGTGATGATATTGGCCCGGATGCGGTGCCTCAAGGCTTCCTCCTCGGTGATCATGTCATTCAAAAGGCCCTTGGGAAAATAGTGTCAGAGTTGGTTAATTGACTACTTGACGAGGATTCAGTAACATGCAGTTCATCTGAATATACTGTCTTCTAAAGCCTCACCTCAATGTGTTTCTTCACTGTCTCCATTCGCTCCACCCTCTGCTCCTCCATGATGCCCATGCTGTCCCAGATGTCCACCAGCCTGGCCATGGCATGGTTTATACCCGTCACTAGCGAGAAAGCCAGGGCTTCACTGCAGAGATGAGTGACAAGACAATCAAATTTGGTAACTTAAGCTGGCTAAGTAGCTAGCAAACATATAACTAGGTATTTTGAACACTTTGTTTACTGCCAGACTAGCTCTGGTCCAAGCGCATGCGTTAGATCTGCACTACAACGGATGGACCACACAACTATTTTCGCGGTTCGGCAAAGAAAGGTTCGTCAGCAACCGTTACTCTAGCAACATCTTTATTTTGGCGAGTAGCAGAAATATGTTAAAGCCTGTCAATATTAAGGTGGAAATCCATCTAGGGGCGAATGTAAAAATAACACACTGGACCAGCGCCAACACACAGCTGGCTAGTTTGTAAGGGTATCAAAGATTAGCGTTAGTCCTCTGTTAGCTAGCTACCAACGGTTTGAACATTTCCCCCTATCTCGGCAATGCTGCAATGTCATTAGCTATTTCTATTGAGGAAGCAACTTCTAATGGTAATCAACCAAACATTGATGCAGCTAACTAGCTAACTGGTACTACCAAAGATTTCGTATAACTGTGGCTACCGTCTGTACTAAGGTTAACATACTTTAGCAAGTCAACTTGAACTTACCTCCTCCGACTTGACATAGTTTCCCCCGAAAACAATAAAAGAAAAATAAGTAGCTGTTGAGGAATATCAATTATTTATACAAAAAGACGTAGATGGCTGGCTAGTTTAATTTGTCACTACAGCGGTGCGGAAACAGTGCCCTTTCAGCTGCTTGTGCAAAAAAATTCAAAAAAGACGTCCTTGTTCAAGAAGCGCTGTAATAGGCTATTCACTCACCAATGGCACTCCCATTTTCTCACTTTTGTCAAGAGGCTCTCTGCCGCCATCAAGTGGACAGTAGGCTACATTGCATTTTCACTTCAGTACTATACCAAGTCAACATACTTTTATAGAATTACGCCACACGCCATATCAATGTTATTTGTTGGTAGATGTTGCTGATTAGATGGGTACACAAGTCTATACATTCAATCATGTTGAATGAAGAGTCAGGAAAGCTCACATTGTACTCAATGTCTGTAGTGCTCTGGAGTGACGTTTGAACCTGCAATATGAAAAGTCAGCATAATTCATGCCAATGCCCAAAGTAAACGATTATTTAAATCAAACTGACACAGCAAATTGTGAAATGACTAAACGGTAGTAAGCCTGTAATGGCTGAGCACAGAGGAATTGTTCCAATGCTGCATAATGTTATTTTGCCAGTTAATCATTGACACACCCGCTGTCAAGTGAATTGGCAACTGAAAAGGACTAGCATTCAATATAACTTCATAGTCTCAAAATCATTAGTCATTTAAATTACACATAGCTAGTATTGTAGTAGTTTATTAAACCATGAATTTACTTATACTTTATACAAAAGCGTTGTTTCTATTGAACTAAGATGCACAGTATATTCAACTGTCAACAACTCTACAAAGTAATATAAAATACGATTTTAAGAATAATTTGATAAGATTCCAAACTTTAAAAGTTCATCTGAAACATCAACTTCTATTGTAAATCTTTAGATACCAGCACCTTGTTGGAATGGAGTTTGTGTGTTACAAAATAACTGGTGAAGTCACCATCAATATATTATGGTGAATCTGTCCTGGTCAATCTCAAAATGAAACATAAAATAGATTGATTCTGCCTTGATTAGTAGTTAGATGGTCAATCATAAATCCCCTATAAAACAACCAGCGGATAACATGATCACTGACACATTCATCACTGTACAAAAGCTTGCTAGTTTTATTATTCAAGTAACATTAACCCCCCCCACCACCACCACCACCATTAGCATGACAAAGAAAATGATAAAGAAAATCCTTCTGTTTAAGCTAGAGATCATGTTTTTTTGCATGGGCTGCGTCTCAATCCGACCAGGAGACATCCCCGAAAATCATCTGAAGTCAGTGCCACCGATGTGCCCACTTCTATCTGTTGCGTCTGAATGGTTGACCCCACCATCGAAAGCTGAGTCTCTCATGAACATGTTGGTTGTTTAAAATCAAAGTATACCTACGTATACTTGCGTACCACTGCTGGCTTGCTTCTGAAGCTAAGCAGGGTTGGTCCTGGTCAGTTCCTGGATGGGAGACCAGATGCTGCTGGATGTGGTGTTGGAGGGCCAGTAGGAGGCTTTCTTTCTTCTGGTCTAAAAAAATATCCCAATGCCCCAGGGCAGTGATTGGGGACACTGCCATGTGTAGGGTGCTGTCTTTCAAATGAGATGTTAAACGGGTGTCCAGACTCTCTGAGGTCATTAAAGATCCCATGGCACTTATCGTAGGGGTGTTAACCCCAGTGTCCTGGCTAAATTCCCAATCTGGCTCTCAAACCATCACAGTCACCTAATAATCCCCAGTTTTCAATTGGCTCATTCATCCCCTTCCTCTCCCCTGTAACTATTCCCCAGGTCATTGCTGCAAATGAGAATGTGTTCTCAGTCAACTTACCTGGTAAAATAAAAAATTACAGGAATCATGAGGATAATACACTTTACTTTTTGACCAAATCATAGGTTTAGCCGCCAAAAAAATTGGATATTTTGAGTGAGGTGACAATGTACAACTTGCTCTTGCTACGTTTATAAACACCTTTCCGTTTTTTACAATCCATGATCTTGGCTGTATAACTTATGACAGAGTCGGGGAAGGTCTCTTTGCTGATGCCACGTTTGACCTTGAAGGTGAGTTTGCGTGACCTCAGCACAGCCGATCAGAAAACCGGGCCGGCCCTTGCCCACAGAACAACCAAAGGCAAATTTGTTAGAAATGTGAGTTATAGATTTGTCATTATTCTTGAAAGCAAGTCTAAGAAGCAGTAGATCTATTCTATGAGTGCCATTTCTATGCTTTCCAGTCTTAAATTTAGTTTTTGTGTCTTTTACTTTCGGTTTTATACACCAGCTTCAAACAGCTGAAAATACAATATTTTTGCTTATGGAAAATATGTTTCACAGATTGTACAATGATTCTATACACTAGACTTGCTTATTTTGTCACAAACTGAAATTAGGTGAACTACAGTATTAGAATTTTAGCAACCAGGAAATGTCGGAGAGATTTCTGCTTGGTACATCTTTAACCCTTTACACCTATATGGATAGTTTCTAACTGAAGAAATATAAAAAGTATATGCATGACCATGGTATAAATTGAAAGAAATGATCAGACCAAAGGTGAGAACACAACAGTTCACCTGACACAAGACCAAACAAATCCAAACAGTACGCTATTGATTTCATCTGCGTTTAACATTTACTGTACTTTTCGCTGCATTTGTTGATAACGAATACACTCATAAGATAAGAATATTCACTGCAATTTTGGGGTAGGTGCAAACATTATTACAAGGGCTTGAGTGAAAGGTCTAACTGGTGTCTTCAAGTTTACACACACCTCTCCAAACTGTGCACAGTACCTAAGTCATTTCAATGCACTTCTATGACACAAGGAATGAGCCTTCAACTTAAAGGTGTTTTTCTTTAGATCTCCTAGCTTTGCCGTTGAGGAACTGAAGCAAGCACACTTACAGTCTTGTGTTTGGAACACAGCCCTGCGTCCCCACCATCACACAATTACATTTAAAAAAAACTTTCCATTATAAATCACAATCTGGGTCAGGTGGACATCATTTGAAAGCTTATTCTATTGCCAACATGACTAGTTATAAAATAGGATCTTACAGTGTTAGGCTTTCACAAGGCACTTCAGACAAACATAGTAATTTTGGTGCGCATAGAATGGAGTCCTTCAAGTGTGTGTTCCGCAGCAAATTTTCTTCACAATATGACAAACATTCTGTTCAGGACAACCCATGGTATGACGCTTGTCATTCGTGTAACTGTACATCAAATATAGCTATCATGATTGTTGATATGGTAAATTACATCAGTTTTCAAATATGGAAATGTGAAGTGCACATTTGGACTTATGGGTGTGTGGTTTGGTTGTATGACATCAAAGCAGTGTTTATTATAATCCTCCAAGTGTCATCTGTCAGAACACATTGACTCCTCTCAATTTACAGTGTCCCCTCACTCAGACCACAAAAATGTTGCTTAACTACTAGCCCAATTAGCAGGAGGGATTGGGGGCATTTTTTTTATTGTGCATGGTACACATGTTTAGAATGACTGTCAGTTGAATCGCACACAGGGCTGTAAAGTGAGCTGTAAAGTAAAGAGCTTGTTCTGACACCATATATAGTACAGCCACTGCATTCAGATTTAGATGCTTATGAGTGACCAAATCTGCCATTTTCAACCCGTATAGGGGATGACAGGGGCTGTGAGTGTGAAGGGCTACCAGACCCATGGACCGCCGGCGATGTCACCTTTTTAATTGTTTTATTTTGATATGAAAAAAAAGGTTTGTGTGTGTGTCAATTTTGACCAAGCCACCCAACAGAAAAATTGTCCAGCCTATCTGGCATTTTCCAGAATTGCCAGAAGGCCAGTCCATCCCTGACCAGAGCCATTTATTTACATATCCATTTATTTGGAAATATACGGCTCTGGTCTACACCAATGTGTCACCAATAAATGCAGATGTTGCCCTGTCATTGGCAAATTGAACTGCAGTGTGTACAGTATAGAATGACAAGCGTTCCATGTCTTTGTCAGCCTTCCCAAAGAAAGAACCTTGTCTGAGAGAATCTATGACCGTTGTATTACAGCTTGCTAGCAGCACTGTGACACCCACCTCCTTATAGTCTTTAATGATCCCTTTGAACGTTTGCATCCCTGTGGAGTCTACAAAGGGCATGGCAGAGCAGTCTAAGATGATAGTGTGGAAGTCAAGTTCTCTGGATACCAGCCCTACATTCACCTCTCCATTAGTCTTGTCGTCTCTCCCGACTTCCTTCGCTGCCATTTTTTCCGATTTTTTCTCTGCTTCCATCCTCCTGGTCATCTCCAGGAAGGGTTCCACACCCACGGCCTTGTACAGCGACTTCAGGAAGAATTCCTTGTTTGCATAGTAGAGCGGGGCCTGGAAGCGGAAGATCTTCACTTTAGGGAGGGACATGAGGTTTTCATACTCCTCCAAATCCTCGTAGTAGACAGTGTCATGGACCTGTCCTAGCAGAGAAACCTTGGGCTTCTGGGTCTGGACGATGATACAGAGGATAGAGAAAACCACCCCAACCACCAGCCCCATCTCCACACTGATCAGTGCTGAGGCACTCATAGTCACCATCCAGACGACAGCGTCCATCTTACTGACGCGCCACTTACTGGGCACGTCTCTGAACTTACGGAGAGCTCCCCTCAGGCTGACGATGATGATACAGGCCAGGACGCACTTCTGGAGGGAATAAAAGAAGGGGGCGAAGAAGAGCAGGACCAGTAGAACGACAAAGGCACTTACAATGCTGGAGACCTGAGTCTGGCAGCCCGTGGAGTCTTTCACCATAGTTTTAGCCAGGGCAGCACTGGTGGTGAAACAGTGGAAGAAGGAAGGGATAATGTTACAGAAACCAATGGCCAACATCTCCTGGTTGGGCCGGACGGTGTACCCGTTCTTCTTGGCAAACATCTCAGAGAGGGAAACCGTGAAGGCAAAGCTGATCACAGCCAGTGGGATGGCATCGAAGGCCACCCGGGGCATCAGACCAAAACTGGGCACCTTAGGGGGGATGAAGCCTGTGGGGATAGCACCAGAGACACTGGAGTCGTACCGTCCGTGGAAGTCTACAAAGTGGGACACCAGTGTAGCGCCCGCCACCACTACCAGCTCTGTGGGCAGAGGGATCTTCAGACGATCCTTGTAGCGATCTTGGAGCTCCTTCCCCAACACCAGGACAGAGATGCAGATGACGCTGGTGATGAGGTCACAGTAGTTGGTATTCTGGATGTTACTGAAGATATTGATCCAGGTGACCACCACAGTGCCGTAGCCCTGGTGGCGAGGGATCTTGAGCCCCAGTAGGTACTTGGCTTGGACGGTGAGGATGGTGAACGATGCGCCTGTGGCGAAGCCGTCCAGCATGGGAGCAGAGAGGTAGACGGAGACAAAGCCCAGTCTGAACACAGCCATCAATACCTGAAAGGAGGTAACCATGTTTATCAGATAGCTAATCTAATCTAAAGGTCAATATTCAGCACAGTCATCTTTGATGTGAGGTAATTTATGATGTTTAGGACATGAGTAATCAAGTCTAACTGATTTACATCTGTTCCACTACATGTTGAAAGCAGTTATGAGAGTGCTGAATCAATCAGAGTAGTTGATACTGTACCTGGTAAATCCCAGCCAAAAACGTCAAGGCTGCTGCGATGCTGATGGCATAACATTCTTTCCCACACTCCATGCCGAAGGCCCCTATTGTCAGGTTGACGGCTGAGCTGTCTGAGTCTTCTGTTACGTTTAAGAATCCATCTACGGTGGCTGCTTTGGTGTCATCCAGCTCGAACCCTGCCATATACACCTCTCTGTCCACAACCTGGCCCACCATGAGGCTCATAAGACTGAAGATGCCCACAGACACGTGCCTGGAGGTCCCCATGAAGAAGTAGATTATGTTGGCGAAAAAGGAGGTGTAGAGGCCATAGATAGGGTCCACTCCGGCCAGCAGGCAGTAGGCGATGGCCTGGGGCACCAGGATGATGCCTATGATGAGGCCTGACATGAGATCACCCCAGATATACTCTTTCAGTTTGTACTTGGGAAGCCAGAGCACCACAGGGAAGAACCCAGTCAAGGTGTTCTTGACCCTGGGCACAGAGCAGGACAGGCTACGGCTCAGCTTGGTCTTCAGAACGGTCATGGGCTCTTTCCGCTGCCGGACCCTCCGCTCCAGGTGGGGAACTTCAGTGACCTTGGCTTCCTCCATGGCCTCTGAAAGGGGTGGGTTGTGGGGGTGGGGGTGGGGTGCTTAGCTATGCTCCTGGAATGAATCAGACAGAGAATCTTCACTCATCATGACACTCATTGATCATTAGTTAGTGTGTCCTCCCTGAAGGAAACAATGATTAAACACCTTCCCAACTAGCATTTGCATTCAAGGGGTGTTGCATTACTCATAGTTCTCTCGTTAAACTTTGATGCATAGTTTATTGTATCATTGAAACTGTAACAGAGGTTCAGTCAAAGAGTGATTTAGTGAAAATGAAAACATTGAAAAGCAATAAACATGTCGGGATCTGTGAGAGATTAGTTAGGCTATCGTCAAAGAAACTTCCTGCTTGCTGTTAATGTGCTCCCACATCAAGTTCAATGTTACACAGAGACATTCAGCATCGTTGTCACACCCTGATCTGTTTCACCTGTCTTTGTGATTGTGTCCACCCCCCTCCAGGTGTCGCCCATCTTCCCCATTATCTCCTGTGTATTTATACCTGTGTTCTCTGTTTGTCTGTTGCCAGCTCGTTTTGTTTCGTCAAGCCTACCAGTGGTTTTCCCTCTGCTCCTGTCTCTCTATTTGGCCTGTTTCCTAGTTTTCCCGGTGTTGACCATTTTGCCTGCCCTGAGCCTGCGCTTGCCTGCCGTCCTGTACCGTTGCACCACCAATCTAGATTACCGACCTCTGCCCGCCCTTGACCTGCTTTTTGCCTGCCCCTGTTCGATTAATAAACTGTTGTTACTTCGATGTTGTCTGCATCTGGGTCTTACCTGAATGGTGATAACCGTGGCAACACTTACTCAAGGACCACAGGGAAAATATACAGGTGTCTTAGGCAACCCATCTCAGATTGCCCCTTAATTCAAAGACAAACGCAGACAATGTATTGACAAACCATCTAAAACTCCAATACATCTTAAATGCGACCTAACCGGAAATATCAAGCATCAAAGCATGCCTCTAATGATAGAAAGCATGCCTCTAATCAGTAGAAAGAAAGAAATTCCTACATTTCCCACTGTGGACAGTCTGAACATCTCTAGATTGAGATGAATGAGTGATCCAGACATTCAGCATAGAGCTCATCATGTCTTATCATGTCTTCAGAAGCCCTAAACTATGCAGTAGATAACTGTCCCACTGGGCACACACTGAGTGAATCAATGTTGTTTACACGTCATTTCAATGAACTTAGGTTGCACCAACATGCAACAGACGTTGTGCCCGGTGGGATGATAACCCTTAACGGTAGCCGTAAACAGAAGATTAAATCTTATCGTTGTGTCCCATCATAACCTCATTACAGCTGTCTGATGGGCTTTGATTCCTGCTTCTTCTTCCTGTACCAAAGTCAACACCCACCCCTCATGTATTAATAACGGTACTCAAATAGTAATAGCAATTTTAGGTCAAAATCATTTTTAGACCCTCCTCTAGAGGCTCTACGTTTACCTGTCTTAAAACGCATGAAATGCATGAAATGGCACACATAGGTTACAAACGCAGGCTACTTGTTATTCTACCAATGTTCAGGCTGAGGCAAAACAATAACTCACCCACACTTCGTTCTGCCAATCCAAAGAGGAATGCAAATTTTGTGTCAAAGTTTTGTAGTCAGGAACATGTAACCTACAGGTACACCTACAAATAGTCACTGCTATCAGTGTTCTCCCTCACAGCCAACATGTGAGTGTCACAGGCTCTCTCTCTACTTTCTCTTATCCTGTCTCTCCTGTCTCTCTGGTAGTGTCATACACACGCCTCTCTTGCTACCCCGGAGTAGAATGACAAAAAGGGTGTTGTCTCAAATCTATGTTGGATGAGTATAGCGATAAGGGCAACCCTTGTCCTGACACTGATCATTGCCATAGGCTGGACAGCGTGGGGAGGTGGGGCCACTGTCTCCTTTTGGGTTGTCCATAAAGTGGAAGCAAGGCCTCCCTTGGCAATCTAATTTTGTTCAGGGCAAT
This sequence comes from Oncorhynchus tshawytscha, assembly GCF_018296145.1. NCBI lineage: Eukaryota > Metazoa > Chordata > Actinopteri > Salmoniformes > Salmonidae > Oncorhynchus > Oncorhynchus tshawytscha. Next base: position 10,368,610 of record NC_056448.1, read on the forward strand.
AGGGTAACAAAAGTCAATCGTTTACTGGCTGGTGTGGCTTATCTATCTGTTAATATTCAGACCTAACCTGGGATCTGGTTAGTTTTCAAACTGAAACTGAAGAAGAATGGTCACAAACGGAAACAGAAAGGTCACAAACGGAAACTAAAGCAGAAGGGTCACAAACTGTTAACATGCAGTAGTTCTAGTTGACACAGTGACCTGGTTTGGTGATTGTCTTACAACACAGCAATAAGATAGGGGTTCATTCACTATTGACTTGACACCAGATTACTGATCCCTGTTCTCAGTTTATTATGTATTGCATACATTAATATATCTGTCATCATGTGTCAAATATGGAAATGTACATGTTTTTTTAGAACTAGATTTTTTTTGCATTTGACTGAATGTCCTGTTTCCAGAGGCCTAGGGTTTAGTAAGGTTTGCCTTTTAAGGGAAATACGTGTTCACACATTATTTTTTACTTCTGCATTGCATATTAGTCCTCATTAATGAACTACTAGATGATGAGTTGTGTTCCTGGTTTGTCATTGACTAATTGACTAAGACTTAGCCAATTAAGCCATGGAGCACATCACTCCAAATCTGCTATATGAAGTCCCATTGTGCTCAGTGTTATGGTACAGAAATCGATCTGTGACTAGCTAATAGTTCCTGTCTCGTGACCTGCAGTGATGTCATATCTGTGGACCCAATATTAAAGAATGCCCTAGCTTGAAATCCCATGTGAAATCCCATTATGATATGGCATGACTCTAGTGTGGGATCACAAGACTATGTGTCGTCTGGTCTTTCCACTATTGTGCCATGAGGGAAAAGTTGTACAATGGCCCTTGACATTATATCCAGATGAATTAAGTCAAACGTTGACCAGTGAGGTCTTGTGAGATGTGTGTGAATTGATTTGTGCCAGGTCTTGGCATACACCATAACTTATCACTCTGTTTGACCAGTTAAGTTGAAACATACCCTCCAAAAGGTCTGGATCATCAATATGAAGTAGAAGCTGTGTAAACATAATAAACTACATGTATGAAATAATATTTGTGTATAGAATGATATTATATAGCCTTTTATAATGGAATAGCTTACATGCAAACTAAAGAGGTATTTTTCACTAATCAGTTATTCACTTCATCTAGGTTTTTGCCTTGTTTGGCTGTATTTCATAGTGAATGGCACCATTGTTGGTGGGCTGAAGACGTTGCATTCAACAGACCCCTGTCCAACCGTGTAACAGGCTTCAGTAGAGTAATAGTACTAAATTACTGAAATGTGTATATTGTTATTTCATCCATTTTAGAAATAGTTTTTCCCCCCTCGTCAATCAGTAATGACAAAGCAAAGGGAGGTTTTTAGAAGTGTTTGAAAATGTATAATAAAAAACTGAAATATCACATATACATAAGTATTCAGACCTTTTACTCAGTACTTTGTTTAAGCACCTTTGGCAGCGATTACAGCCTTGAGTCCTCTTGGGTATGACGCTACAAGCTTGGCACACCTGTATTTGGGGAGTTTCTTCCATTCTTCTTTTCACATCCTCTCAATCTCTGTCAGGTTGGATGTAGAGCGTTGCTGCTAAGCTATTTTCAGATCTCTCCAGAGATGGGGTTCAAAATCAAGGCCACTCAAGGACATTCAGAGACTTGTTCTGGAGCCACTCGTGCATTGTCTTGGCTGTGTGCGTAGGGTCGTTGTCCTGTTGAAAGGTGAACCTTCACCCCAGTCTGAGGCCCTGAGAGCTCTGGAGAAGGTTTTCATCAAGGATCTCGCTGCACTTTGCTCCGTTCATCTTTCCCTTGATCCTGACTAGTTTCCCATTCCCTGCCACTGAAAAACATCCCCACAGCATGATGCTGCCACCCCATGCTTCCCTGTAGGGATGGAGCCATGTTTGCTCCAGACGTTATGCTTGGCATTCAGGCCAAAGAGTTCAATCCCTACCGGCCAAACCCTCCCTAACCTGGACGACGCTAGGCCAATTATGCGTCGCCCCATGGACCTCCCGGTCGCGGCCGGCTGCGACAGAGCCTGGGCAAAAACCCAGGGTCTCTGGTGACACAGCTAGCGCTGCGATGCAGTGCCCTAGACCACTGCGCCACCCGGGAGGCACCAAACTTCTTCCATTTAAGAATGATGGAGTCCACTGTGTTCTTGGGGACCATCAATGCGGCAGAAATGTTTTGGTACCCCAGATCTGTGCCTCGACACCATCCGGTCTCAGAGCTTTATGGACAATTCCTTTGACCTCATGGCATGATTTTTGCTCTGACATGCGCTGTCAACCGTGAGACCTTATATAGACAGGTGTGTGCTTTTCTAAATCAAGTACAACCCCCACTTCCCTCCATTCTGCTAGCAAATGTGCAATCCTTGGAGAATAAAATTTACGAGTTACGCGGAAGATTAAACTACCAACGGGACATAAAAAATGGTAACATCTTATGCTTAACGTAGTCGTGACTGAATGACGACAATATCAACATACAGTGGGCAGGCTATGTGATGTACCGGCAAGATAGAACAGCTGGCGCCTGGTAAGCCAAGGGGCGGCGGATTATGTATTTTTCTAAATAACAGCTGGTGCACGATATCTAAGGAAGTCTCGAGCTATTGCTCGCCTGAGGTTGAGTATCTCATGATAAGCTGTAGACCACACTATCTACCAAGAGAGTTTTCCTCTTTCCTTCTTCGTAGAGGTTTACATACCACCACAGTCAGATGCTGGCACTAAGACTGCATTGAATGAGCTATATTCCGCCATAAGCAAACAAGAAAAAGCTCACCCAGAGGTGGCGCTCCTAGTAGCCGGGGACTTTAATGCATGGAAACTTAAATCCGTTTTAGGAAAAAGAACTCTGGACCACCTATACTCCACACACAGAGATGCATACAAAGCTCTCGCTCGCCCTCAGTTGGTCAAATCTGACTATAATTCCATCCTCCTGATTCCTGCTTACAAGCAAAAATTAAAGCAGGAAGCACCAGTGACTAGATCAATAAAAAAGTGGTCAGATGAAGCAGATGCTAAGCTACAGGACTGTTTTGCTAGCACAGACTGGAATATGTTCCGAGATTCCTCCGATGACATTGAGGAGTACACCACATCAGTCATTGGCTTCATCAATAAGTGTGTCGATGATGTCGTCAACACAGTAACAGTACATACACGCCCCAACCAGCAGCCATGGATTACAGGCAACATCCGCCCTGAGCTAAAGGCTAGAGCTGCCGCTTTCAAGGAGTGGGACTCTAACCCGGAAGCTTATTCGAAATCTCGCAATACCCTCTGACGAACCATCAAACAGGCAAAGCATCAATACAGGACTAAGATCGAATCGTACTGCACCGGCTCTGACTCTCATCGGATGTGGCATGTTTTGCAAACCATTACAGATTACAAAAGGGACAACAGAGAGCTAAACTACTTCTATACTTGCTACGAGGGAAATAACACTGAAACATGCATGAGAGTTCTAGCTGTTCCGGAAGACTGTGTGATTACGCTCTCCGCAGCCAATGTGAGTAAGACCTTTAAAAAGGTCAACATTCACAAGGCCACAGGGCCAGACGGATTACCAGGATGTGTACTGCGAGCATGCACTGACCAACTAGCAAGTGTCTTCACTGACATTTTCAACCTCTCCCCCTCCAAGTCTGTAATACCAACATGTTTTAAGCAGACCACCATTGTGCCTGTGCTGAAGGCCACTAAGGTAACCTGCCTAAATGACTACTGACCCGCAGTACTCACGTCTGTAGCCATGAAGTGCTTTGAAAGGCTGGTCATGGCTCACATCAACACCATCATCCCAGAAACCCTAGACCCACTCCAATTTGCATACCGCCCCAACAAATCCACAGATGATGCAATCTCTTTTGCACTCCACACTGCCGTTTCCCACCTGGACAAAAGGAACACCTATGTGAGAATGCTATTCATTGACTACAGCTCAGCGTTCAACACCATAGTGCCCTCATAGCTCATCACTAAGCTAAGGACCCTGGGACTAAACACCTCCCTCTGCAACTGGATCCTGGACTTCCTGACGGGCCACCCCCAGGTGGTAAGGGTAGGTAACAACACATCTGCCACGCTGATCCTCAACACGGGGGCCCCTCAGGGGTGCGTGCTCAGTCCCCTCCTGTACTCCCTGTTCATTCATGACTGCACGGCCAGGCACGACTCCAACACCATCATTACATTTGCCAATGACACAATATTGGTAGGCCTGATCACCGACAATGACAAGACAGCCTATAGGGAGGAGGTCAGAGACCTGACAGTGTGGTGCCAGGACAACAACCTCTCCCTCAAAGTGATCAAGACAAAGGAGATGATTGTAGACTACAGGAAAAAGAGGACCGAGCACGCCCCCATTCTCATCGATGGGGGTGCAGTGGAGCAGGTTGAGAGCTTCAAGACCCTTGGTGCTCACATCAACAACAAACTAACATGGTCCAAGCATACCAAGACAGTCGTGAAAAGGGCACGACAAAACCTATTCCCCCTCAGGAGACTGAAAAGATTTGGGATTAGTCCTTAGATCCTCAAAAGGTTCTACAGCTGCACCATCACTGCCTGGTATGGCAACTGCTCGGCCTCCGACTGCAAGGCACTACAGAGGGTAGTGCGAACGAACCAGTACATCACTGGGGCCAAGCTTGCTGCCATCCAGGACCTCTATACCAGGCGGTGTCAGAGGAAGGCCCTCAAAATTGTCGAAGACTCCAGCCACCCTAGTCCTAGACTGTTCTCTCTGCAACCACACGGCAAGCGGTACAGGAGCGCCAAGTCTAGGTCCAAGAGGCTTCTAAACAGCTTCTACCCCCAAGCCATAAGACTCCTGAACATCTAGTCAAATGGCTACCCAGGCTATTTACATTGCTCTACATTGCTCCCCCATCCCCTCTTTACACCACTGCTGTTGTCATCTATGCATAGTCACTTTAATACCTACATCCTACCCCAACTAACCGGTGCCTCCCCGCACATTGACTCTGTAACGGTACCCCCCTGTATATGGTCTCGCTATTGTTATATTATTACTGCTGCTCTTTAATTACTTGTTACTTTTATCTCTCATCCTCATCTGTATTTGTTTTTAAACTGCATTGATTAGGGGCTCGTAAGTAAGCATTTCACTGTAAGGTCTACCTGTTGTATTCGGCACATGTGACTAATACAATTTGATTTGATTTTATCAATTGAATTTACCACAGGGGTTCTCCAATCAAGTTCAAGAAACATCTCAAGGATGATTCATGAAAACATTAAAACATTAATCATGTTTGAGTACAAATTTGAGTCTCATATCAAAGGGTCTAAATACTTTTGTAAATAATGTATTTCAGATTTTTTTTGTATACATTTGCAAAAAAACAATTTTGATGTTGTGTTTTGTGTAGATTGATAAAGATTTTTATTTATTTAATCAATTTTAGAATAAGGCTCTAACTTAACGAAATAAAAGTAAAAAGTCAAGGAGTCTGAATACTTTCCGAATGCACTGTATATGTGAAAGACATGAAGAGAGATGAAAAAATCCATTCAAAGAATTCAATCCTTTTTGTTTCAATATGAACCCTTTTCTTTTACAGGTCAATATGTTTAGGCCCTGATGAAAAAATATATTTTTCAATTGAACATTGAAATAGATTATACAATTCATTAATAAGGCAATACTTTGTTTTATAAATGTCTAACTATATAGGACGCATACTATAAATTATAGATATGAGAGGATGACTACTCTGTCTCTTTAAATACACCAGAGTCAGGGTGTTGTCTGATGTACTATTCATTCTCAGTCTAGAAATGTATCCGTTTTATCTGCAAAAGCCCCTCTCCAGGGGTCCATCTGTGGCTGCATAGAACCAGTCAACACAGTGTACAAGGAGAGGGGACTCACTCTGATATAAGGGGTGTGGAGGCTGGTGAGAGGATACAGTAGCCATGCCTTCTCTTCTGAGATCTTCACTGTGCTCACACCCAGGCCTGAGTCAGTACAGCCGGATGGAGCAAGGGATGATGAGAATAGGAGCCTCATTCTCATCCAGGGCCCGCTCATCTAATCCTCCAATCAGAGAAAGAGAGACGAGGGGATGGGGGATGAGTTTGTGGGCTGGTTCATAACCATGGAAACTGGTGGGCTGGTTCATAACCATCCATTCACTGATGAGACTGAGAATCAGCGTGAGGGGGGTTGAGTGATTGAATGCTTTCTCCAAGGCACAGAATGCTCATAAACTTTGTTGAATGTGCTATGTAAGTTGTTAAAGATATATCGCTTTTTCTAGGACATATCACTAGCACTGTTACTTTGTCAAACGTGTCACTGCCAAGTGCCCTATTATCTCCCCAGGAAGGCTACCTCAGCAATGACATCCAGGTGTTCTATTCTACTCTATTGTTGGGTCCTGTTTGCAGTGCTGGCTGGACAGAGGACCTTTTTTTTATGCCAGTTCACTCTTGCGTTCATAGTACATGTGGTGTGAGAGTAATTAAACGTCCTTTACACATTAACTTCCTTTGAAGAGAGTTTCTTTTTTTTCATCAGCATGTAAATGTTTGAATAGGATTAGTCAGAGAGAGTGGGAAAGTAACCTATTGGCAACCCTCTCATCCATCTGAACATGTGCATCCAGGTTCACAGCAGGTAAACTCTTGGCCTTGGAATCCACACTAACTGAGTGAACCAGAGCTTGGCTTAAGCAGCAACGTTCTCCCCTTTGATCCAAACAAGATTGATGGTATCAAATTAATGAGACATTTATGATCCTCTAAAACTGATAGATTTCTGCTGTGCACATGACATAGGTGTCAACTCCCATGAACTATAATGGAATTATATGGCCAAACAGTGGTTAAACCTTATCAAGAGGACATGAAACATGTTATAAATTATTCACACACTGTCACCAGTATTTTGACATCTGCCCACTGACGATAGGAACTTCTTATCCAGATCCTTTGGCTTACTTAGGGGTTTTGTCTTAGCAACATGTTCTGATCTTTACATATTTTTGTCCCATTAATTAGAATCATACATTGACGTACTTAAAAAGAGAGATACTTAGGTGCAAAAAATACTTTGGCTTGCAGACAATTACATTATCTAACAGCCAAGATCATTTCAATTTGTTTAATGGGAAAGTAGGCTTTTGTCCCAGCTCAAATGTCCAGGGTCATTGTCATTGTAAAGTCCCTTTGTCTGGGTTATATTGTAACCATATAATAATTTGTTGCTACATCGAATACCTTAGGTCTACGTAGAATGCTGATTCACACAAAATCGGTCTCTCATTTCGTTATGGTTATGGAGTTGTGTATTTAAGACTGTGAGCAGTTGTTTGGGGAAAAATAATGCATACCGTACAGGTTTGATGCTATTCATAAAACAAATATTTTCCATATTGCACATCATGAATTCTTCGCCACGAGTGTGGTAGTTCCACTGGGTGGCGAAATGAGAATACCATGTGCCACTAGAGGGAGCAGTATCCTATCTTGAGTGCTCGTCACCACCACTACTGTTGAATAGTACAGGGTGTTGGAAAAGGCAGTGGAAACCGTATGGCAATGCAATAGGTTTTTGTGAATGTTTACTTTATCTATATATTCTTAGGATATAACTATTTCTCAGTGGGTGATCACTGATCATGGTTTGAATATAACTTTTTGCCTAAGTCCAAATGGAGATAAGGACACAGTGTATTTGTAAAGAAACTCTCAGGCCAGATAGGTTCCCAGATAGGCCTCTAAGCCTTGCGTGGACCTGGAACCGACAGTATTTTAGCAACATGAAATCTTATTCAAATCTGTTCATATACACCCCCAGGACGAATATGACTATTTTTTATTACATTTTCTGAAATGTAAGCACTTTGATATGTTCACGTTTTCATAAATTCTTAGAAGGTTTGGGAATAACATATACTAAGGTATTTGTGAAAATTCGACAGCAATATAGAGTGAGAAAGCGGCCAATCTCAGATATAAAAAGTATCTAGACATTATCTAATTTCTTTTAGGATAGCATTTAGTTTTCAGCAGCGGAGATTTGTATAAACCTCGCTGTTTGTCTCGTCGACATTTGAAACACTGTTTCAATATTCAAATTCGATCTCCAGCTGTCGCGTAGTAATGAACGAGTCTGGACGAGACAGACAGACAGGCAGGCAGCTTTTCTCAGCCAGTCGAAACCCAGAATCATTTTTCTGGATATATACAAAGAAATATCAATAGAAAACAGGTACAACTTCAGCTAGTTTTTCTAGCTCCAGGTTAAAGTGATTGTGTTAGCTGTGTTGTTGGCTAGCTCCTCGGAACAACAATGTCCTGACGAGAGTAAATAGAGTAAATTAACAAACGCAAGGGATATGCTAACAGGATAACAGTCGTTCAGCATATCTAGCTAGCAAAGTGATTAACATTTCTTGCTAGCTAACCAAATGACACTTCGCATCTGTGGCTGTGTAGCCACCAAAAAAAATGATATGATGGGGAAAAAGTCAGTCACTCACCCACAGTGATGTAGAATACATAAGTAAACATACTTTAAAGTACTACATAAGTAGTTTTTTGGGGCTATCTGTACTTTACTATTGACAACTTTTACTTCACTACATTCCTAAAGAAAATAATGCACTTTTTACTCCATACATTTTCCCTGACACCCAAAGTTACTCGTTACATTTTGAATGCTTTGCAGAACAGGAAAAAGATCCAATTCACACTTCAAGCTCACCCCACGAGAAGCATTGCATGATCAACGCCACCCTCAGCAAGGAGATCTGCTGGAAGTGATGTCTCTCCCATCCTTAGACGTACTATCTCTAGGTAATCAGTCCAGATTATTTTCGTAGGGTGTGACCTATCCAACTCTACTTACTTCTTATTTGGATTTCATTGATAACATTGAAGTTCCAGGCACGAGAGTTGATGCCAGATGTCGGGATAGCAGGTAGCCTTTTGCTTAGATGTTGCTTAGCTTGGTTGATGGAAGTTAAGTTTAAATATTGTCCGTTAAATATAAATATTGTCAGTTAATCATTCCACTTAAATTGGCTGGTTAGTTGGATAACAAACATACTGTGTAGCTACATCTACAAATTGACCTGGCTAATTGATAGTTTGAGGAGGAGTGACATGATGCTGTGCTGTTACATTTGTAAATTACCTGGTATAACAGCAAAATGAGCTAAAAAGGAAACATCTGCTAACTACTTTAATCATTGCATTATTGCAAATTTTCCATTGGGAAAGAAAAATGGCCCTGAATTTACCAGAAAACGAAGCTCCACACAACAAGGGGGGTAAGAAATAATTTTAACATTACATATATAAATTCCCACTGTGCCCATGATAAAATGCAATGTGAATTGTGTTGTACCACTGAATAAAACTGTAAGAAGATGCACTCAGACCAGCTTTTGTGATTTAACTTATGTTAAGTACATTACTTTGGTTGGCTGCTTTGAGCAAATCTTGTATGTAGTATAACCTATTCTGGGATACGTGTGTGTTACAAGATATTTACAGAGGTTCACTGTTGCACTGCCAACTTTGGGAGCATGTGGTCCTTGAAAAACTCCTCTAGTCCAGCAATATGAGTCTGCCAGAGGTCGTCACGCTGGATGGGGATGGAGGCTTTGGTGGTTCACATAACGAAAAAGTAAAAGTCCCTTCCAATGATTTGGAGCTGCCCTTGGACCTGGTGCCAGTAAGGATGGTCTTCCCGGAGGCAGTAAAACCCTCCCTCCTCCTGGTTATAGAAATAGTTTGACTTCACTGCCTCGTCAATGGTAAGTTCCCTTGCACCTTAGGGACACTTGACCTCCACCACTGCTGTGGTGCCCAACAGACCATCCGGTGAGGCACCCAGGATCCTGGACCCCATAACCCAAAGCTGTGACTCCAGCAAATCCATCCCTGTAGCTATTTTGAATACCTTGATGCCCTCCTCTTCATTATCGGTGCCCCACTTTACAGACAACACCCCCATCCAACGACTGTGATCTGAGGATCCTTTTTTAGCAGCGATGGAGTAATGAACTTGGCCCTAAACACTGCTCTAAAATTGCTGGCTGTCAACTTCGCTCTCCTCGCGGTATGCCAGTTGGGGTTGATGCACTGTTCAACAGTTGCCTGCAGTATAGCCTCCTGATGCTCGACTGATAGCACCATGCCAGCCAGGATCCCTGCATGCCCCAGGTGCCCTTGTTTTTTAAAAATGTCCGGTGATGACAGGAAGGTAGTGGTCAAGGAGTCATGTCATTCCACTGAACCTGCCCCGGAGACGGTTCCTTAGCCACTGAAGATCCTCTTCTGTGGGCTCTCGGGTCAGAGGGTGGTAGTCTTCGACCGGGTACAGGTCCTCCACTGACTGCACCTGGTCGGGCACAGCTGGCTTCCTCCACTCGCATTACACATCTGTACAGCCAATATCGTGAATCGCAAAAACAGCCAATGCAGCTGCATGGCTACACTGCACTCTACAGGGGGATTCACATGTGGTAAAGAGAATCACCTATTACCTATGGAGACCTAGCAAGAGGACGGATGTTAAGTGCCTTTCTATGCATGACTTTGAACACCTTGAAATATGTGTGTTGTAAGAAATTAGCTATATAAATCAAGTTTGATTTGATTGATGGCGTTACAGCTATAGAATATTTAATGAGAACAAGTGCAGTTTTTCCATAAACTTTTAATTGATATTTTGGGATTTTATCACTTGACATATCAATCATATAGTGGGAAGGATCCCACAAATCAAGACTGTGTGAAGGCATGTTCCACCCCAAGTAAATAAACACTGCCTTTAAAGATTTGTCTCTGGTCATGAAACTACAATAAAGACTGGATGTTTAAACAAACTCAATTCTGAATGCCAATAGATGTTTAGATATATTCTCCTCAAGGACAACATTCTAGAACTGAGTTATCACTCGTCTAAGTCTGGTAGCTGGGGTAATCTGGTGAATTACTTTATAATTGATTAAGTGGCTCTTTCTTTGTAGAATGTCGATAGTAGTAAAGAACACATTATATTGCTAAGATGCTCAAACTTAACTTGATAGCTACACTCACCGACATAATATAAATTCCATCCCTCATGCTGGCCCTGACCAAATTGGTAAGTTGCCCCTAGGTTTAGATGCACTTCTCCACATGGCCAGACTTACAGAGGTCTTCTCCCCTTTAAATGCTCTTATGTTCATCCTTGATTTTAATTATTTTTTTTTAAATCTACTGCTCTGCTAACTATATAACTGAAGTGTAGTCAGTGGCTAGCTAAGACAGAGAAAGGGGACAGAAGTTCATGGATAGGACACGGGTCTCTGTTTGCACTGGTGAATGGAAGTTGACAGTGTCGGCTAGAGATGACGTGCAGGAGCTCCCTGCAGGAATTTGTAGTCTTGCTGAGATCTTCTGTTGCTAATTAGAATTTCACATTTTTGAGAGTAAATTGTGGCGAATATATTGATTAAACTGACCTTGTCCGAGAGAGAATTACACAGGCTATCAAATGTCATGCCAGGGTAAGCCTACACCAAACACAGACCTTATGAAGTAGTTCTAAAATCACAAACGCAAAAATGAAAGGGGAAAAACTGTTGAAACCATTACCGGGTATTACCGCTAGGTTTTATGGGTATTATGACGCGTCCACTGTGCCGGACTATGGAGACTAATATATTGATAAATGTCACCTTGTCCGAGGGAGATTTACATTGTTATTACAACGTCTCACCAGGGTAAGCCTACACGAAACACAGCCCTTATTTTAAGTGTTTTTAAAATTCCCTATTCCCCATTCAAACTGAATGGTAGAAATACATTTCCCTGTTTGACCGCTAGGTTTAATGGGTATTTTGACACCTCCACTGTGGGGCTCTATATTTTTGGGATTACCAAGAAATGTATTGGTGAATTATATAAATCATGCATTGAACTGCACCCATCTATTCTCCCAACAATGCTGTACATCATGTACGTCAATGTTGAGTCAAATAGAACATATTTTTAAAACCATCAATCAATCAAAGCCCTTCTTACATCAGTTGATGTCACAAAGTGATGGACAGAAACCCAGCCTAGAACTCCAAACAGCAAGCAATGCAGGTGTAGAAGCACGGTGGCTAGGAAAAACTCCCTAGAAAGGCCAGAACCTAGGAAGAAACCTAGAGAGGAACCAGGCTATGAGGGGTGGCCGAGGGTAGATTATATCAGAACATGGCCAAGATGTTCAAATGTTCATAGATGACCAGCAGGGTCAAATAATAATAATCACAGTGGTTGTAGAGGGTGCAACAGGTCAGCACCTCAGGAGTAAATGTCAGTTGGCTTTTCAAAGCCGATCAATCAGAGTATCTCTACTGCTCCTGCTGTCTCTAGAGAGTTGAAAACAGCAGGTCAGGGACAGGTAGCACGTCAGGTGAACAGGTCAGGGTTCCATAGCCGCAGGCAGAACATTTGAAACTGGAGCTGCAGCACGACCAGGTGGACTGGGGACAGCAAGGAGTCATCAGGCCAGGTAGTACTGAGGCATGGTCCTCCGAGAAAGAAAGAAAGAAAGAAAAGAAAAGAAGGAAAAGAAGAAAGAAAAGAAAGAAAAAAGAAAGAAAGAAAGGGGTTAGAGTTCACGAGAGAGGTGACTACTGGTAAATTAAAGATTTTACATTCTCAGGATTACATTCTCTGTAGAGAAAATATAGCTAGCAAAAAATTCCTGAATAACTAGCTTGATTAGCCTATTGCAAAACTACAACTCAGCTATTCTGTTAATAGTCAAGGTCACATTGTCTGTTGACCATATTCTCATTAAACCTGGGGACTTTCCGGATAAAGGCTTAGGGATCTCACATAGAATTACATACTGTATTAGAACACTAACATGATCATTTAATAGGATCTCTGTGGTTGCATGGTTCAGGAGTTGAGGCTTGAGGCGTTGAGGAGTTAAGCTGGTGTGGGTGAGAGACTTCCCAAACTCACCTAGTCTGGACCTAGCTGGACCCCGACCAGTGGATTCTCTGCCATTATTCACAGTTCACAGCCAAGACTAGTGGATAACAACTGAGCAGCTTAATCCACTTATATTATTAACCATGGCTCTTACAAGGGGGTTCTGTGAGGAGAAGCCTTCATCAGCAATCTGGCATCTGTGGGACTGGTGAGTGGGACCATCTGGACCATTTGAATACAAAACAACAACACAATAGCTTCAAAATAAACTAGATACACTAACAACAAAGCCACACTCATTCAAATGAAAATCTGAAATATCACATTTACATAAGTATTCAGACACTTCACTCAGTACTTTGTTGAAGCACCTTTGGCAGCGATTACAGCTTGGAGTCTTTTGGGTATGACGCTACTAGCTTGGCACATCTGTATTTGGGGAGTTTCTCCAATTCTTCTCTTCAGATCCTCTCAACCTCTTTGGATGGGGAGCATCACTGCACAGCTATGTTCAGGTCTCTCCAGAGATGATCGATCGGGTTCAAGTCCGGGCTCTGGCTGGGCCACTCAAGGACATTCAGAGACTTGTCCTGAAGCCAAGCCTGCGTTGTCTTGGCTGTGTGCTTAGGGTCATTGTCCTGCTGGTAGGTGAACCTTCACCCCAGTCTAAGGTTCTGAGCGCTCTGGAGCAGGTTTTCGTGCAAGGATCCCTCTGTACTGTACTCTATTCATCGTTCCCTCAATCCTGACTAGTCTTCCAGTCCTGCTGCAACCACCATGCTTCAACGTAGGGAGGTTGCCAGGTTTCCTCCAGACGTGAGGCTTGGCATTCAGGCCAAGTAGTTTAATCTCTTGTTTCTCATGGAGAGTCCTTTAGGGGTCCTTTGGTCACTCTAACATAAAGACCTGATAGGTGGAATGCTGCAGAGATGGTTGTCCTTCTGGAAGATTCTCCCATCTCCTCAGAGGAACTCTGGTGCTCTGACAGAGAGAGCATCAGGGTTCTTTGTCACCTCTCTGACCAAGGCCCTTCTACCCCGATTGCTCAGTTTCTTCTTCAATTTAATGATAGAATGATAGAGGCCACTGTGTTTTTGGGGACCTTCAATGCTGCAGAAATGTTTTGTACCCTTCCCCAGATTTTTGCCTTGACACAATCCTGTCTCGGAGCTCTACGGACACTTCCTTTGACCTCATGGCTTGGTTTTTGCTGTGACATGCACTGTGGACTGTGGGACCTTATATAGACAGGTGTGTGCCTTTCCAAATCATGTCCAATCAATTGAATTTACAACAGGTGGACTCCAATCAAGTTGTAGATAAATCTCAAGGATGATCAATGGAAACAGGATCCACTTGAGCTCAATTTTTTGCCACATAGCAAAGGGTCTGAATAATTATGTAAATAGGGTATCTGTTTTTTGCTTTTATAAATTTGCTAAATACTCTAAAAGCCTGTTTTCGCTTTGTCATTGTGGGCTATTGTGTGTAGATTGCTAAGTTCTTTTTATTTCATTAATTTTAGAATAAGCCTGTAACGTAACAAGATGTGAAAAACGTGAAAGGGTCTGAATACTTTCTGAAGGCACTGTATATATGAAACTATTTATTTAATACATTTTTAGCTCTTGATCAAACATGGATGCAACTCAGAGATTTGTTTAACAAAGATATTTGTTTTCACACACACACACACACACACACACACACTTTACCTGATTGAGCAACCCTTCCCTTGAGACAATGGGTGGCAGGCCTTTCTCTCCCACCTTGCAACATGGTCTATTCATTTCTACAGCGCTGCTATGGACCTATCCATCGGCCCTAGATGCCTCATCTCATGCCAGAATGCTTAAGGAATTCGGTTCAGGCTGAGCTGACAATTTAGCAAGCTCCTATAGAGGAAAGAGAAACATAACTTATTCATGCCCCCTAACCAGATATATCTGTCTAAGAAACAGTACCGGACGGCAGGTAGGCTCAAGGTCAGGGTAGGCAGAGGTCAATAATACAGAGGTTGGGCAAAGGTACAGGCTCAGGGTCAGGCAGAGGGGTCAGGCAGGCAGAGGGTGAGAAAAATAGAGACTGGGAAAAGCAGGAGCTGAGAACAAAAACGCTGGTTGACTTGACAAACAAGACGAACTGGCAACAGACAAACAGAGAACACAGGTATAAATACACAGGGAATAATGGGGAAGATGGGCGACAGCTGGAGGGGGGTGGAGACAATCACAAAGACAGGTGAAACAGATCAGCGTGTGACACATGCACATGTTTTTAAGAACAAAAATAGGTGACAGGTTTGAATCCTGAGCAGAAGGCCTCAGACATACAAAAGCAAAACTCATTCTTAGCTTGCTAGTATCTTCCAAAAACAATTCATACTGTATTTAAGAACAATATTTACATTTTCAGTGAGATAATCAAGTCCTATAATAGCATGAAATATATTCATGGGTCCTCTCCATCAAGACGCTGGACCTTACCTGTCTTAGTGAGGAAGAGCAGTGTGTAGGATTCAGTGTTTTGTGGTTGTCCATTAAGGTTTTGGAATCTCTTGTGTTTGGGTCCCTTTATGCACAGTGAACACAGACAAGGGTACTGATTATTTTTCACTTCTTGTAAGTAAATAAGGTGCTTAAATCACGGGTTAATCCGGTTGGTGATGTTCTGACTATAATCTGGCTTCGCTTCTGAATCCGCCCATGCCTCCCATAAAAACAATTAGGGCTTTATGTAACTGTGAAGACACACACACACACTTACGATGGGAAAATATATTGTCCAAACACTAAAGATCATTAGGATTAGAGAAATCATACCCCAGCACATGCTGGAACACAACAACTAATGAGCATTAGTTATTGTGTTCCAGCATGTAAATCCTTACTGCTGATGATAGAATACTACCACCAGCACTGCTTTGAAGACCTTGAGACTAGTTTGGAGATCCTTGAGTATGATTAAACAGCCAGCAGGCTAAAATAGTATTTTGGAAATGAAATGTAGGGTTATGTGAAGCGCCACTTGAGAGGCATCCCTAACCATCAATATTGTAGTGTCATCTACCAGCCGGATCGCTCTGTCAAAACTATTGCTTTCAAATGTTTTGAACCTTGGTGCTCTATGTGTTGTTCTAATCAGTCCTGATAATTGACTTGCTAAAGGCCGCCTGAAGCTGTATTGTGTGAGCTAGTGTTACACTAGGCTTTGTTTGGCTCTGATGTACATGACTGGCGTGGTGAAACAGCTTTAAGGTTATTTACTGTATGTGTTGTGCTCCATGAAGTCCGTGTACAAACTCAGCGGGAACAAACGTGATGCAGTAAACACTAGTGCTTCTGTTGTGTCACACACACACACACACTTGAACACACTAAGGCACACACAAACAAACACACACACACACACGTAAGCAGTGCCATGTGAGTCACCATGATCGTAGTTATTTAAGAACCTGTTTTTACATAACATGTCTATTTTTACCACCAGCATTTACTGTCTGAATGGAGTTTCTGCTGAGGCTATTCTTATCCCCCTGTTAGCAGTAAAATACAATGTGCACTCTAAGGTGAAATCACACTACTGGGTGCTTCTTGCCAGCTGTCTGGAACTTTCTGTAGTTCTCTAGAGACACCTGGCTCTGAGGAGTGGCTACGTGTGGCTGTAGACACAGGGGAGGATGGCAAGAGGCTGAACATGAGGCATGGGCCTGAATGATTGGCTAACGGGCCCAGCAGAGAAGTACCACCACTACTCAGCCCCTCTTCATTCACTCTCCATTCGTTTAATTAAAGGCACTTCTGGGTAGTTAGAGCATTGTGTACTGTACTCCTGGCACTACTCTGAAGCATTACACACAATATTATGGTCTATTTCCTGAATAGCTCTTTAGGCATTAGTAGTTGTTGAGAGCTCTTTAGTTGTTCTGTAGTTCTTTAGTTTTTCTGTAGTTCTTTAGTTTTTCTGTAGTTCTTTAGTTATTCTGTGGTTCATTAGTTATTCTGTGGTTCATTAGTTATTCTGTAGTTATTTTGTTGTTCTGTAGTTCTTTAGTTGTTCTTGTCACGACTCCTACCGAAGGTGGCTCCCCTTCCTGTTCGGGTGGCGCTCGGCGGTCATTGTCACCGGCCTACGAGCTGCCACTGATCCCTTTTTTCCCCTTTTCTGTTAATTGGTTTCACTTGTGTTTAGTTTAGGCTGATTGGTTGGGCTTTATTTACCAGCCGGCCCGCCTGCTGGTTGTGCGGGATTATTTCAATGTACATGTGTACACAGCTGTATGTCACGGTTGTCCGTGTGTTTGGGTTTTTGCTGGACTGTTTAAGTCCCCCATGTTTGGGGCATTTGTTTTGGTTGGCGTCTGTTAACCGTTGTGATGCATTAAAAGTGAGCGCTACCCTGAACTCTCTGCTTCCCGCGCCTGACTTCTTCCCCACTACACCCCGGGCGTTACAGTTCTGTAGTTCTTTTAAAAGCCACATACTGTGCTAGCAAACGACAAGCTGATGGCTGTACTATACAGTGCCTTGCGAAAGTATTCGGCCCCCTTGAACTTTGTGACCTTTTGCCACATTTCAGGCTTCCAACATAAAGATATAAAACTGTATTTTTTTGTGAAGAATCAACAACAAGTGGGACACAATCATGAAGTGGAACGACATTTATTGGATATTTCAAACTTTTTTAACAAATCAAAAACTGAAAAATTGGGCGTGCAAAATTATTCAGCCCCCTTAAGTTAATACTTTGTAGCGCCACCTTTTGCTGCGATTACAGCTGTAAGTCGCTTGGGGTATGTCTCTATCAGTTTTGCACATCGAGAGACTGAAATTTTTCCCATTCCTCCTTGCAAAACAGCTCGAGCTCAGTGAGGTTGGATGGAGAGCATTTGTGAACAGCAGTTTTCAGTTCTTTCCACAGATTCTCGATTGGATTCAGGTCTGGACTTTGACTTGGCCATTCTAACACCTGGATATGTTTATTTTTGAACCATTCCATTGTAGATTTTGCTTTATGTTTTGGATCATTGTCTTGTTGGAAGACAAATCTCCGTCCCAGTCTCAGGTCTTTTGCAGACTCCATCAGGTTTTCTTCCAGAATGGTCCTGTATTTGGCTCCATCCATCTTCCCATCAATTTTAACCATCTTCCCTGTCCCTGCTGAAGAAAAGCAGGCCCAAACCACGATGCTGCCACCACCATGTTTGACAGTGGGGATGGTGTGTTCAGGGTGATGAGCTGTGTTGCTTTTACGCCAAACATAACGTTTTGCATTGTTGCCAAAAAGTTCAATTTTGGTTTCATCTGACCAGAGCACCTTCTTCCACATGTTTGGTGTGTCTCCCAGGTGGCTTGTGGCAAACTTTAAACGACACCTTTTGTGGATATCTTTAAGAAATGTCTTTCTTCTTGCCACTCCTCCATAAAGGCCAGATTTGTGCAATATATGACCGACTGATTGTTGTCCTATGGACAGAGTCTCCCACCTCAGCTGTAGATCTCTGCAGTTCATCCAGAGTGATCATGGGCCTCTTGGCTGCATCTCTGATCAGTCTTCTCCTTGTATGAGCTGAAAGTTTAGAGGGACGGCCAGGTCTTGGTAGATTTGCAGTGGTCTGATACTCCTTCCATTTCAATATTATCGCTTGCACAGTGCTCCTTGGGATGTTTAAAGCTTGGGAAATCTTTTTGTATCCAAATCCGGATTTAAACTTCTTCACAACAGTATCTCGGACCTGCCTGGTGTGTTCCTTGTTCTTCATGATGCTCTCTGCGCTTTTAACGGACCTCTGAGACTATCACAGTGCAGGTGCATTTATACGGAGACTTGATTACACACAGGTGGATTGTATTTATCATCATTAGTCATTTAGGTCAACATTGGATCATTCAGAGATCCTCACTGAACTTCTGGAGAGAGTTTGCTGCACTGAAAGTAAAGGGGCTGAATAATTTTGCACGCCCAATTTTTCAGTTTTTGATTTGTTAAAAAAGTTTGAAATATCCAATAAATGTTGTTCCACTTCATGATTGTGTCCCACTTGTTTTTGATTCTTCACAAAAAAATACAGTTTTATATCTTTATGTTTGAAGCCTGAAATGTGGCAAAAGTCGCAAAGTTCAAGGGGGCCGAATACTTTCGCAAGGCACTGTATTTATACTTGGAAACACGTACTTGATCTAAGGCTGGAAGATTTTTGGCACGTCTGTTGATAGCATACGATATTGTACTGCGTCAGACCGTCCACAGCCCTTTCTGTGCTGATGTTCAATGTCTGCACTTTGGTTACCATTTTACAGTGTGTATAGGTGTGTTGTTGCTTTTTATTCATTTGTACCTTAGGTGAAGAGGCTGAGAGGGACCATACATTTGCCGACTATTTCTGACATATCAAATGAATTGAACTGACATTTAAAAACTTCCGGGGGCAGTAAAAAATAACAGAAGGTGTATGACAAACAAGTAATGGTTCTACTATTTACTGGTTAAACTAAATCTTTTGAATACAATTTTGACGGCATGAATATCAATGGCATGGTCAGCTTCAGCAGCAGTGATTAACAGTAGAAGTTCAATTAGCTTGGCCCTTCGTATAAGCCGGCTGCCATCTTGTGTTGTGGTGTTGCACTGTATTTCTAGGGTGAAATATGGGCCGCGCACAATGGACGTAATGCACCACAAGGGGTCAACAGTTCATTGGCAACAATCCGCTCACGTAAAGGCTTGCAATGGCTGGATTAATATGTTAGTATCATTAAATGTGTACATTGGTTAAATCCCTCATCTCCATTTGAGGTTTGCGATGAAAGAACTGTTTAATTCATTCGATATTGATTATAAAGTAATAGTAGTTATATCCAACGTAATATTGAATAACAAACATTAGAGACTATACTGTTTTACACACACTCATAAGCAAATGCTTGAAGCACGCACCCTCGTAAAGGAAGTCAGACGCAGGTTCATAGGAATGAAATGTATGCCTATGCATGTGCACATCACATGCACACAGACAGACACACCTCCCTCGCCAGCCTTGTCTCTCTCACAGGTAGCAGATCTGATAGTATGAATCTATTCATGTGGAGATTATCCAGCTGACCTTTTGTATAAGATGGTTAAGGAACCTTAATATAGCCGGTGTGGAAAGATTAATGGCATTTTATCATCGGGCTTGTCTTATTGTCTCATAGACCCCCATACGTGTCTGTCTCTCACTTAATCATGTAATATGTAATATTGTAATTGGATGATAAAAACAGATACTGCAGCAAGTAAGGCTACTGTGTTAATTTTTAAAATAAAATCTTAAAGCTTAAATGAATATAACTAACAAATCTTTTTCTGCTTCTGAAGGCTACAACCGGCAGAGGCCTGTGAAAGATCCCATAGCAGTGGTACTGACTGAGGACAACAGAATTGGGGTGCTGAGATAATCAACTAGTGGCCTGGTTAAATAGGGCTTAGCAACGTGGAGTGCTTTTTTTTAAAATAAGAAAGTTAAGAGCTTGTGTGTGTGGTGCCTGCCTTGGGCAAGAGCAGGCTACAGTTGGAGACAAACCAAACGGGGGGACATCTTAAGGCTAACTGCTTTCAGACATGTGCCTCCTTCGAGGGAGTCCGGATCTCTTTTCCTTCAGGCTCGTTTTCTAAACCTGGCGAGGGGCAAAAGAAGAGGAGGTAATCGGCCAATGAAAGGACTGGGTTGGCCTCCTTCATAGAGATCACCTGATCAGTTTTGCATGAGCAGATCCTGGCTCACCTTCAACACTATTAAGAGAAAAGCTTGCTGATGACAATGGGATTGGACTCAGCCCTCCCTCCCCTGCCATTGCAAGTGTCTCCTCTGTTCACACCAGGACCTAACTAACGTGCCTGCCCTCTTTTTAAGGGAGTTTGGGGATTACATAGTGTGAACTTGCCCTCTTTTTTATTTGCTAGTAATCAATAGATAATTGGTTTTGTCGTCTTTTTAGAGACCGTGGTTTGACGACTGGGACTGGGGGAGAACCAGTACATCCCTAACCCAAGATGAGTGCGACGAAGGAAGATGTTGAGAAGTTCCTGGATGGGAACCCGGCTTTCGCCCAGGGCTACTTCAACAAGAAGCTCACACCGGGAGCCCTCTCTGTGATGGCAGGCATCTCGGAGTCCAAGGTGGACTTTGGGATGTTACAGGAGCTGGGTCAGATAGAGGAAGGCCAGATCCTGTTCGACCTGATCAAAGAAATGCAGGAGAACGTGAACATGGAGAAAGTGGTGTTTAAGATTCTGAAGAGGATCGTCGCCCTGATCCAAGCTGACCGCTGCAGCCTGTTCATGTACCGGGAGAGGAACGGCATCGCAGAGCTGGCCACTCGTCTCTTCAACATCACTACAGAGTCAGAGCTGGACGACTGTGTGGTGCACCCTGACCATGAGATCGTCTTCCCCCTGGACCTTGGGGTGGTGGGAAATGTGGCCCAGACCAAGAAACACGTCAATTTGAAAGACGTCAATGAGGTAAGAGTCAGATGGGGAAAAGAAGCATAAATGTTGTGGTAGTGATGAGAACAGACAGACAGTCCCAGAGGCTAGGAGCCAGTGAGATTGTGTTAATAGTCTTTTACAAGGGCCTTGTCATACGCTCCTACATGATATCATCTTCTAGCTGTACCAAAATAAATAGATGTATCACGTTTATGTTCAACCAGAGAGAAAAGTGAATAGTTATTTAATCCGTGCCTATCTGAACGTACGCATATTGTTAAAATTGTGTTTTTTGCTAAAACGCAGTGACACACAAAGTGGTATCGCAACTATACAGTACTGTGGGGATCTTCTAAATGTATATCTGGAGACAATATAAATCCTCTTGACAGATGTAATCCAGTTATTGTATATCCCTTGACCCCCTGTTGTAACTGGGATTAGGGCACCTGTTCTGGGGCATTTACACTAGGGTCAGCAGGAAGCTAACACGGTTCAAATTCATTTATATTTCACATTGCCCAGATTTACATTCACCCTTGATAATGGAGTGTACTTCTTACCTGAGCAGTTATAATTCTTTAATAAATTGTGTTTTGTCTTTGAATATGCCAGAGGAAAACATGTATTAATCTGTGGTCTATAATGACAAGCCATCTGAAAAAAAGGCTCAAAATCAAGGCCATGTACTGGCTCATAGACAGACCCGTCTTAACACATCCATGTGGGATCTCTGAAGTCGGTGATTTGTTTTGTTTTCTGTCATACAGAGCAGTCACTTCAGCTCATTCGTTGATGACCTGACAGAGTACAAGACCAGGAACATTTTAGCCTCGCCCATCATGAACGGAGAGGATGTGGTGGCTGTGATCATGGCCCTGAACAAGACCACTGGACCACACTTCACCACTGAGGATGAGGATGTGAGTACTGAGGACGAAGGCTCTCTGAGAATAGGACCTACACATGTCCAAGTGTCAGTGTCACAATGGAAATACTAAGAGGAGGTTATTGCATGAATAAGTTGGGGATGAGTAATCAACAGGTTTTCTCCCTTCCCAAAGTGAATTTACTCAAAGCGTACGTGGCATATAAACACTGACTGATGTTGTAGAACACAAGCGTGTCCATCAAACAAGCACAGGGAACACATACAAACTGTGCCATTGCTGCCTAAATGAAGAGGAAGGTCACATTCACTCACACCTGATGTTTTCAAATACTCCCTCTTGTCTTTCCTTTACCACCTTGATTACACATCAATGCATGTATTTCTCTTTGACAATAATTCACATTTTTGATCTCCCAGCTTTTTTTGAAGTATCTCAGAATAGCCACTTTGAACCTGAAGATTTACCAGCTGAACTACCTGTACAACTGTGAGACTCGAAAAGGACAGGTGAGTCTGCTGTCTGTACTGATATTCAGAGGAATTACTAGTTGCAGATGACAATATGGTGAACACACAAAAAAGGCCTTTTGATTTTATTTTTTAGCTTTCACACATTTAATGATATATCAACCAACTGGTTATTAGCTGATCCTTCGTGGTTGTTGTTTTTCTGTCGGGTATAGGTCCTGTTGTGGTCTGCCAACAAGGTGTTTGAGGAGCTGACAGACATTGAGAGACAGTTCCACAAAGCCCTGTATACAGTGCGGGCCTACCTGAACTGTGACAGGTACTCTGTGGGCCTATTGGACATGACCAAGGAGAAGGTGGGTGACACTGTCTGCATGTAGCCGGGCCATTCCTGAATTGCGGTATTGTCTTAAGCCTTCGAAGGTTTTTATAGATCTATAATATATATTCAGTATTTTTGTTTAATTGCTTGCATTCAAAATAATAGGTATCCCCAAATCCTCAAAACATGTCACTACAACTCCACTCATCACGTCTGGAACAAGACAATTTGCTTGCCCTAAGTACTTTAAACCATGCACAAACAAAGTTTTGCAATATAAAGGACTTGCATTATGTTTCATCACTGATAAACAGTTTACGTGTGATATGTAACTATGTGTGATTTTAAAGTGTTTTTCATGGTTGCAAAGGTGAGGGACGTACAGTAAAAGCCACCGCAGTTCAAGAATGATCCAGCCATTTAGTCATCATAAAGAATAGTTATTATTGGTCTCCTCTAGTAATACTGTAGCCCACAAAACATAGCTCTAGCAGTATTTGTTCATATTTTGCACCTACAGCACTACAGTGCCTTCAGAAAGTACTCAGACCCCTTGACATTTTGCCCATTTTGTTGTGTTACAGCCTGAATTTAAAATAATAAAACTGAGATTATTGTTCACTGGCCTACACACAATACCCAATCATGTCAAAGTGGACTTATGTTTTTAGAATGTTTACAAATGAATTAAAAATGAAAAGCAGAAATGTATTGTGTTAATTAATAAGTATTCAACCCCTTTGTTTTGGCAAACCTAAATAAGTTCAGGAGTAAAAGTTTGCTTAACAAGTGTCATTAATAAGTTGCATGGGCTCACTCTGTGTGTAATAATAGTGTTTAACATGATTTTTGAATGACTACCTCGTCTCTGTAACTCGTAACATACGATTTCAAACACAGATTCAACCAGGGAGGTTTTCCAATGCCTCGCAACTAAGGTCACCTATTGGTAGATGGGTAAAAATAAAATAAAAAGCAGACATTGAATATCCCTTTGAGAATAGTGAAGTTCAATGGCGGTCAGTGGCATTAAATATGTTAATATGTAAAATGTTTTTTTTTATGAGCATGGCCTTATTTCTATTACAGCATATTGGACGACTGTATTCCATTCACCCAGCTCAATGTAACATTGATAGGTTTAGGCTACTACATGACACTAGAATTGTCCCTATACCTATCATAAGGTTGCTACAACCTAGCCTATGAATGAAAGTTTACAACGTAGGTGCACAGGTCGAGAGAAAAAATAAAGTAATCAAGGTGACAGACAGTGACATATTCAACACTGCCATGCACACTCTTGCCTGCGTCTAGCTGATCGAGGGTGTAATCATTAGTCCAACAGTTGCAAACAATAGTTTCTATTAGACAAATTCAGGTATGTTTATCCCTGTTTCATTCCGTTAAAGAAGCGTTTTTCAACAGAATCAGCGGAATTAATAAATCCCTGTTCACACACGAACACAGTTCACTTTCATAGCAGCCGCATACAAACAGCATGATCATTTTGCGTGTAGAAATCCTTCTCGCATCTATGTGCTCTGTTCTCACCTTTTCCTTTTGCTTGTGGACTTCAGTGAACAACACATCAGTAGTCTGTGAACAGGCGGGAAAAAAACATAATATCATAACCGTTAAACGCTACACACAGCCTTGTTATCACCATATTAGCTAACGTCATAGTTAGCTAACATAGCTACTAGAATTAACGTGTTCGTTAACCTGCTACAATCATGCAGTACAGTGTACAGTCAGCAAGCAGTTTAGCAGTTACAGCGGCAGGCCCGGTGGAAATAAATTAATAAAACCAAACGCTTACCTTGACTTGGAAGAGTTCCAGTGTTGGATAGATATAGCTAACATAGCATCCCGCTCTGTTTGAGCCGGGTGTTTGAGTAGGATAAACTAGCTAGCAGCATTTGCTAGCTAAGAGAAAGAAAAATACAACAAAATATAGCTCTCTCTATCTCTCGCTTGCTTCTCCTTCATTTTTAAAGAAATGTATTTGATCAAAACTGTTCAAATATTATCTTTTTCTTTATTTGTTTCAACTACTCACCTCACTACATGCACTGCAGTGCTAGATAACTGTAGCTTACGCTTTCAGCTAGGGGTGTGCTGAGTAGTTGGACAAAACAAGTATCATAACGGATATGTATATCTGTATACATTATGATCAGAGTATTTTTTGTATTTATCCATGATCGGGAAAAAGTATTTTTCATATGCCAGCACGCATCTTTCTCATGTCAGTCGGTCATGTGCGAGGTTCTACGTGGTCTAAATAACTCAACTGGCTGTCTGTAAAGAGAAGGGCAGGCTGTACGTTGATCCTGTGGTTCTGATTGGATAGAGGGAAACTATATTTCTCCATCCACTTGCTTCATAATTTCACCCGATCAGTTTTCCTCTTTTTGAGCTGATCATTTAGATTGCTGCTGCTTGGCTGCTACTATGATAAATCACATGGCGAGGACGTTTGCTATCAAGCTATCAATGTGGATAATATCTCACGGATTCTGACTGAGTGACAAACTTGGCCGCCAGCAGCAAATTGAGGCCAGACAGACACACACACACACACACCCCTCCGCGCACTGCTCTGAATCTGTAGCTTCTTTGCAGGAATTTGGCCAACATCTATTTAGGCATATTAAAACACTTCCGTTTTTTCAGATCGCAAGTATCATCCGATCCGACAATCAACTGTCAAGTTACGGATACGATTACGAATACAAGTATCGCCATGTCGGCACACCTGCTTTCAGTACTATAATCAATCTCTGATCCATTGATTGGGTGGACAACATGTCAGTTCATGTTACAAGAGCTCTGATAGGTTGAAGGATGTCTTCCGGAAGTTGTCATAAATACTGTGTAAGTCTATGGAAGGGAGTGAGGACCATGAGCCTCCTAGGTTTTGTATTGAAGTCAGTGTACCCAGAGGAGGATGGAAACTAGCTGTCCTCCAGCTACACCATGGTACTACCCTACAGAGTGCTGCTGAGGCTACTGTCGACCTTCATTGCAAAACAGTGTGTTTTAATCAATTATTTGGTGATGTGAATATATTTAGTATAGTTTTATCTAAAAATTATAACTTTTTTAATGTTTCACTATTTACATTTTTATGAAAATCAATTAGGAGGATGGAGAAAACTAAGGACGGATCAACAACATTGTTGTTACTACACAATACTAACCTAATCCTAACCTAATGAAAAGAACAACATTTGTATAAAATAAAAATATTCCAAAACATGCATCATGTTGGCAACAAGGCATCCTATTACGGGTATGCTTGTAATCATTAAGGACTGGGGAGTTTTTCAGGATAAAAAATCAACTGAATAGAGCTAAGCACAGGCAAAATCCTAGAGGAAAACCTGGTACAGTCTGATTTCCACGAGACATTGGGAGATCAATTCACCTTTCAGCAGGATAATAATCTAAAACACAAGGCCAAATCTACACTGGAGTTGCTTACCAAGAAGACAGTGAATGTTCCTGAGTGGTTTTGACTTAAATTGTCTTGAAAATCTATTGCAAGACTTGAAAATGTTTGTCTAGCAAATATTTCACAATCCGGATGTGTAAAGCTCTTAGAGACTTACCCAGAAAGACTCATAGCTGTAAACACTGCCAAAGGTATTCTAACATGTATTGACTCAGGGGTGTGAATGCTTATGTAAATGAGATATTTCTGTATTTCATTTTCAATAAATTTGCAAAAATGTCTAAAAACAGGTATTCACTTTAACATTGTGGGGTATTGTGTGTAATAATTTATTTAATCCATTTTGATTTCAGGCTGTAAAACAACCAAATGTGGAGGCTCTGCAGTGGCGGATTTAGGTATAGGTGACATGGGCAGCCGCCCAGGGCGGCATCTTGCCGGGGGTGGCACGGGGGGACCCGCACAAAATGTTTTGGAATGGTGACATTTGCATGATCGGTTTTCTATCACTCATTTGCACATCACGTCAATGATATTGATGTCACCGTGTGGGACTGTGGGTCAATTAACCTTGTCGGAGTGGGCGCCCTGATTCTAGTTTGTGAGCTTGGCAGGCCACTGCCTGGGAAGGTTTCCCACTCAGAAGTACGAGATGGGGAGGGGGCTGGGGTAGGTTGACCTCAGGTCTCCCCACTGGAAGCCTGAGGTAGGGGGACCGGGGGAATGGGCGGACCTCTAACTTTGTACAGTACTAATGTGTGTGTGTGTGTGTGTGTGTGGGGGTGCCCAGGGAGCCATACAAGCTAGAACCGCCACTGAGGCTCTATAATATTATTAATATGCTATGTCTGACAATCCATCTGTGTTATTGCTTTGTTCCTATAGGAGTTCTTTGACATCTGGCCAGTGTTGATGGGAGACCAGCCCCCTTACTCTGGACCTCTTACCCCTGATGGCAGAGTAGGTGTTCATAACGATCTACTTATTATCCTATGAACTGGTCTTTACCTTTTTGCCTTTGTTTTTACAATTTTGTATTCCTGGTGTGTGATTTATTTTGTTTTTCTGTTATCTGTGATTCTAGGAAGTCATATTCTACAAAGTCATTGATTATATTTTGCATGGAAAAGAGGACATCAAAGTTATCGCGTACGTTTATTTAACTTTTCTCTGATCATTAATGTATAGTTGAAGTAGTTTCAACTCTGTATTATCAGACCTGGGTTCAAATACATGTGCATTTGAGTAGTTGGCATTATAAATATTTTTTTCTGTGTATTTAGTATTTTTAAATACACAGCCCAAAACAAGTACTTTTATTTGAGTATTTGAATGGTTATTTGTAAAGACCAAAAAGTCTACCAAATTGTATTTTAGAGGATTTTCAAATACTTATTTCAAAAACAATTTTCAAATACCTTTGTTAAACGCAAGCGAGTGCATTTTAGTCCGTGTAATGCACATTTTTCTAATCCTTTCCAAATGTATTTCCAAAGACATAAAAAATGTTCAACTACTTGTCTTTTCAAATAAAATATTTCTGAAAACTTACTTTGAATGTATGTTAAAGTGATTGAGCTATCTGAAATAGTATTTGAACCCAGGTCTGTGTTTGATACTGTATAGGAGAATAATCAGTGTGTGTTGTCTGACTGTGTTGTCAACAGGACTCCTACTCTAGAACACTGGGTTTTGTGTACTGGACTTCCCACATATGTGGCTGAAACTGGTCTTGTAAGTTTTTTAACTGGCATTCAGATACCAAGTTTTTGAAACGCTATCAGAATTTGGAATTGACTTGAAAATAACACAATGTTCAAATTGCCATGATTTGCATGTGTGTTGATGCTGTACTCTTTATTTTGAATATCTAGATATGTAACATCATAAATCCCGCAACAGAGGAGATGTTCAAGTTTCAGGTACATTTGCTTCCTCATAAAATCAAGTATCCTTGCATGTGGTTTTAGCAAACAGTTTAGCAACTTGCATAATTCCTGTTGACCATTTACCTTGTGTCTTCCCATAATACAGTCAGAACCCTTGGATGATAGTGGTTGGACCATAAAGAATGTGCTGTCCATGCCAATCGTCAACATGACAGAAGATATCGTGGGCGTGGCTACATTCTACAACAGGAAAGATGGGAAGCCATTCGATCAGCAGGATGAGGAGCTAATGGAGGTACTTTACTGTACTACAGCACGCAACTGTCTTCTCAACAACTCCTCTCTTCACAGAGAAGTCGTCAAGTCAAATGGCTCTATAAAGCCTTGATATCTGCATTTTTTTGTGTAGACCATTAATTTATACAATGCACTGTGGCAGTCAAATGCCTCCCACTCTCTTCGCCACATTGACCTGAGTGAACCTACTGTGAATGATAGTGTGATTGTCTGTCTACCCATGCTGGCTTCTGAGTGAACCTACTGTGAATGATAGTGTGATTGTCTGTCTACCCATGCTGGCTTCTGAGTGAACCTACTCTGAATGATAGTGTGATTGTCTGTCTACCCATGCTGGCTTCTGAGTGAACCTACTCTGAATGATAGTGTGATTGTCTGTCTACCCATGCTGGCTTCTGAGTGAACCTACTCTGAATGATAGTGTGATTGTCTGTCTACCCATGCTGGCTTCTGAGTGAACCTACTCTGAATGATAGTGTGATTGTCTGTCTACCCATGCTGGCTTCTGATGTAGTGTGACCTACTTCTGAATGATAGTGTGATTGTCTGTCTACCCATGCTGGCTTCTGAGTGAACCTACTCTGAATGATAGTGTGATTGTCTGTCTACCCATGCTGGCTTCTGAGTGAACCTACTCTGAATGATACTGTGATTGTCTGTCTACCCATGCTGGCTTCTGAGAGAACCTACTCTGAATGACATTGTTTCTGCTGGTCTCCCCAGGCTATGACTAACTTCCTGGGCTGGTCCCACCTCAACACAGACACCTATGACAGGATGAAAATGATAGAGAACCGGAAAGACATAGCTCAGGACATGGTGCTCTACCACGTCAAGTGCCGTGATGACGAAATACAGAATATCCTGGTGAAGCCTTGCTCACAGATATACACAGATCTAACCTCCTTTACAAGAGAAGTGTTATTTTAATATTTCACACTCATTGTTGTTTTATGTATCTTAGAAAACCAGACAGTATTTCAACAGAGAGCCCTGTGACTGTGAAGAGGAAGAGTTCCTGCAGATTCTGGTATTGCTACCTTATTTTTGTAGAATAACAATTTGGTCATAATCTGGAGGTTGTAGAATTATCTCTGATTTAGTCACTAGAGTATACTTTTAAGTACTGGAACAGTAGGCCTGCATTTGAAAGCTCTAGCTAGATTTATATGGTTGTATAGGTATAGGATCTTCATTTGATCACCCTGTAGCAGGAAATGTAAAACGTATAGTGTATTTGAGGTTTAAAAAGGCTTGATTGTCCCGACAAAATTGCCCATTAATTATTATCGACATAATAATTAAAATGTCCTGTTGCTGCAGGATCATTTTCCTGCTGTAGAAAACTAGCTAAAATTAAGATCCTTCATCTGTATGTTTAGTTTTTGTTAATAATGCCGTAATAATCATGCATTATCACACAGAAAAAAGAACTGCCTGGCCCCAAGAAGTTTGAGATCTATGAGTTCGGGTTCTCTGACTTTGACTGCACAGAGCTGGAGCTGGTGATGTGTGCGATCCAGATGTTCTATGAGGTCGGAGTGGTCAAGAAGTTCCAGGTTCCACAGGAGGTATGGTGCAATCATGATCTGTACTGCGACATCTTTCAGTGCCGGGAAAGTGTCAATTCTGAATGATCTCCGTGCAGTTTGTCATTAGTTACTTTATTACTCTCCCATACTATCTGTATATGCTCTAACAGGCATCTTTATTTATTTCAACAGGTTCTGGTACGCTTCATGTACTCTATCAGCAAAGGCTACAGGAAAATGCCCTATCACAACTGGCGCCACGGTTTCAATGTCGGACAGACCATGTTCACACTGTTGACGGTAGGAATGCTTACACCTCAGTAATGTACCCTAACATGTTTTCTTACTTGCCAAAAAAGCTTAACTGAAGGCATGATTGAAAGATCTCTAATTCTGAGAGTCAAACGGCTGTATTTTGTTGTGTCAGACAGGGAACATGAAGAGATACTACACAGATCTGGAGGTGATGGCAATGATCACATCTGCTTTCCTCCATGATATCGACCACAGGGGCACCAACAACCTCTACCAGGTGAAGTGAGTACTCCTGGGAATCGCTGCTCTCTTTTCACTCTGCTCTCTGAAAGTTGGTACTGATGTTGGATCTTCATTTGACCAGTATTGTCACAGCAAAAATAATGATTTGACTGTTTAGTCCACTATGTTGCTTGATCGGTGGTTAGGCTATTAGCTGGCCAAACGTATGTTACATGAAAAATGCAATACTGTTAGTGTGCGTTAGTGTGAAATAAGGATCCTACATCTGTACAACCAGTCCTTAAATTATCTATGGGTCTCTTCTTTTACTCACTCTCTCATGATGACTGAGGCCTTGCATGTAGAGAAGCACCTTGATTAGCTTTGTGTGATGAATGGCTTATGATGAGCTCTTTACAGTGTCTGGTCTGATCTCCCCTCACAAATAGATCTGGTAACCCACTTGCCAAGCTTCACGGCTCATCCGTCCTGGAGAGGCATCATCTAGAATTTAGCAAGTTCCTCCTGGCAGACGAGGTACGTAAGGTTTTTTGTATCTCAGCCATAAACATTCACTACTACAGTAGAACATTTTAGGTCAATTATTTATTTATTTGTACTTTATGCTTCCATGTTGATCACATGCTCTAGTCTAACTCCTCTATCCTCCCCCCAGTCCTTGAATATATACCAGAACCTCAACAGAAGACAGAACGAGCATGCCATCCACCTCATGGACATTGCCATCATTGCAACAGACTTGCAACTCTATTTCAAGTAAGACTTGCAACTCCAATTCAATTAAGTTTGCTACAGCAGGAAAATAATCCTGCAGCAACAGAAAATATGAATTATTATGTGTATTATAATTTATGGATGTTTTTTGAAGGGGTTTATACATTTTTTTGTCAGGGAAAATCTAGTCAGACCTTTTAATGTGGAAATTACAAACTTTAGAAGACTTTCTAAAGCTTGAATTCACTACAAGTTTGCATTTCGTGCTGTGCAGGAAAATTCTCCTCAAAAAAAGCGTGATCATATTAAGATCCTACATCTGTATTTACTTAACTGCAATACATATTGTATTCCCCATACAGATCTTAGGAAGAATGTATTGTTGTTAATGTGGACTATTTTTCTGCATATTAAAGCACGGATTTAGATACGACGATCAAGCCTACTTAGTCCTGTAAAGTTGAGGGAACAAGATTTCACAATGCAGCGCTTATAACTTTAACTGAATGTGTAAATCTCTGTTTGGACATTTTCCAATGTCACCAGGAAGCGAACAATGTTCCAGAAGATTGTCGACCTATCAAAGACCTACGAAGATGAGAAGAAGTGGGTGGACTGGATGTCCCTGGAGACGACCAGGAAAGAGATTGTCCTGTGAGTGCAGTTCATGGTAGGGGGAGGATAGTAGTGATAGGGGGGATATGTAGGATAATAACATGCACATTGGATCTTATTTTAGCATTTCTATTTTACGCTGAACCTTCAATGATTCCCCTCAAAGGGCCATGATGATGACAGCATGTGACTTGTCAGCCCTCACTAAGCCATGGGAGGTACAAAGCAAGGTGAGAACCTCCCTTGATTATATATACGACATTTTAGTAGATGCTTTTGTGTTTCTGTAAGTGAATAAAGCTGTCCAATATACTGAAATACATTGGACTACCTGGCTTCGTTCCAGGTGGCGCTGTCTGAAGCAGCTGAGTTCTGGGTGCAGGGTGACTTGGAAAGAGAAGTTCTTGAAAATCAACCCATTGTGAGTATATCAACGTGTGTGTGTCTGTTCTTCGGATATCCACATACATTTTTACACATCCAAGATGCCTGATGAACTACATTTTTTTTTGTGCATGTGTGTGTTGTTCCTCCCTCCTTTCCAACCAGACAATGATGGACAGAAACTGCGCTGGTGAACTGCCCAAGCTGCAGTGTGGTTTCATTGATTTTGTCTGCACATTTGTCTACAAGGTAACGTCACCGCATGTACTACCACCCCTTCAGACTAGCTACATCACTCAGCTTCACAGTTACTGCTAAGCACCAAGTAAACCATGAATCAATAGATCTTAGTGTTTGGTCAAATAGTTGGCATACCTTCTATTGGATGTGTAGAATGACCAAATGCACAAATCGTTGCCTTTCAGACAAGCATTATTTGGTGAGATGGCTTGACTGTCAGAAATAGAGCTCTCAAGTTTTTGTTTTGTTGTTTAGGAATTGTCCCGCTTCCATCCGGCCATCCAGCCGATGTATGATGGCATGCTGAACAACAGGAAGGAATGGAAGGCCAAGCAGGAAGAGTATGAGGCACAACAGGCCATCCTGAAAGCCCAGTCAGGTCAGAGTGGACGATATACTATTGCTCTCTAGTTTAGAGGGCATTTTGTCTGTGCATTAAAAGTAATACAGATGATCCTTAAACATGTATTGTTTTTTTGTATTCTTGCTATGTAAAGGGTCCAAGACGTGCTCAGTGTGCTGAAGCTCAGGACCTGTTTTGGAGGTAGGTCACTCCAGGATACATCACAGCCACACAGTCTTACTGCCGGCCGTGGGCAGGACCAGCCTCACCTCAGAACAGCTGTGGAAGGACAGCCTCCCCTCACAGCATCAGAACTTTAGAGAAGAGCCAGAGGGACTCCTTATCAGTCACGCAGCAAGGCCGTTGGACCTTCTGGTTCCAGACCCATGTTGGCACATTATGGCCACAACAGTCAATTTCCTGCCTTCAACTGAAGAGCAGTTATCATTAGTTGCATTGGCATATCCACATTTTGGAAGTTACCCCTTTCACTATGCTTCACGACATTCTGAGGAATCCTTCATGGTCTTAGTGGAGTTCATTTTTGTTTGTACTAACTTTTTTAACATATGTACAGTAGGTTCCGGAAGGTTTTTATTGACCAATTAAAGGAACAAGAGGTCAACAACTTCTGAAATGTTTCCATATGTATGTATAATGTCATTAATATGACACTAAAGCCCTGTTTAAACCAGGTTCCAACATACGTTTTTGTCCTGATCTAGTCCACATTCTGATTGTGGCCACATTTTCAGACATATGGTATTAAAGTGTGTCTCTTATCCATCCACTGTGTCTGCATTGTGACCAGATTTCCTGGTCCCTACCTGTATGCAATTATTTCCCAGATATTCTTTCCAAATAATATTTATTTATTTATTTGAAGACACATGGCAGAAGTCAATGGTGCCACCTGTCAATGATTTTAGAGGCCAAAATAATGATTATTTAAATGGATTCACTGTGCAGATCAGTCTACACTTCGTAGATATCCAGACACAATGTGTATCTGACTACCTCTGGAGGTGGTCAGGAAGAGCTGACCTATGACTGCATTTGTCTAAAATTGTGGGAACAATCAGACTGTGGACAAGATCAGGACAAAGGACACATGTTAGCACCTGTTAGCTCATTATGATCGCTTTTCATTTTAAACAGGTTACTGTTTCTTAACTAACATTTTCGTACAGAATACTGTATGAAATGCACAGGGATACTTTTTGTTTTACATTAATATTTTACGCTGTTATTTGTATAGATTTTTAAAACAAGTAGGCTTGTTTTTAGAGTTATCACATTAAAGGTAGACTCAACGAAATGACGTTGCCACGAGCAGCACCGCAGATAGAGATGAGCGAGAAGCAAGATCCCGGTCTTACACGGTCACATACAGTATCTGTGCCTGGGTTTGCTTCATGCTGTTAAGTTGAGGCTCGCGCTTCAACACTCTTAGTTGTTGCGGAAATTGACCCACTATGGTCTTTACTTTCTACATCTACGTCAGAACGCTGAGCCTACCTTTAAATAACACTTTACCAAATGTTGGTGGATTCATCAAGGATCCAACTTTACTTTTATGTATGTTATAATAACAGTGTAATAACCTGTGACTTACATTGTTCTTTACTCCTTCCAGTCAGTCGTCATTTACATAACTGTCCAGTTTTTCCAGATTTCTATGAAATATGACCTATAATTAAATACAAAATGAGTGAAATAGTTTTCCTTCCAAGAAATAAGCTTTTCTGCATTTGAATGGTGTGGGCGTACCCCAACAACAGAATGTTGTGGCATATACCGGTCATAAAAATATGAATGACAAGTAGTAAACAGCTGATTGGCCAGCTCAGCCAATGACCCAATGAGACAATGTTAAATGAGGAAATAGCATTTTTGAGCCGGGGTTTAAGTATTTTTCTTTTATTGATGCTTTTGGCCACGAGTACGAGAATAGGACGAGTCAACAACATTATTAGTATGAGTTAACAGAATGAGCTTTTTGTGAGATTTTCACTGGACAATTACTGTAATGGTAATCAAAAGTAGATTATGCAATACTAGGGTATGGGGCTAGCATCCACATATGCCATAAGAAGTAAGTTTTATGGTTCTACTTCATTACAGGGTAATGTGACCCCTTGCTGTGGGATGCTAAGTGATGGTTTTGCGGTATATTACTATTGTCCCATGCTGTGTTGGGTGAAATAATGGTGTGTAGCACTTTTAGTACAGCAATGTAAGAGGTGCTGTTATAGAACGACTGCAGTCAAGCAGTTGAAAACAAGTATATTTTCTGTGTGTGTACATTGTCATTTATTGTTCTGAGATAGGAGAGAAAGGAGTTGACATTTTCAGGAAGGTCTGTCCCTGGCTATCAACAGTTAACTAGAAATGCTTCATTTTGAGAAACCCATCGTTCTCTCTATGTAACTGTTCACTGTTTATTGTTGAATATTTGAATGAGACATACTTTTAGGGTAAAAACAAGATACGGTATGTCTCAGTATATGCATATCTAACAATATTGGATGGATTTTTATATGGTCCAGTCCACTGCGAATAGTGGTCAATGTCCAATCCCTCAGTAGAGTGATTGAAGCCAGTGGCCTTGATTCTGTTACTCTTGAGCCTACTCACTGGATCCATAGAATCTCCTAGTGTTCATTATGAACAGAGGGTAACCCTGCTCTTACAGCAGCCCCACTGTCAATGGGGTACCTATGCTTTTATAGATGGAATCAATTGTAAATAGTCTTCTCCTGTAAATATATTTCATTAATAGTATATTTTTATTCAGATGATTAATACTTCATTTCCTCTATGAGCGTCAGTGCAACATTACTGTTATGTTCGATCTGTGCCGACATTATAGCATGAAGGGAATATTAAGGACCCTTTAATTAGAAGCAGTAATTATGTACTTCCTCTTTTCAATTCCACATCATTAAACATTGCAACAAACATTTTATTCCACAATTTGCTGTTAAAAATACTTTAGCGTAGATATGACAAGTTCTAAAGCTCAATGTATGTGTTTTGTCTACAATGACCAAAATAAAGTACATTTATTTTTAAGGATGCATTTTGTCTAATGATATCTTGTTAGTTTTATACAACAGGAAACAATTTAAATATCCATTGTATCCTATTGTTTTTATATATATTTATATGGACAGAGGTTGGGCCAAAGTATCTAAAGCCTTATTCATGCTCCAGGCCTTAATTCTCAAATCAGTTTTGGAATACTGACTTTCCAAACAGGAAGTTACAAGTGACCAAATCCGATGTGTGTGTTTAGACAGCAGTCATTTGCTGACATGGCTAAGCTAGTTATCATAGTAACGACAGGTGTGCACAGTGGTATAGGCTGATTGGTGGTGGTGCTCGTGCTTCCTATCACTCAAAAGTTGTAGCAAGTTAAGGTGACAACAATGCCCGCCATGGACGTTTCCCAGTTGCTTTGAATGTTTCCTAATCATAGTGTGAGAACTCTTTTCAAGGATCAAAGGATAAGATTATCCAAACTTTTTTTGGTTGTTAGCCACAGCAGTCAACTAGCTAGCTAGGTAGCTGTTTATCTTTCCAGCTCATTCACTCATTTGTTCAAATCCAATCAAATTTTATTGGTCACATACACATGGTTAGCAGATGCTAATGCAAGTGAAGTGTAGCGAAATGCTTGTGCTTCTAGTTCCGACAGCGCAGTAATATCAGTCATCTAACAATTCGCCAACAACTACCTAATACACACAAATCTAAAGGGGTGAATGAGAATATGTACAAATAAAAGTATATGGATGAGCGATGGCCGAGCGGCATAGGCAAGATGCAGTAGATGGTATAAAATACAGTATATACATGTGATATTTTATTTTACCTTTATTTAACTAGGCAAGTCAGTTAAGAACAAATTCTTAGCCTAGGAACAGTGGGTTAACTGCCTGTTCAGGGGCAGAACGACAGATGTGTACCTTGTCAGCTCTGGGATTTGAACTTGCAACCTTTCGGTTACCTGTCCAACACTCTAACCACTAGGCTACCCTACCGCCCCATATGATCAATGTAAGATATGTAAACACTATTAAAGTGGAATTATTTAAAGTGGCATTGTTTAAAGTGTCCAGTGATGGGGTCTCAATGTAGGCAGCAGCCTCTCTGAGTTAGTGATTGCTGTTTAACAGCCTGATGGCCTTGAGATACAGTTGAAGTCGGAAGTTTACATACACTTAGGTTGGAGTCATTAAAACTCGTTTTTCAACCACTCCACAAATGTCTTCTTAACAAACTATAGTTTTGGCAAGTCGGTTAGGACATCTACTTTATGCATGACACAAGTAATTTTTCAGTGGGTCAGAAGTTTACATACACTAAGGTGACTGTGGCTTTAGAAGATTCTGATAAATTATGTCAATTAGCCTGAGTCAATTGGAGGTGTACCTGTGGATGTTTTTCAAGGCCTACCTTCAAACTCAATGCCTCTTTGCTTAACGTCATGGGAAAATCAAAAGAAAATCAGCCAAGACCTCAGAAAAGAAATTGTGGACCTTCACAAGTCTGGTTCATCTTTGGGATCAATTTCCAAATGCCTGGTACCACGTTCATCTGTACAAACAATAGTACGCTAGTATAAACACCATGGGACCATGCAGCCGTCATACCGCTCAGGAAGGAGACACGTTCTGTCCCCTAGAGATGAACGTACTTTGGTGCGAAAAGAGCAAATCAATCCCATAACAGCAAAGGACCTTGTGAAGATACTGTAGGAAACGGGTACAAAAATATCTATATCCACTGTAAAATGAGTCCTATATCGACATAACCTTAAAGGCCGCTCAGCAAGGAAGAAGTCACTGCTCCAAAACTGCCAAAAAAAAAGCCAGACTACGATTTGCAACTGCACATGGGGACAAAGATCGTACTTTCTGGAGAAATGTCCTCTGGTCTGATGAAACAAAAATTTAACGGTTTGGCCATAATGACCATCGTTATGTTTGGAGGAAAAAGGGGGATGCTTGCAAGCTGAAGAACACCATTCCAATCGTGAAGCATGGGGGCAGCAGTATCATGTCGTGGGGGTGCTTTGCTGCAGGAGGGACTAGTGCACTTCACAAAATAGATGGCATCACGAGGGAAAATTATGTGGATATATTGAAGCAACATCTCAAGACATCAGTCAGGAAGTTAAAGCTTGGTTGCAAATGGGTCTTCCAAATGGACAATGACACAAGCATACTTCCAAAGTTGTGGCAAAATGGCTTAAGGACAACAAAGTTAAGGTATTGGAGTGGCCATCACAAAGCCCTGACCTCAATCCTATAGAAAATGTGTGGGAAAAAACGTGTGCGAGCAAGGAGGCCTAGAAACATGAGTCAGTTACACCAGCTCTGTCAGGAGGAATGGGCCTAAATTTACCCAACTTATTGTGGAAGGTTACCTGAATTGTTTGACCCAGGTTAAACAATGTAAAGGCAATGCTACCAAATACTAATTGAGTGTCTGTAAACTTCTGACCCACTGGGAATGTGATGAAAGAAATTCAAGCTGAAATAAATCATTCTCTAGTATTGTTCTGTTATTTCACTTCTTAAAATAAAGTGGTGATATGATCTTTTTGGCCTCCCTGTGACATCGGCTGCTGTAGGTGTCATGGAGGGCAGGTAGTTTGCCCCCGGTGATGCGTTGTGCAGACCGCACCACCCTCTGGAGAGCCTTGTGGTTGAGGGTGGTGCAGTTTCCATACCGGGTTGTGATACATCCCGACAGGATGTTTGTACACAATTAACAAGCTAGGTAGCTACCATGTCATGTTCTTATCAAACTGTCAACAGAGTAGCTAGCAAGCAACAAGATATGCCAAATATGTCTAAAAAACATTTAGGGGCAAATAAATCAGATTTGACCATTCAGACAAGTCACATGGCCAGGAATCCACATCTGATTTAAACCCCTGAAGGTCATTTGAAATAGAACAGATTCAACTCAGATATGCAAAATCATTGTGTGAGTCACTTCAAACTGCCAATGTGAACAAGGTTTAAATCACCCCTGGTCAATCTGAACCATTTTTATATTTTTGGAATGTTTTGTCTTGATATTAGCTCCACAGTATAATTTGCAGCTGAAATTCCCATTGTCTCCAGGCAGTATCCAGCTCATGACTC
The DNA here is from genome assembly GCF_018296145.1 of Oncorhynchus tshawytscha. Taxonomy (NCBI): domain Eukaryota; kingdom Metazoa; phylum Chordata; class Actinopteri; order Salmoniformes; family Salmonidae; genus Oncorhynchus; species Oncorhynchus tshawytscha. Next base: position 10,407,876 of record NC_056448.1, read on the forward strand.
ATCTGGAAATAAAGCCTCTTAACCAGCACTAACTCTCAGCAGTTTCCACCAATCTTCTGACCCATATACATTATTATGGCACAGTTGCAATACTGAGTTGTACAGAGGAACACATTTTAAGCCATGTTATTTATGGCTGTTGCAGAATTATATATATATATATATATATATATATATATATACACACACACCCTTTGTGAGTGTCACGATATAGCTCACTAATAGCATTGCGAAAACCTCATTAACATTAAACAGTGTTGGTGTTATTTGCCTACATAACATAAGTAAAATTCTGCCATTGTTCTGCTTGTCATTCAGGATTACAAGTAGAAAACCTCCCAGCCAAATGCTTTCAGATTATCAATAAAAAAACTGCATGTTGAATATTCATGAATGTAATGTAAAATTGACCAGGTATGTGTCTATTGTGTGTTAAACCTGGGTCGAAGGGTGTGTGGCAGTAATGTTCACTCAGCACTTTCTTAGATTGTCCTATGACCTGAATCCTGGGATTTATGCTATACTGGGCCTGGATTACAGCCTAGTCCCTACTCCGGTCATCTCACAGTGAAGGGCAGGGTGACAGAGATTTTCATATTGTCCTGCTCTCATACCAGGATATACAGTATTACTGGCATAGCACACAAGGGGGCATTAAAAAGACAAACAAGCTAAATTACAGACACCGTTATCTGAATGCTAACGAACAAAAACAAACATAAACTAATTGCAATGGTTGGTAAATCCAGTTCATAAAGTCATACAGGATTAGCTAGTAGCTACCGAATATCCTTTTCGGTGAGTGTGGACATTTACAAGCGAAAGTTGAACGAGATAAATTATGCAAATGACCAAAGTTGTGATGCATGCCTTTGAAGAAAGAGCAGCATGTGTAGGCCTGTAGGCAGCAGATGGGGGAGAAAAAAATAAAACACTAGTAGGAAGCACAGGGGGGAAATAAATGGCAGCTGCACAGCTCTGACTTCTGTCAGATCGCCATTATTAGATAACTGATGGCAAACATTTAGTAGTGAATTGTATACAAGTGTAACTTCATCTCATGTGCGTTGCACAACTGAATCGCCGATAGATGTAGAACGCTATGGACTCACCAGCTCGCTTTCTCTGGTCCTGCTATTTACTGTACAAACAAGGGATGGCTTAACTGTTCTGGGGAACTATGGTGAAATGAAGAACCCAATCTGCTTCATCTCCTAAGGTATTGCACAAGTTGACTGAAGGTAATATACTATATATACAAAATTAGTGGATTTGGCCATTTCAGCCACACCCGTTGCTGACAGGTGTATAAAATAAAGCACACAGCCATGCAATCTCCATAGACAAACATTGGCAGTAGAATTGCCTCAGTGCCACTGTCATAGGATTCCACCTTTCCAACAAGTCAGATCATAAAATTTCAGCCCTGGCCCGGTCAACCTTAAGTGCTGTTATTGTGAAGTGGAAATGTCTGGGAGCAACAACGGATCAGCCGCGACGTGGTAGGCCAGACAAGTTCACAGAACGTCTGTCCTCGGTTGCAACACTCACTACCTAGTTCCAAACTGCCTCTGGAAGCAACGTCAGGACAATAACTGTTCGTCGGGAGCTTCATGAAATAGGTTTCTATGGCTGAGCTGCCGCACACAAGCTTAAGATCACCATGTGCAATGCCAAGCGTTGGCTGGAGTGGTGTAAAGCTCGCCGCCATTGGCCTTTGGAGCAGTGGAAACGCGTTCTCTGAAATGATGAATCACTCATCATCATCTGGCAGTCCAACGGAAGAATCTGGGTTTGTCAGATGCCAAGACAACGATACTTGCCCCAATGCATAGTGTCAAAAAGTTTGGTGCAGGAGGAATAATGGTCTGGGGTTGTTTTTCATGGTTCAGGCTAGGCTCCTTACTTCCAGTGAAGGGAAATCTTAACGCTACAGCATGCAATGACATTCTAGACAATTCTATACTTCCAACTATGTGGCAACAGTTTGGGAAAGGCTATTTCCGGTTTCAGCATGACAATGCCCCCGTGCACAAAGCGAGGTCAACACAGAAATGGTTTGTCGACATCGGTGTGGAAGAACTTAACTGGCCTGCACAGAGCCCCGACTTTGGGATGAATTGGAATGCCGACTACGAGCCAGGCCTAATCGCCCAACATCAGTGCCTGACCTCTCTAATGTTTGTGGCTGAATGGAAGCTAGTTCCAACATCTAGTGGAAAGCCTTCCCAGAAGAGTGGAGGCTGCTATAGCAGCAAAGGGGTGGACCACAAACCCATGTTAATGCCCATGATTTTGGATTGAGATGTTTGATCACTTTTGGTCATGTAGTGTAACTTAAAAAGTAGCTACAAATATTAAAATGTATTGAAAAACTTCAAATAAATAGTTGATGGTATTGACAAAGCATCCCATTGCTTTTTCCAAATACCCTTAAGGTATACCACCCAACCCTAACATGTACATCTGGTTCCCAGGTGTATCTTTTATAGTTATTTCACTCAATTTACCCAGAAGAAAATAAGGGTGGGTATACACAAATACACTGCTCAAAAAAATAAAGGGAACACTAAAATAACACATCCTATATCTGAAAGAATGAAATATTCTTATGAAATACTTTTTTCTTTACATTGTTGAATGTGCTGACAACAAAATCACACAAAAATAATCAATGAAAATCAAATTTATCAACCCATGGAGGTCTGGATTTGGAGTCACACTCAAAATTAAAGTGGAAAACCACACTACAGGCTGATCCAACTTTGATGTAATGTCCTTAAAACAAGTCAAAATGAGGCTCAGTAGTGTGTGTGGCCTCCACATGCCTGTATGACCTCCCTATAACACCTGGGCATGCTCCTGATGAGGTGGCGGATGGTCTCCTGAGGGATCTCCTCCCAGACCTGGACTAAAGCATCCGCCAACTCCTGGACAGTGCGTGGTGCAACGTGGCATGGTGGATAGAGCGAGACATGATGTCCCAGATGTGCTCAATTTAATTCAGGTCTGGGGAACGGGCGGGCCAGTCCATAGCATCAATGCCTTCCTCTTGCAGGAACTGCTGACACACTCCAGTCACATGAGGTCTAGCATTGTCTTGCATTAGGAGGAACCCAGGGCCAACCGCACCAGCATATGGTCTCACAAGGGGTCTGAGGATCTCATCTCGGTACCTAATGGCAGTCAAGCTACCTCTGGCGAGCACATGGAGGGCTGTGCGCCCCCCCCCCACACCATGACTGACCCACCGCCAAACAGGTCATGCTGGAGGATGTTGCAGGCAGCACACATGCACATTGGTGGCCTGCTGGAGGTCATTTTGCAGGGCTCTGGCAGTGCTCCTCCTTGCATAAAGGTGGAGGTAGCAGTCCTGCTGCTGGGTTGTTGCCCTCCTCCACATCTCCTGATGTACTGGCCTGTCTCCTGGTAGCACCTCCATGCTCTGGACACTACGCTGACAGACACAATAAACCTTCTTGCCACAGCTCACATTGATGTGCCATCCTGGATGAGCTGCACTACCTGAGCCACTTGTGTGGGTTGTAGACTCCGTCTCATGCTACCACTAGAGTGAAAGCAACACCAGCATTTAAAAGTGACCAAAACATCAGCCAGGAAGCATAGGAACTGAGAACTGGTCTGTGGTTACCACCTGCAGAACCACTCCTTTATTGGGGGTGTCTTGCTAATTGCCTATAATTTCCACCTGTTGTCTATTCCATTTGCACAACAGCATGTGAAATGTATTGTCAATCAGTGCTGCTTCCTAAGTGGACAGTTTGATTTCACAGAAGTGTGATTGACTTGGAGTTACATTGTGTTGTTTAAGTGTTCCCTTTATTTTTTTGAGCAGTGCATTTTCAGATTTGAAACTAACACCTAACTATACAAAATGTTTCAGCTAGGTTTCATATAGGATATTTGGGAAACATCTGGCACGCATATATATATATATATATATATAAATAAAAATGAATCTGGATGTCAAAACACATTACTATCTTAACAGATATATTCAAGAATAATGATTTAATACATTAAATTACTTATGTTTTTTATTTCATTATTCTTCAAACAGAATCCATAGGCAGTTCATTTCAGGATGGTGTCTTCAGAGGCTGTAAAAAAAACAGAAAAACGTGTTTCACAACATTTCCTCAGTTACATCTTCACTGCAGACCTAACATTCTGATGCGTTTTTTAAAAATGTACCTTCTGCAAGTGCTTTGGCAATTTTCTCTTGCTCCTCTCGGATCTTCTTCTCTGCCTCCTCAACAAGCCTCTCTTTCTCTGCTCTTGGCTTCAGATAGTCTAAGGGAAATACAGCAATGACACTGACACTGCAATAATGATCATTCAAAATACCCTCATGTGACATTACAACAATCGTATATCTTGGTAGTAAGCTACTTACCATATCTTTGTTTGCCATAAAACATGCCAATGAGCAAGAATGACCACCTGGCCGTCTGAAATAAAGACAATTGATTAGCTAGTTAGTTGACTTAGCTACACAGTTCAAACGTATGCGATTGCCTTGACCACTATCTATTTATGCTGGTTGACTTTCAATCGTCTTTTGGCAGAATATTTAATTCGTGTCTTGCACGCTAACGTTAGACTACATGTGAGGTGACCTGGAACGGCCCCAGTTAGCCATGCTAGCTAATAAGTTAGCACGTTAGCGAGCGTACTCGGCAAGTAGCCAATACTGTGACCTTGCCTCAGAATTATTATAGACTAGTGAGTTGAACTATTAAACCTGGGTCAAAGTAACATATTGTCATCAATTTTGGCTGGATTATTTAGTTATACTATCTTTATGGCAGGTATATCGTCATTTAGCTGGCTAGCTAACCCTCATTGGATTGAACCAGTCAATGTCATACGATTAACATTGGTTAGAAGCTAGCTAGCTAAACTTACTAACAAGCTAGACGTCTGATTTTAACATGACATAAAATAACCTGCTGTATTCACCATATGCATTCAAATGAGTTAGTACAACACAAGTTATTAAAATGAATATAGATTTACCTTGATGACAGGAGAGACTGCAACTGGAGGAACCATTTTGCTAGTGAGAAATTGAGGAAGTCTTCTTTTTCATCTATAATATAATGGACATCGCAAACAAAAGTTAGAGGTGCATGCCGCCACCTACTGTACTGGAGTGTGTAGTCTATCACAGTTCACAGACTAAATTAATAAATACATAAAGATTCAAATAAACTAAACCCTCCTATCTAATAATGTACTACTAAGAAAATAAAAAAGAGCCCTAGTAACTTCTAACAAACCCTTCCCCATCCCCCTTCAAGAGCATCCTGACCGGTTGCATCACCGCCTGGTATGACAACTGCTCGGGAATCTGACTGTAAGACGCTTCAGAGGGTAGTGCGTACGGCCCAGTACATCAATGGGGCCAAGCTTCCTTACATCATGTCGGCACATGTGACAAATACAATTTGATTTGATTTGATTTGAAATCCCTTCCAACTCCACATCCTCATCCAACCTCAATAACCCTACACTTCAATCTTTCCCTCCCTTCCACATACCAATACTTACAACAATACCGGTACTTACAACAATACATCAACACATGCTTGACTGTTTCATCAGCCATATACTCCGTACACAAAGAAATTCCCATGCTTGCCAAACAGATCTAATGACGAATTCAATGTACAATGCCCTAGACGCAACTGAGCAAACAGCACCATCTCTTCCTTCCTAATCTGACCATTGAATCTTGGTCCACCAACCTTTCTTTGTAGGGAAAATAAATGCCCGGCTTTGGGCTCGCTGTCCCACCTCTTCTGCCACACATCTATCATAATGGCTCTAATCTTACATTTGGCCTCACCTCTACCCAATTATATATTGTTTTAAAGCATTTTTCCCTGGGACCCAGGGACCCAAATCCTTTTCGATTTGCCAGATAAGCTATTCAACACAGACAGGGAAACTGATCATAATATAATTCTGACAGGTTGAGCATCCTCCACCCACTAGAGGGCAGCTACTATCGCCAACAGTTCAACTGAGTTTACTGACAGTTCATCTGACATATCTTCACGTCAAGTTCAGGAATGTACACGCCTGCTCCTCTCCAGTAAGACCCCTATCTGTGTTTGAGGATGTCAAAGAAAGACAATCTATTATAATGACAAGATAGTCTAGTGACCACTCTACAATGATAATATATGTCCTCAAAGAAGGAAGGCAGGCGGGAGGAGGCGAGATCAGGTGGGGGAATTCTAGTCAATGAGAGGGTAGATACCCGTAAACAATAGGCACAACTCGGATATAAAGTTGTTTTCTTTCAAAGGCCGAAATGCATTTATTTTATTTAACTAGGCAAGTCAGTTAAGAACAAATTCTTATTTACAATGACGGCCTACCAAATGGCAAAAGGCCTCCTGCGGGGACGGGGGCCTGGGATTAAAAAAATAAAAATATACAATATAAATATAGGACAAAACACACATCACAACAAGAGAGATAACACTACAGAAAGAGAGACCTAAGACAACATAACAAGGCAGCAAAACATGACAACACAGCAATGGTAGCAACACAACATGACAACATGGTAGCAGCACAAAAACATGGTACAAACATTATTGTCAACAGCACAAAGGTCAAGAAGGTAGAGACAGCAATACATCACGCAAAGTAGCCACAACTGCCAGTAAGAGTGTCCATGATTGAGTCTTTTAATGAAGAGATTGAGATAAAACTGTCCAGTTTGAGTGTTTGTTGCAGCTGTAGTGTACTGAAAAGAGGAGCGACCCAGGGATGTGTATGCTTTGGGTACCTTTAAAATAATGTGACTGGCAGAACAGGTGTTGTATGTGGAGGATGAGGGCTGCAGTAGATATCACGTCTAACCATACTCCCAACTATTTGTACGAGGTGACTACCTCAAGCTCTAAACCCTCAGAGGTAGTAATAACACCTGTGGAAAGAGGGGCATTCTTCTTACCAGACTTTTGTTTTGGAGGGGTTCAGAACAAGGTTAAGGGTAGAGAAAGCTTTGTTTAACACAAAATCCAGGGAGGGGCCAGCTGAGTATAAGACTGTATCATCTGCATATAAATGGATGAGAGAGCTTCCTACTGCCTGAGCTATGTTGTTGATGTAAATTGAGAAGAGCGTGGGGCCTAGGATTGAGCCTTGGGCTACTCCCTGGCAGTGGCTGAGACAGCAGATTTTCTGACTTTATACACTGCACTCTTTGGTAGAGGTAGTTAGCAAACCAGGCCAAAGACCCCTCAGAGACACCAATACTCCTTAGCCGGCCCACAAGAATGGAATGGTCTACCGTATCAAAAGCTTTGGCCAAGTCAATAAAAATAGCAACACAATATTGCTTAGAATCAAGGGCAATGGTGACATAATTGAGGACCTTTAAGGTTGCAGTGACACATCCATAACCTGAGCGGAAACCAGATTGCATACTAGAGAGAATACTATAGACATCAAGAAAGACAGTCAGTTGATTATTGCCAAGTTTTTCCAAAACGTTTGATAAACAGGTTCAAAATAGAAATAGGCCTATGACAGTTAGGATCAGCTTGATCTCCCCCTTTAAATAAAGGATGAGCTGTGGCTGCCTTCCAAGCAATGGGAACCTCCCCAGAAAGGAGAGAATGGTTAAAAAGGTTGGAGATAGGTTTTGCGATGATAGGGGCAGCAACCTTAAAGAAGAAAGGGTCTAAACCATCTGACCCAGATTTTTTGGGGGGTCAAGTTTAAGGAGTTCCTTTAGCACCTCGGACTCAGTGACTGCCTGCAGGGAGAAACTTTGTAGCAGGGCAGGGGAAAAAGAGGGAGAAGCATAGGGGATAGTCGCATTAGAAGGGGTGGGAGATGAGGAAATGTTGGACGGGCAAGGAGGCATGGCTGAGTCAAATAGTAATCCTGACTTAATTAAGTGGTGATTAAAGAGCTCAGCCATGTGCATCTGGTCAGTAACAACCACATCATCAACATTAAGGAACATGGGCAGCTATGAGGAAGGTTTATTCTCCAGGTCTTTAACTGTTTTCCAGGACTTCTTGGGGTTAGACCCACAGAGAGAGAACTGCTCCTTAATTAAAGAAACTAACTTTGGCCTTCCGGATAGCCTGAGTGCACTTATTTCTCATTTGCCTGAACGATAGCCAGTCAGCCTGAGTATGCGTGTGCCAAGCCTTTTGCCAAATGCAGTTCCTGAGGTGGAGTAACGCTGCAAGATCACGATCGAACCAGGGGCCGAACCTGTTTTCAATTCTCATTTTCTTTATGGGGGTGTGTTTGTTAACAATACCACTGAAAATATCAATAAAGAAGGTCCAAACGTCTTTGACAGAGGGGATCAAGCTGATTCTATACCCTTTTATAGAGGCCAGTTCATGAAGGAAGGCTTGCTCATTAAAGTCTATGACAAATCAGGACAGGTTGTTTCACTGAGCAGCCATTACGAACACAGGCTGTAAAACAGTGATCACCAATGTCATTACAGAAAATACCAGACTGATACCTATCAGGATTATTTGTGAGGATAACATCGAGGAGAGTAACCTTTTCTGGGTGCTTGGAGTCATACCTTGTGGGATTGGTGATAATCTGAGGAAGATTTAGGGAGTCCCATTGCTTTAGGACTTGGTCAGGTGGTTTAAGCATGTCCCAGTTTAGGTCACCTAGCAGGACAAATTCAGACTTAGTGTAAGGGGCCAGGAGAGAGCTTAGGGCAGGTAGGGTACAGGCTGGTGCTGATGGAAGACAATAGCACCCAGCGACAGTCAACAAAGAGCTATTTGAAAGTTTAATGCTTAAAACTAGCAAATCAAATTGTTTGGGGACAGACTTGGTGGAGACAACCGAGCACCGAAGGTGATCCTTGGTAAAGATTGCCACTCCCCCACCTTTGGAAGATCGGTCTTGCCGAAAAAGGTTATAACCAGAAAGGTTAACATCCGTATTCAAAACACTCTTCCGTAACCACGTCTCAGTAATGACCAACACATCTGGATTGGAGCTGTGAACCCACACTTTCAATTGATACATTCTAATGTTATTAACATGCAGAAAACCCAGGCTATTACGAGAGCAGAAAACAGTGAGGCAGATATCAGAGCACAAGTCAGAATTGGGGCTAGCAACAGTAGGTGGGCCAGGGTGTACATGCACATTTCCAGATATCATCAACAGTAATACAATCAAGGCAAGGCATAGGACAAGGAGAGCTCTGCATCAATGTGCATCAGATGGCAACAAGATCATATTGTAGAGCAATTTCATCAGGTAACATGAATTCAAAGCCGGCGAGAGGTGGTTAGAATAGGATGGGAGGCCAAAAGTCTGTGTAACCAATATAGAGTCAGAGTTCCGAGTATGGGAACTAACATAGTCTGTCCCACGGTTGGGTAAAGAAAGTTTGTAGCCAACAAAGTATGCAGGAGTCATGAGGAAAATAGCAAAATGCACAAGATTTAAAAAATATACATATAACGACTTTGGGCTAGCCATTGTACGTTCAGAGTCACTAGCCCCAACAGTGCGTGTGTGCTGGAGGCGAGCGAAAGCTCGGGAGAGAGGGGTGAGTGTGGTGGAGGTACCTGTACCAGACAGGGGGAGACAGGCCAGGGCAGACGGTGAACAGATCGCCAGGTGGAATCCAAACAGCAGTGCAGCAGGCAATGGGAGTAGGTGTGTGCCATGTGCATCCACTTATGTCAGTGCACAGAACTAGGAATTTGAATATTTAATAGCATTTCTGACAACCTAATCATTACGAAACTTCTATTTGATCAAATAAGCCTCACGTAGCAAATTAACAATAACAATTTTTGTTGACCAAACTCAACACTCATAATATGTTTCTTAATTAACTTGTTCAGTGATTTTTGATAGCAGATCAAATTGAATGCACATACATCTTATTTTTTTTATTTTTTTTACCACATGGGGTTTATTTAGTCACCATTCTTTTTTTATCTAAAGAAAACATTAGATAGGCTACATAGTCTGTGTGTGTTCTAGGCAAATGGAGTCCCAGTGAAATACTGCCATTCTAGCAAATATCATTATTCAGAGAAAGCAGTCATGAATCTCATGCAGAAAAATGCAACAACGAACATTTCTTTTATTGTATTTGTTATTATGTGGATCAAATGCATTTCTATGACATGGGCTTTTTAAGAAACCAAGGCCTTTATTCCCTCACACTCTCAGTCAAAAAGGTCAGAGCTATCGCATAAAACCTAAGGTTGTCATGGACTTTCAGTACAATATGACATAGGTAACACACCTGTCAGGTGATAACCAGCCAACTATGACAACTGATCTGAAATGCTGATCTGAAATTAATTTACGATGAGTATTTAAGTTTACATTTATCATCCTCATCATCGTCACACCTTTGTTGTCGATCAGTGTGTAATGTGTCTTGTTAAATATCAAATATAAGTATTCAATGTGATTAAGCCATGCTATGTAACCCATAGGTTCAATATAAAAATGCAACATTGTATGTAATTTAGGCCTATACATTGCAGTCACAGTTATTCATAAAGGGAAAACATAGAGAAAGGACGGTAATTGTTCTTGAATGAAAATGTCATATCACCCCCAAAATAACCACAATAAATAAGATAAAGATTATTGATGTGAAACAAGAAACAAACCAAAAAACAAGATATTGGCACACAGTGTTCAGTCGTTGTCGTAGATGCAATCTGCAAAGAAATGTGAATTATTAGGCTAACTAGAAATGACAGAAATAATACATAAATAAAAATCCTCTGACATTAAAAAAACATATCAGCACCATATTGCAAGAATAAAATGTATCTAGTTGATCACTTGATCTTTGTATAAATGCCATTGTTTCATGTCAAAAGTCTGAAACGTACCATCACCAATGTCATCATAGATATCAGAATCTCTGTAAAAGCAAAACAGATCATTTATATCAAATTCAAGGCATTTCATATCTAAGCATTTTCTCTGCAGTTTTGGTGAACTGGTCAATAACATACTTTAGATGGTGTGTGTTTCTGGGTGTTTTTGTATGATCTGTTTGTGTGTTGTACTTACTCTACTGCAATATGGCTGGTCAAGACGTAGCCAACTAAAGGAGAGAGAGAGATGACCATCATTAAAGTTAGCCCCCCCTTGCAAAAATGGTGTTATTGCAGAATGCCTATGTGTGGATTCATTGTTACTCACACTTGCCCTCCTCGTTCCTGCAGATGAGCTTGTTGTCTACAGGCTCAACGATGACATCCACAGTCTCCCCAGGTCTCAACGGTAGATCTTTACTGCTCCACTTCTTATTGGCCAAGGTGGAAACGATGGTCACCTGATACAATACCTGGATCTCCCGATCATGCTATTGGTGGGAGAGAACAGGGTTGAGGGTCAAACAAACACATAAAATGTCAAATCTATGTCAATGGTAATAGCATACTACTTACCTTGAACTTCTTTCTGAAATCCTTCTCTTCCTTCTCAAATTTCTTTAGCTTTTTAGGATCTTTGTCCTCAGCCTTATCCTTGGTTTTACTTTGTGGGAGACTGAAAAGAGAGAGATGGAACGTGACATTATCAACATTTTTTCCCAGTGGGGGATTAGGACATTCTTATGTCATTACAGCAACTTTGTTTAACCATGGGTCCATTTTTCTCTCTCTCTCATTACCTGCTGATAGATGGAGTCGGAGGGAAGTTAGTGACATCCACATCATCATAGATTTCCTCGTCAATGACCTCAGCCAATTGTTCTATAACAGCAAGAGATACAAAGAAAGAATAGTAAAAACACATTGAAAATGTACGTTTTTGTAATGCCACTGACACAGAGCATACAGTCACCCAAGATATTAAACATAATGCTTTACCAGTATTTCCTTCCTGATCAAACTGGGAAGGTGGAGGTACTCTGAAAATGACAAAAACAATTCATTCAAATCTTAGTCTATGTTATGCCTTGTCTCTGGTGTAATTTGATTGGATTGCTTGTGCTGTAGGTCAATTTTGATCAAATGGACATGAATCAACACAGATAATTGAACAACCACACAGAAAGTCAACAAATGCCAACAATTACAATTATTTAACTCACACCTGTACATAGATCATTGTGGGTACATATACGTTTATAGACAGAATGAAACGGTTGTTAAAGGCCAAGTGCAGTCAAAACTGTGATTACTGTGTTTTATATATATTTCCACACCACGAGGTTGGAATAATACTGCGAAATTGTGAAAATTATGATAATACCACTTTAGCTGTTTGAAAAGCCTGCCTGAAATTTCAGCCTGTTTTGGTGGGATGGAGTTTGGTCTAGTTAATAGACCAATAAGAAAAAGTTCCAAACCTCTCTACCAATAACAGCTAGTTTTCAGTTTTCCCCTCCCTACTCAGACCACTTCCTGACAGTTCTAGCAAAATTCTTGCTTGAGAGATTGCTTAGAAAAGAGCAATGTTTGTTTCTTTAAAAAAAAAAACATTTTAATTGAACACGATCACAGTTGTTACCCAGAAATGATATGATACTGAGATCAAAACGGCTGCATTGGACCTTTAATTAACTGAAGGACATACAAAAACAGTATTTTTATTGATGTTTTAAGAATGATTTCAGACTGATTCAATTATTCAGTAATGAGTTAATGAATCCCTTCTGTCACTCCTGTTTAGTTCGTTGAGATTTTGGGTTATAGGGTTAGGAGTTAATGACAGTGAATTTTCCTGATCCATCTTACTAAATGAGAGAATTACTCAATTTTGCTGCCTGGGCCTTTTCTCCACTCCTCGAAGCCCTTTAACACCCAAGAGAGGCCGCGAGGTTTAGGAGGCAATCTGGTGTCCGAGAGGCTAGGGTTGCACATACACACACACACACACACTTATTTACATACACACACAGACACATGCATAGAAAGTATACACTCACAGAAGAACGCACGCCAATGAATCTACATCATCAGAGTGCAGCAGGTCACGGTATTCTCACCTGACGTTGAAGCTTGACTCGTCCAGATCATCATATACGTCCCCATCCTCCTCAGGTGGTGGAGGAAGAACCACTAGGAATGACAAAAGGAAGATTGAAGCTACTGTCGATGTAACTCAGGTCATGTGACCACATTGCCATATTGTGTTATTCACTTTCAATATTAAGTTGTGGTCATTTGAAACTTACTTCCTGGACCCTTGATCCCACTGGAATGAGGAGAACATGATTTCAATGGAGCACATAATCACACAGTCCAAACTAAAGACAGTGAAAGGGATTGATGCAGTGCATTTTTCATAATAAGGTATTCATATCTTTCCAATGGTTATCTGTCTCAAAGGTTTTGATAGTGTCAGTGGCAATTTTACCTGCTGAGGTTATTATGAAAGTCCACGTCATCATATACCTCCGGTTCGTGTTCCATCTGACTGGGTGTAGACCCACCCTGACGCTTCAGAGTGTCAAAGTCAATCGCAACGGACTCCGTCTTCACATAGCCATCTGAAAATATACAAAGCACATGTCTAAGTCTCACACATGGGGAACATTTAAATGGATGTGAGGGAGAAAAGTAAGACAAATAGAAAGGAGATGGAGTAGAGGAGGAAGAGCAGACAGGAGGAGGAAGAGGAGACAGCTGTCACTTACAGGAGCCATCCTGTGACCTTCCCAGCCAGCGGCCCTCTGGGTTGTCCAAAACACGCATGATGTCAATAGACTCTCCCTGCTTCAGCCCCAGGTCCGTCTTGCTCCCTTTACTGTCCACTCTGGCCTTGGCCCTGTGGATGACCTCCAGTGGACCAGTCAGCTGCCACATTAAGGAGAAATAAAAACATGATAGAGGATGCAACGTAATACACATTAACTTCCCAAATATTCTACAGGTTGGACTCCATGATAACTACAATATAGCAAGACTTAGGGGAACCACTGAACAACAGGCTTCTGCAGTGCAAACACTCACTTTGAATTTCTTTCTGGTCTCCTGTTCTTTCCTCTCGCGTTCTTTCTGTTCTTTCTTTTCCACCTGTCGTTTTTTCTCCTCCCTCTCTCGCTTTTTCTCTTGTTCCTTTGACGATTCCCTGGTAAAAATAAGTGTCAGTGGTGTTAATGCTCACTAGAGGGCAGTGTTCATTTAAAACCTGGTACAATAACAGTTGAATAGAAACTGTAGGGAATCCATAGAGATACTGTGGATAGAGGACTCAACTTGGATATAACCCATTTTATATCCATATAACCCATGGACATTGAAGACCAATGTATGTACGCCATTGAGGGTAATGTATGCACTCACTACTGTATTGTTAGTCGCTCTGGATAAGAGCATCTGAATTTGCTATATAACCCATTTTATATCCATATAACCCCTGGACATTGTCATTGAAGACAATGTATGAACGCCATATGCACTCACTACTGTATTATTAGTCGCTTTGGATAAGAGCATCTGAAATTGCTAAAATGTACATTTTAAAATATTCACCACCATCTATCCAAAATGAATGACACACAATATTTGGCTTAGGACTCCAGCCCTGCAGGGGGTGGTTTAAAAACACCAATATTAGCTTTACACTATTTAAAAAAATATATATATATTTTTACTACTTTAAAATGGAGATGCCTCAATTGCGCTGCCCAAGCTGTCACAGGTGCCATAATGGCACAGATACAAAGATGAGACCTTTTAACATCTCTATGAGGGAATATTTCTCACCATCTTTCATCAAGATCTTCATACATTTCATCACTTTCACTGTCCTATTGGAGGAAAAATATTTAGTTAGAATACTGTACGAATACATGGCAATAGTTTGTAAAAAATAAAATAAAATAAAAAAATCAGGAATGTTGACAAAGTGACAAATATTTAAAGTCACCTCATTCCTTTGACTGGGAGGATTGTTCATTAACCCCACATCATCATAGTTCTCATCTGGATCAGGTTGGATTCTGGAGGTAGAGACAGTCAGTCAGTCAACTGGCCAAAATGACCCACCACATCCATGAAAATAAAGTCAGTACACAAGTATTCAATTTGATGTTTCTATGCTGTGAAGAAAGTGCATTGTGCCTCTACAGGCCAATGTGTATTTTACTTGTGTATGTACCTCAGTGCCAATCACCCTACTCTAATATTGATCGGCTTTCACACGACATTCCCCTGATTATCAGAGTCTGATACTCACATGGCTCCTGGTGGTCGCGGTGGCAGGCTAGGGGCCATGGGGTTAGAGGGCAGGGGTGGGCCCACATGGTTACTGGGGTGAGAGGCAGGAGGTGGGGGAACACTCCCCTTTCTAAACCCAGCAGGACCTTCAGGGTAAAATCACAAACCTTTAGATGGTCCTTTCAGACATTAGTGAAGAAAAACATTTCCTTTTGAAATCAATTGCAGATTCTTAATATAGCAATTGAATAAGACCTCAGTCCTCCGTGTTCTATGGACGTTATTCTGTAGTTGAAAGTGAATGCACAGTAGAGGAGTTTGAGATAAAAAATTATAATAATCCTTGTCCCTACAACGTGTCCAGCAGAAAACAAGCATGGGATATCTGGTTACTGAATATGTTGAATTTCATCCTGCATGTAGACAACAATCCTTACAAAAAATACATGAATAGTGCCTGTAACTCAAAATGACACTGTCCCCAGAGGGAGTGTGGAATTCACATTGGACCCCTCTTCTGTCTGTGGACTTACAGTAATGCAAACCGTGGTGAAGTCTATCTTTAGTCAAAACCATGTTCACATGTGGATCCAAAAAAAGGAAACCTTTCACTTGAATGTGTCCCTGTTGTAAGAGGAACTCCGCAATTAGGGAGCAAACATCAGCTGTAAAAAGGAGGAAGGTAAAACCGAACCTAGAGCGGGAACTTGAATAGAGGAAGCCAATGTTCGCGTCTTTGGTTTCACATTTCAACGTGGAATTGTACTTCTGTGTGTAATGACTTTTATAAAGCTTTTGGAAGGTCATCCCCTCTAATCGGTCTGTCTGTTGTGATGACAACCTGTGACACGGCTGATGTGTGTGTTCTACCACCTGTCTCCGATCAGTGGAGCATACAAAACCACAGAAACCACTAGACTGGGTGAAAGGCCCGTCAATCTGCAGAACTGGAGCACGCTTAGAAAACCACAGCAGGTGCAGCTTAGCAGCTGATAGACTTATCCAGATGTGGCTTATTAGTGGTAAGTGAAAGACAAAACACTTACCATCGGTACTAGCCTCTGTGCCCTTCTTGAACTTTTCCAAGTTGACCCTAGGAGGCCGGTTGGGTTTGGCTGGGGCAGTCCCCAGTGCCAGGATATTAGGCAGTGGGTTCCTTTTGGGGAAAGAAGAGCTACTGGTAAGGGCAGAAGGGTTCAACCCCACAACTGGAATGGTGTGGCCCAGTGGCTTCTTAGTAAAGCTGGGTTTCTTACTGGCTATAGGTTTGGGGGGACAAGAGTCACTGGAGGTGAGGGGGAGTTTGGTTATTTCTTTTACTCCTTCCTCAGATAGTGTCTCTCCTCGATTGAATGCATTCTGAGCAGTCCTGAAGTTTGTGGGCTTGAGGGTAGTGCTTGGTGTGAACGGTTTGATTGTAGAATCCACAGCGCCAGCCACACTATCCTCTGTCTGAAGCCGCATCTTTGCAATGGAGCTGATGGGTTTTATGGAAGGGGGTAATTTGTTCGGCGTACCCCCACTGTCGTCAGGTTTGGAGCTTCTGTCTTTGCCCCAGGTGGGTTTGGCCACACACAGGGGTGGTTTGGGGAAGGCAGGCTTGGTGCCAGACAGCGTCGAGCTCAGAGAGGGCTTCTGGAGAGGGGGTTTTGGCAGAGGAATTTTGACCTCAGCGTCATGGGATACTTCTGGGCCAGGAGGTTTGGGTTTAAATGGGTACTGTTTGGCAGAGGGTTGGCTGTCCTCTTGGGCACTTTCAAACATACTAGCGATTGCTTTGGTTTTGGGCAATTCCCTAACTTCTGGAGCACTCTTGGTGGAGACAGTGTTCTTGAGGAAGTTGGGTTTGGGCGCGGTGGATGCTGCACTGCCTGATAGGCTGGTCTCCAGGACAGGTTTCTTAGGCTGGATGGGGGGTCCAGAGGACAGGGTGGGGTGCACTGCAGCTTTGGGACGTCCTGTAGAGGTGCCCTCTGTGGAGTTTCCCCCCGTGTTGAAGCGAGCCGTGATGGCCTTCACATCAGACTTGTTGTTCTGCTGGCAGCAAACAAACAAAAGACTAGTGAGGAGGAAGTGTCCTTTATGGATACACAGTTTCTCCTAATCAATACTAATTTGAGGAAGACCGAAATAAATAAATGCAATTTACATCAATAGTCATTCATTAAACACTGTTGGTTATGTCTCTATTATACAAACTCACAGACATATCTAACTGGGGAACTAGGGAAAGGTGAAAGAGAGAGAGAGATATAGGGAGAAAAGAGAAAACAGGGAGAAAACAGGTTGTAACAGATGCTTTATAACTGACATTTAGAAATGACTCCAACCTCCACATGTACAACATCTCTTCTTATTGGGTCAGGGTCATCGAAGAGAAAAATTGTTCTATGATTTTACAGCTTAGATTGACCTTTCATCAAAGGACGGCCTCTGAAAAGGATGCTTAAACCCTGAGTAAACTATACGATGTTTTCACCACGTTGGTATTAAACCACCTCAATTTCACCTCAATCTCAAATCAAGCCGACAACGATTCACCTACCTCTCCGTGTCTTGCTGTGCTGAGAGCAATAAGCTCCTCAGGGTCCAAGTATGTGTAACAGATCACAGAGGAAATGCAACAAAGTCATGGCGCTAAACAGGAAGTGGGTACATAGGTGTTCTGTGCTCTCATTGTTTGATTAACCTACACTCTTTGTTTTTCATAAACAATATAGTCATTCTAACGATAATGGTTCTGCTACTACTGGTTGGGGGAAAAAAGGTATCTTGAATGCCTGGCTGTAAAAAGAGCCGTGTAAATATAATGAAGAACTAATATGACCTAATGAATCAGATTACCCCTCTATGATGAAAGGGTTCTGTATTATGACATTCTGTCTTTCCTTAGCCAAGATGCAAATGACCCTCTGGGGCACAAAAAAAAGCTGTTTATCTGTGCACTGTGTGAGCAGGTACCGCAGGTTCTGCTGTCTGGTGAAAGGTTAGAATACTGTATGTATCTGTTATTAGCCACACTGGTGATAGTTGCAGTACAAATCTATGCCTCATGTTGTTGATAATAAAGGACATGTGGTGGATGGCTCTCCTCTTGTAACACCACACCTCACTGTAATGAGGGTTGTTCGAAATCGAGACATAGCAGTCCTATCATGAGGAAGTGCAAAGGACAGGCGTTCCGATTGCACAACGCTGATGGCCGCCAGACTGGGGAAAAACAAACTGTGCTGTTGTTGGACTTCAGGGGACAAACAATGAAGACAGCTAGGGGGCAGGAGTGTCCATTGAAAGTGGCATTAACTCATCAATTAATTAAACATAATACTTGTTAATACTTGTTTCACAGTGTATTGGACTTGTCACTCTTTATGAATACACATATAGCCTAATAAAGTGTGTCGCGTCACATAAAGAGCAATGTAGGGAGATTATAGTAGTTCACACTGGTTCTGCTTAAGGCAGTCAATGTCACTTGACTTTGTTTTATCATTAGTCTCATTGGTGAGCATCCAGATTACTAGGAGGTAAATGTATAGCCTATTCTCGTGGCTGTTTCTCAACTGTCGTTTCTCCTTAGAAACCACACAGGCCACAACTTCAGCTGGATTCCACTAAACTAGTTTATGTCCCTAATAAATGTAGATATTTCTGAGCTAATGATTATAATGCATCGACGTTATAAAGACACTGTCTGCCTGTCATTCATGTGTTGAAGGCTGTGAGACGTACAACCCATTTAACGATATTCAAAGCAGGGACTCCGCCACTCAGACACAGAGAACCGTGACAATGCTATGTCATGTTTACGACTTCACAGAGACAGTGGATTTCACTTGTCTATATGGCTACTGTATGTGACGTGGACTGTCACCAAAACACTGAAAAAGAGACTTTCAGTGCCCTACTGTCTCTAGTCACTTCACCAGAGATGTGCTGCATGCCTAGCAAGACTAAATTACAGCCAACAACTGAGGGTCGAAGGTAACACGTTGACTCTTTTTTTAATCAATTAATGACTTCTCCAACAAAAGAACGAATCTCCTGACACACTACGGTCAATGTCCTTTAGATGTTAAGCTTGGAGAGAAATGGAGACAACGAAAAAAATGCCTTGAGTAAAAGCAAAGAGGAACCACGGGTTTTTTCAATGTGGTGAAACAAGTTAAAAAAGTCTATATTACACAATCTAGATTGTCACCAACCCGTTATAAAACGGTACTTCTCTAATACAGAGGTTAAGCGCTACTTTAATCATCCAAATCAAAACTACATTTACAAACCCTTCTAAAAGAGACAGTATAGGTTAATAGTAATCAAGTACAGAATCCCCATCTCATAGCACTTTCATAAAACTTCCCAAGAAAAATGTGCAAAGAAAACAGGGCCTTGTATAACAAACAAGACAATGAATATAGGATCTTGCACATATACAGCGAAATGGGCTAACACCTGCTACTACACGACGGTGTACAACAAAGAATTCAAACAAACACTTTCCCTAAGTTAGCCATACAGCCAATAAAGATACAGCACCATTAACTTCTCAGGGTCACAACTCATGAGGATATGATTGTAAGGCAGGTACTCACCATAGTGGCAACAGTCAGCGCCCAGGGAATCTACCCAGTCTGTACGTGGGCTGGCGGCCCTTAGGTAGGAGAGAGTTTCTCTGTGTGTACTGAATGTTTTTTTGTGAGGATGGCATGAGAGAGAGAGAGTGAGTGTGTGTGTGTGTGTGTGTGTTTGAGCATTTGTGACCTCAGTGGCTGTGTGCTATTGGCTACTTCCCCTCTCTGCTAAATGACTCTTGTGTAGTCATCAGCATGGCAGTCTTATCTCTCTCTGTCCATCTGCTGTATTTGCGTATTTCAAGCAGGTACATTGCTCTTTCCATCTCCAATGAACCACCAGCGTCACAATTCCACAGTAGTTCCCCAGAACTGTCGTGAAATACAACCTTTTTCCTCACACTGGACATACGTAGTTAACTAGTATACAAAACCCTGTAAAAAAATGTACTGAATTACATAAGGAGGGGGGTCAGAGACACAAAGTCTACTGGCTAATGTAGTCAAACCTGAGGGTTAGCCAATAAGTAAATGAGGGATTGATGTTGTTGTTGATTGTAGAGAGGGAATAAAAATGGAATGTTTCTGGATGAATACGGTCTGATATTTTAGATATGAGCTGTCTCAGATCGTTTGTGAAAAATATTGACCTGAAATTAACAAAAATAGAGTTACATCTTTCTCGTCCAAAGTAAAATAAAGGCAGGAGGGAGGAAGGTCTGTACCTTTTTAGTTGTTTACTATGCGCTGCATGGCATTTTCAAGCACATCACATTTGGTGTCAAATGAAAGCTAAGAGTCTAAATTATTGCGAAACGAAGGCATATATAATATTTTTCCACCATTTCCAATGTAAAAAAATAGGAATAAGCATAGGCTTTGATTTCTGGTCAAATAGATGGAAAAGAGGTCTTAGAAAACATCTAGCAGAAAAAGTCCTAAAGTCCTAAAAGGCATTAGAAATGCATCAAACCACCATAATGCTGAAATGATTTGGCCTTGTCATTCAGTTATCAAAAACCCACACATCTTTAAAATATTTTCACATTTCTCTCCTTCATGAGGAGGGAGGATAATGGGCATGTGCAGAAGTAACAAGTAAAGGTAGACCTACCAATTAATTATAGTGTTTTTACTGATAATTTGGTTTGTGATTTATTAAGTGAGTAAAATGCGTAATTCTGCTCCCAAATCGGTAACAGAAGGACTGCAACCGAATTGGTTACAATTGGAGTTCATAGAAGTCACAAAGCACAGTCGGGTCACCTGCTCTCCTCCCTTCCACTGGCATGTTTTCTTTCTGGCACATGGTGGTCAAAGCAAGAGTGTGAAAACAGTTTGTCCAACCCCCCTCTCCCTCCCATGTCCCCTCTCCTGGCTCTCCCTGACACCTACAAATGAGCAACGTTCCCTCTAATTTCTTTTGGCACGGAGCAAATTTCAGGTCTGCTGAGTGCAAACTTGAACATTCTGAAAATTCTGTGCAACTTCTGGCACACATTAAATATGGCCACTGAGGCTGTACCCCTTACAGTTATAACAGTGGCCAAGTAGGCTACTGTGGCTATTTGATCATAATGTAGGCCTACCAGAGTGGCCTACCATCAAAAACAAATGGAGAAAATGCATCCCATAACATGTTAACATGGAAAAAGCTGTTACATCATTTAGCCTACAGTAGCAGCCAATGTGGGGTGTTCAATGTGGGCCTACATTCCATGAGACTTTTGAAAATACCATGTAGGGATTGACAATAACATGTTTATCCACTTGTCCTTCAGACAAGGAGGTGACTGAAAATGTTGTGTTGTTTGATGGAAGAATCCATTTTACAAAACAAAATGCATCATTATTCCCATATCCTTATCACAGAGAATCAAACAAATGATATGGCCACTATTGGCCACTTAGTTTATTCAAGTCTGTCTCAAAATACAACACTTCCCCTTTAAGACAGAAAAAAGCAGTCTTTCTTTTCAAAGATGGCTAGAAATACACATTTTGTGTTCTTGTAGGAAGCAACCACTCCCCCATCGCTGACTAGAAATATGCTATAACTGGGCTAATAACTCACTAACTAGCAAAGAATATGAACAAATGTACACAGCTGGCTACATGCAACTCTTTCCTCTCATACACTGAGCACCGACAGACACCGGAGGTCCAAAGATGTTAAAATGTCGTTGAAATTTGGTCAGTCCAATTTGGTCAGTTTCACAAGTTTGGACAGCACAGTAGTCAGCAAAGCAGAGTTAAGTACAGTACAGTCTTGCACAGTACGGTATTGCACACTAGAGTAGAGTACAGTATCATTTACTGTACTGTATTGAACTATACTGTGCCATACTAAACTCTACTGTGCTCTACTGTACTGTATTGTGCTGTTAGGTCCAAACTTGTAAAATATAGATGTCTATGATTGGTACAGATTTAGTCGGGTCTGAATCAATATCATTCCTAATTATGCATTCACAGTATAGTACAGATCAGGGACCCAGTACAGATCAGAGACCCATGATGTCACGTTCTGACCATCGTTCGTGTGTGTTTTCCTTGTTTTAGTGTTGGTCAGGACATGAGTTGGGTGGGCATTCTATGTTGTGTGTCTGGTTTGTCTATTTCTATGTTTGGTCTGATATGGTTCTCAATCAGAGGCAGGTGTTAGTCATTGTCTCTGATTGGGAACCATATTTAGGTAGCCTGTTTTGTGTTGGGTTTTGTGGGTGATTGTTCCTGTCTCTGTGTTTGCACTAGATAGGGCTGTTTAGGTTTTTGCACGTTTATTGTTT
Source organism: Oncorhynchus tshawytscha (assembly GCF_018296145.1). Taxonomy (NCBI): domain Eukaryota; kingdom Metazoa; phylum Chordata; class Actinopteri; order Salmoniformes; family Salmonidae; genus Oncorhynchus; species Oncorhynchus tshawytscha. The sequence continues at coordinate 10,430,427 of NC_056448.1, forward strand.
TTGTTAGTTTATTCATGTATAGTGTCTTTATAAATTAAACATGAATAACCACCCCGCTGCATTTTGGTCTGCCTCTCTGTGTCCAGTTCAAAGCTGCTGAACATATTTTTTCTCCCCATTAATCCCGGCCCAGACCCAGCATAGCTCAAATACAACAGACAAAAATCCAGGTCAAACACAACCACATTCATTAGACCCATCTTATTCCTATTCTATTTTACGTAAAACATGAAACACAGATAACTATTAGCCTACAGCTAATCACCTTACATTCTCTTGTCAAACAAATTCCTATTCTACTACCTGGATTTTAACGTTAGTCTACAAGTCTAACTGTAAGAGTGTGAGTTATTTTTCATAACAATGTGTTCTTGTGTGATTGGTGTAGCCAAAAAGCGGAGCTTTCGAAGCACACCTTCAGGCATTGTTTTTTTTATGGCTTTCTCTGTTTACAGCTGTCCAGGTCTGTAGAGTTAAAAGAAACCAGATGTCAACTTCACAATTATAGAAAATAACTTAATCTCAAAGTATTTGTAGATATTTTTTGGGTGATGTTAGCCATTTCAAAGTACAAAATGCTGATAAATTGATCTAGTTTGCAAAGACATTTCTAATAGAATTCCTTTAATGGTTATGATTCCATCTGTTATGTCAAGTGTTTTACCCACAACCATTAAACATTCATTTGAGCTTGCTGCCATGGTGTTTAAGGTCTTTGGGCTGTTCTCTCTTTCACTCCTCTGACCTGTGGTAAAAGTAGCACTCGTCTGCTTCCTCATCATGACCTTGGTAACTATCGCCAGTAACCTCAGGACAGTGAATACCCAAAGTCCTCTGCAGCTTCTCCTCTTGCTGCCGCAGCTCCGTGGAGTCCACCAGGTCCTAGGTGTTGGCCAGAGACCACATGGGCGAGGTGAACCAGTCATTCATATCCCCGTCCTTCCCCACCCCACTGAAGTACTCCCAGTTGATCTTCAGCTGATCCCGGAGACCGTTGACCACATCCCATGACAAAACGCTCATTCTCAGTTTGGTTCTTCCCTGAGAAGAATAAAGGAAAGGTGTTTGTCATGCCATTTCCCGATTATTTCCATCAACATTTGACTGTTAATAAGTGGGATCGAATCAGTGTGGGAAATGACAGAAGGAAATAGAAAGATTGTTTTTCTGTGGCATATCTCTTGGGTAAGGTCTGTGTACAGGAATGGTTGGATCATTCAAAGGGATTTGGATTCTATTTCCTGTCCAAAAACATACAATGCATGACATGTTGACATGTCAGTACACAGTATTATCTTATAAAAAACAAACTCACCATTGAGTGGGAACAGTTCCACAGAGCCTGAGGCTGTTGGTCCTGTTCCGAACAGCAAAATGACGGACGCCTTGTTGGAAAGACCAACAAAATGGAAATCAAGTATTTAGTCATCATCCTTCCATTACTTCTGAGTGAGGACTATTGTGATAATGGCATAATGTTTCTGAGGTTAACAACACAATCATTCTTAGACTAGTCTGGTCTGTTTGGAGATGTTTAACAGGGAGCCTGACCCATAGGACAGGCTTTTCCTCTCAGCCCCTGGAGCTACTGTTGGAAGGAGTAGTCATCCTCAGATGAAGTAGAGATGATCAGCAGTCTCCTTTTAGACATGAACCTGGTTGGGGTAAATGGCTCTATTATTATCTGTGCCCTGCTTTGTAACTATTACAAGTCACATGATAATGCTTTATAGGGGTATTATGTAAGGTTCCCATGTTGAGCAGGCGACAGCAGTTTCTCTCCCTCTCCATTTCAGACTGTCATGATGGAAAGGTGTCAACATAATCCATCAACGCAGATGAGGGTGGAGGTACATGACATACTTCCTAGAATACATAACCCACCAGGACACAAATATCACTTAATGAATATGTCAATTGATCGCTACTGAACTACTAAACTTGGTAATCTGTGTAACCAAATTATTCGTGTCAGCGCAAAGGTGAGAGAGATGACCCTTGCATTGAGCTTTGGGTCGTAGTCAGTCATAGTCATGGAAAAATCCTTGGAGGACATCCCTTACTCCATTATCAGTTGAGAGATGAGATCTGGATCAGTGAACTTCTCTGGTAGGGAGGTGAATTGAGGCTCAGAATCTGGAACAAATATAGAAATCCAGAGTTTTACGGTAGGGAGGCTCAAAGAGGAAAACCAGATGTTTAGTTATTATAACGACACTATAATCTTGAAGAGAAATGTATTAGGATCAATCTGAGAGAGATGGATTCTGTAGACACAGACACACACATAGCAGTGCCAAGTTGGTAGTGGTGCAGGGTGAGGGTGGTATCGGACCCTGAGCTCAGGATGGTTGCCATAGTAACTTTCCTGAGGGCGAGGTCACAGAAATGAAGCTCGTTCTCCTCCCTCTGCTGGACATACTGAGGTGTACTGTCACTGGGCGTGGCTATCACCTGTATCACAAATTAATGAGCACATCTATCACAAACAAACAGATTTATTGATAGACTTAAAAGTTACCCATAAAAGCATTTACCATAAGTCTTCTGTTCCCCTTCAACTGCTCTACAAAGGCCATCAGTACTTCCTGGTTGTTCTCATTCACATCTCTGTGGGATTTAATTCCCTTTTGGGATTTAATTCCCTGCCTTTTCTGTTCTTCTTCTGCCCATCATTCTTCCCTTTGCTTTTTCTTTTGGATGTGTTTTTCTCCAAGGATTCTCCTCCCTCACCAACGTTCTCTGATTTTGGCCTATTATCACTAAAGTTGGTTATAGTCTTTTTTTCTCTTGCCTCCACAGTAGAGGGGTATGTTTTTCATTCTGTAGCAACATTTCCATAATTTTTGGGTTGTCCTGTCCCACAGCTTTGGAGTTTGCCTTCCCTGTGATTAATATTTGTGTTCCTTTTGAATCAAGGGGTGTCTTTCGGATGACGAACCTGGAACGACCACTGAGGATGTCCTGAACTTTGCTCTTCAGTGCAGCCTTCATGTCCACGGGCTTCCTTACGTTTGCCTGCATACCGGGACTGGGTACCTTCTTAATCACAGGAATCTTTTTCTTCATCCATCCTCTTCTTGATGATTTTACATTTCAGGCGGGAGCTCTTCCTAGTGAGTTTTTTGAGCTTGCGTATGGGGAACTGATCAATGACCTTCAGGACGGCTTCCACATGGACGGGGTAAGGGAACCGCTCACTCACCTTCAGGTTCTTCTTCCTGACTAGCACGGAGAAGCCTTGGGTCCCCCAGCTCCAGGTAATGCATCAGTTTTGTGACCATGCCTGGGCCCATGCTCTCCACAGTGGCCTCTCCCTGGAAGGTGGTCTTCTGGATCCTGCCTTCCATCATTGCGTTCTGGATGATGGTGACGATAACGGTGTCCCTCTCGGCCAGGCGGCAGTTTAGCCTCTCCTGCTCCATGTCATGGATCTGTTTCTCCATCACGTGGAGTTAGTGGTCGCTGTGAGACGGGGCTGTGATCACCCACAAATGCTTCTTACCTGCAAAATCAACCAGAAAATATTTCTCGCTCGAGGCTTGCTGCAGGACTTTCCGTGTTTCCCTCTCCGCCACCCCCATGATCTTCCTCCGGAGCCAGGACACCAGCAGGTTCTTCATTCTGGGGTTTGGTCTGATGTCTGCCCTTCCCTGGCCGTTCGGCGGACACCCCTGGGCTGTGACTTCACAGAGAAGCCAGGACAAGCGGAACAGAGAGCAGTCTAGACATCCTCAGTGGGGTGGTGGTAAGAGGGGGATAATGTCTCTCACGAGAAGAGTAGGTTGACTGGGGATAAGGAGGACTCCCGGTTCACATTATTCTCCGACCGTGTTACAGGAATCTCCAGGGATCTTTCAACTTCAAAGCCGTTCACACTCAAGCAGCATGCTTGGTGGTATCTCCACTTCAGACTGAGACTATCTGTGTTAGAGGCCGAGCTATAGAATAACAGAGAGGAGGAGAGAAGAAGAGGATGAGAGAAGAGGTTTTAGCGAGTGGGAGGGGTACTGAAACCTGAGCTTTTATAGATTCTAACATCAAACAGTGCAGGAACAAAACAAACATCGATCTGTATTGTACATCTAAAATAAACACAGGATATATTTTCTGACAATTAGAACGCATGTAAACATCATGCACTGCACAGGAACACACATTTTCCTCAATAGTCGTAAACAAAAAAAGGGCTCCAAAAGGGTTCACCAGCTGTCCCCATAGGAGAACCCTTTTTGGTTCCAGGTATAACCCTTTTGGGTTCCATGTAGAACCCTCTGTGGAAATGGTTCTACATGGAACCCATAAGGGTTCTACCTGGAACCAAAAAGGGTTCTTCAAAGAGTTCTCCTATGGGGACAGCCAAAAAACCCTTTCAGGTTCTAGATAGCACCTTTTTTTCTAAGAGTGTATAAGAGGACCTAGCCTGGGGGGAGAGAAGGCTTTAAATAGACACAGACGGGAGACAATTATTGCTAAGATTTAGAGAATAGTTTCATTTTATAGTTTTGATTCCAACATCTGTCAGATATTCAAGCGTTGACTTTATATTGTAGATGACAAATAACAACAAGTAGCTTTCTTGATTCATGTTTTTCTTTTTAATGCATTGTTTTTACTAATTCACGATCTCAGTCATGAGTTGGAGAGGTTGACACTCACACCACACACCAAAGCAAGTGTTGTCCAGACTATGATAAAATCATTTCTTGCTCAATCTTGCGAGGGGCGCTACAGTATCTCTTTCACTTGACTGGTGTGAAATTGATGGGTCTTTCAGATGTCGAGTGTCTTTTTTAAGTTCCATTTTTTTTTCAATTGAAAGGAAGAAAGACATAGTAAGACTGTTCAGTGAAAGTAATGACCTTACACTTCAAATGAGGGTGAACAGCACAACAGTAATGTCAACATGCCTCCAACTGTATGTCATATCAGCGTTGGTCTGTCTGTATACTCTTTCTGGACTCTTGGTGCAGAAGGGAACAGGTCTGCAGTTTGTCTTTGCAGATATCTTACTCAGCACACTGCACCATGCAAATGAAGACTCCACGATAAGATGGAGGACAGAAATCACTCAAAAAGAGGAAGTGGTCAGAACTTTTGAAATGAGTGTAAGCACGCATCCTCTGCCAATAGCAGGGATATAGGCGACAGATATGTCATTCACCTACATTAAGATGAGTTCAAGAACACTACGTTTGCATGGAAACATTTGTGCTCCTGGTACTGACTGAGAAAAGAAAAAGATGTTTCACATTGTTTTCTTCTGATGTGAAGCAATGATAAGAGCCAAGACAATGAGTCCTACAGTAACGGTGGCATGATTTAGTGCTTCCTAACCCTTTTAAACATTGTGTGTTTGAGCTACAGACTGCTGTTTAATAATCTAGCGAGTGCCACCCTGGCGGTTGATGTATGCCACAACAGATGTATTGTCTGTCCTGACTGGGATGTGACCATTCCGGAGGAAGGGCAGAAAACGTCTTAGTAAAAGGAACACTGTCAGCAGTTCGAGGTACAGTAGTTTATATGAGCGAGGCAGAGTTGTGGGGAGCACACTGCGTTTCCTGCTCTTACCTTGTAGACTGCGCCCCACCCTTTGAGGGATGCGTCTCTTGACACAAACCAGAAGAAGGGTGCCAGAAACAAAGATTGAGGGGCTCTTCTAGTGACGAAGACCCGAGAGACATTCAGAGGTTGCCGTTATCTTTCGAGCGAAGGGACGTCGTGTACACAGACGATGGGGCTGATAACCAATGCTGGAAGTCTCTTGTTCTCAGAAAAACTAGTGGTACAACTGAAATGGCGGACGCCATCAACCCCAACACTTAGAGACACGTTCGGAGCCTGAACCACAGTGCCTCTCCCTGTGGAACAGGTGTCCGTGTAGCAGTCCGTCTGTGTAGCCAGATAAGAGAGAGAATCCAGCCGGATGCCTAGGTTTTCTATTCTCTGCTCGTTATCTGGTTGATCTTGAGCCCTAACTCGGTGAGGTGGGTTACAAGGGAAGCCGTGTCTCACACTGCTTGCTCCTGTGATGGGGAGCAAAGCAGGAAACAGTCCATTTAGGCGGAGACTCTCAGTCCCCTGATTCTCAGGGATGCTAGAACCGCCTCCACAGGGATGCTAGAACCGCCTCCACATAGTTTCAGAACATCAGAGGAGCTAGTGCTAACCCGAAGGGGACAGCGAGGTAATCGTAGACTGTGACCTGAAAGGCAAACCTGAGAAACCACCATGTGTGCTGCAGAATACTTATATTGAAAATAAGCATCCTGTAGGTCAACTGAAGAGAACCAGTCACCTCGAGGAATAGAGAGATCACGTTGAGCGTAAGCATATGGAACATATGGAATCTTCCTCACATGGCTGTTGAGGACCCATAGGTCCAGAATGGGGCGCACGCCCCCTTTCAACCTCCCTCTCCTTCATGGGAACCACGAAGGAGAAGGGGTAGAATATTCCACTGGTATTACTCTGATTGCGACCTTGCTCAATAGATGGGAGATTTCCAGCTCTAGCATGCTAGCTCGCATGAAGCTAGAATCCCGTTGAAAACGTTGGCTTCATGTGCGCCAGTTATCTTCTCTTGTAGCGAGTCGCCCACATGTTAGATGAAATCTCCCATCATAGAATTCCCTCTGGCAGCATTGTACCTAGTTTCCCTTTGTTGTATTTTTGCTCAATGTTAATTTCGTCAACAAAAATGTTAGTCAAACACCTATTTTTCAGTGGCAAGACAATAACTAACTAAACAGACCAAGAAAAAACTACAACTAAAGAAAAAATATTTTTCATTTCGATTGACGAAAACAAGACGAGACAAAATTATCTCTGTGACTAAAGTCCGACTAGTAAATGGACTGAACAAGTTCTTTTGAGAGATCGAGAGCATTCAATGTTATATAATTGGTCCAATCAAAAGCATGCATAACATTAGCAGAATTGTAAGGCTTTCTCATTGCAATGTTGCAATAGTGTTATTGGTGGGAAATAAATGAACCATGCCCAGGTCATTCACGAGTCACCTCTCCGCCCGGCAAACCGTTCTCCAATCTGGCGGTAACAAATTATTGATGCAAATAAGGCACAAGCCATGGCTACTCTCCTGGTTGTACAAGCTTCTGGTAGAAAAAGGGATGATGTTTGGAGCCACTTTTCCTATTGTATCGATACAAACCAGACCGAACACAAGTTCATGGGGATTATTACTACCAACCTCAAGAGACATCTAAAAGTGCATCATCGCCAATACACACTGAGGTGTACAAAACATGAAAGATACCTGCTCTTTCCATGACATAGACTGACCAGGTGAATCCAGGGGAAAGCTACAATCCCTTGCTGATGTCACTTGTTAAATACACTTCAATCGGAGTATATCAACGGGAAGAGACAGGTTAAGAAGGATTTTAAGCCTCGAGGCAATTGAGACATGGATTGTGTATGTGTGCCATTCGGAGGGTGAAAAGATTTAAGTGCCTATGAACAGGCGCACCTGTTTGTGTCATGAACTGCTACATTTTCCCAGCTCAACAGTTTCCTGTGTGTATCAAGAATGGTCCACCACCCAAAGGACATCCAGCTAACTTGACAACTGTGGGAAGAATTGGAGTCAACATATGCCAGCATCCCTGTGGAATGCTTTTGACACCTTGTAGAGCCCATGCCCCAACGAATTGAGGCTGTGCGGAGGGCAACTCAATATTAGGATGGTGTCCTTAATGTTTTGTACAGTGTATATTAAAATGATTAAATTAAAGGATTACATTTATTTCTATCATCAATTGCACACCACCACCAACCAAAACTTGACTGACGTTTTTAACCCAAACCCACATTGGGCGTCCGGGGAGCTGTTGTGGGGGGTTAACTGCCTTTCTCAATCGCAGAAAGATGGATTTTTCATGTTGTCAGCTCAGGGATTCAAACTGGCAACCTTTTCGATTACTGGCCTAACACCTAACTGCTAGCACCATCTGCTGCCCTCATGCTAGGCCACTTGCTGTCCTTATGCTTAGGAAATAACAGATTGATAATAGCTAGTTAGTTTGCTACAACCTATGAGACCACTACTTATGACAGAACTTTGATTACAATATAGCTACAGTCAAGGGTTGGGATTCCCTATCTGCCACAGAGTAATGTGTTCTTCTCTCAATTTGGCTGTTGGGAAGAGAATCATGCGGTAGGACAAGGTTTTGTATGTTTGGAAGTCAGCGATTTATGTTTACTAAAGGTTAATGAAGCAATACAAATGTGATGTGACTAAAATAAGACTAAAATGAAAGGGCATTTAGTTGACTAAAATGGGCCACTGTTTATGTACAATTTTAACAATTACTAGACTAAATCATTATTCAAATGTGAACTTGATTATATTTTAGTCAAAATGACATGGACCAACATTTACACTGCCTTGGCAAGACACTTGGATTGGACAGAGACTTTTTTATGGGTAGTGTCAAAACACTGGGGTTTGGAGACAGTGCTTGGTGGTGACAGAAAATGTGTCTTCCTGCCCCTGCTACTTGAAAAAGAGCAGAAGGGAGAGCTGTTGCACGAAGGGCACTTAGGGGTAGAGTTAGACCCCTCCGTCTTCCCTGTGAGCGGATGCATAGACATTTGCCGCTGCACGAGGTGTAGGGTCTTAAGGTCTTAACTGCTCTATTGACGCTAGCTACCTTTAGCGCCAATTGACGATAGGGTCTTCTGGCTGGGGGACTTTTGTTAAGAGCCCTGATGAGGTACGGTTTTGTAAAACTAAGGAATGCATCTTTTCATATCAGCAAGATTTTTTTTTAAACAGAACGGTTAAATTATTACACACCTTTATAGGGTTAGGGTTCCCACATGGCCATATGTCCATGTTACAGTGTTTGTTTACGGAACACAAAGGCGTACCTGTGCGAATTAGCTATCTGCGTCGCCGAACACCTGTGTATAATCGTAAACAAATGTATCATCGGGCAATGATGCTCTGCTGAGGGCGGAAGTTGGACCCCAAGCTGCTGACTTAAGCATCCTCTTCTAGGTGGAAGAGATTAGCCATGCCCTCGCCATGCCTTTCCCACCCCGCTCACTCATTGCTATATCTTGAAACCATGGGTGGAAGTCCTCGGGGTACACATCCATCACCTTGGCCCAGGTCAGTTGTGGTTTTGGGGTAGCCTCCTAGCCCCAAGGCTGTGAGGAAAATGAGCCTCGGGGAGGGATGCTCTGCACATTCTCCTTCTGAGGGTGGTCGGGGGAAATTCCCTACAGTGCACACATGGTTAGCAAGCGCTGGCTTAGCATGCTCAAGAAGCCACAAGCAGGCAGTACACGCAGTGTGTATCCTTTCCTGCTATCGCAGTCCCACATGTACACAGGTATGTCGGTGCTGGGGCAGGAGCCCTGCTCGATTCTCCCTGTGCAGGATCAGCAGACTCCATGGCTTCAATAACTGTATTCCTCTGGCAAAGCATAAATTAGCTAGCATTCGCCTCGTGGGCTAATAGCCTAGCTAGTTATCGAAATTCTAGCGAATTCTAGCGAGAAAGTGTGTGTTTTCTTGGTCTCTCAACGAATGAAGTGTTTCAACCGTCGAGCTGTGATGTAAGGGCAGTCAGTCTAGTCAATACGGCATGAGGGAATGTGGGTTGATCTAAACGAGAGAGGGGAGCTAGAAATTATACCTTTCCCGGTAGAATAGCCAGTTTGGTGATATAGCTGGCCTTGCGGCAAGCTAGCCAAGTTAGCTAAGCCTTGCGGCGATAGCTAGTCAAGTCTCAGTACTGACAATTGTGTGACAATAGCTACCACATGAGACTTAGGGGGGTAGAAAAATCAAAATAGCTATTTCTACACGACGCAAAAATGTGTCCTTTCAGTCAGTTGTTCAATTGGTTCTTCATAGTAGTGATCTGCCTTGAGAGAATCCCATTGTGATACAGTACCAGTCAAAAGTTTGGACACACCTAATCATTCAAGGGTTTTTCTTTATTTTTACTATTTTCTACATTGTAGAATAATTGTGAAGACATCAAAACTATGAAATAACACACAATGAATCATGTAGTGACCAAAAAAGTGTTAAACAAATCAATAAATATTTTAGATGTTTGATTCTTTAAAGTAGCCACATTTGCCTTGATGACAGCTTTGAATGCAGAGAACTTGTTGGCTGCTTTTCCTCCATTCTACAGTCCAACTCATCCCAAACCATCTTAATTGGGTTGAGGTCAAGTGATTGTGGAGGCCAGGCCATCATATGCAGCACTCCATCACTCTCCTTCTTGGTCAAATAGCCCTTACGCAGCCTGGAGGTGTGTTTTGGGTCATTGTCCTGTGAAAAACAAATGATAGTCCCACTAAGCGCAAATGATGGGATGGTGTATCGCTGCAGAATGCTGTGGTAGCCATGTTGGTTAAGTGTGCCTTGAATTCTAAATAAATCACTGACAGATTTCCACCGGTCTAATGTCCGTTGCTCGTGTTTCTTGGCCCAAGCAAGTCTCTTCTTCTTATTGGTGTCCCTTAGTAGTTGTTTCTTTGCAGCAAATCGACCAAGGAAGCCTGATTCACGCAGTCTCCTCAGAACAGTTGATGCGGAGATGTGTTTCTGTGAAGCATTTATTTGGGCTGCAATCTGAGGTGCAGTTCACTCTAATGAACTTATCCTCTGCAGCAGAGGTAACTCTGGGTCTTCCTTTCCTGTGGCGATCCTCATGAGAGCCAGTTCCATAACAACGCTTGATGGTTTTTGCAACTGCACTTGAAGAAACTTTCAAAGTTCTTGAAATGTTTCAGATTGACTAACCTTCATGTCTTAAAGTAATGGACTGTCATTTCTCTTTGCTTATTTGAGCTGTTCTTGCCATAATATGGAGTTGGTCTTTTACCAAATGGGGCTATTTTCTGTATACCACCCCTACCTTGTCACAACACAACTGATAGGCTAAAACACATTAAGAAGGAAAGAAATTCCACTAATGAACTTTTAACAAGACACACCTGTTAATTGGAATGAATTCCAGGTGACTACCTCATAACGTAGCTCAAATAAGCAAAGAGAAACGACAGTCCATCATTACTTTAAGACATGAAGTTCAGTCAATCTGAAACATTTCAAGAACTCTGAAAGTTTCTTCAAGTGCAGTCGCAAAAACCATTGAGAGAATGCCAAGAGTGTGCAAAGCTGTCATCGAGGCAAAGGGTTGTTATTTGAAAAATCTCATATTTTTATTGGTTTAAAACTTTTTTGGTTACTACATGATTCCATATGTGTTATTTCATTGTTTTGATGTCTTCCTTATTATTCTACAATGTAGAAAATAGTAAAAATAAAGAAAAACCCTGGAATGAGTAGGTGTGTTTTACATGCTCCTAACCAACTGTGCTATTTTTTTTTTTTTGCGTTGTTTGTAACTTATTTTTTAAAACTTATTTTATACATAATGTTGCTGCAATTACTCCCCTCAAACTGTAAGAAGAGTTTTCCTTTAACGAGTATGATGAGAAGGATATACTACTTTCCTGGGAAACAGGCCCAAATCCCCATTATTTGCGTGAAGAAAAGACGGAGAAAAAGGGGGCGGAGGTCGGGCTGCCTTCTGATAATTCGTAGCCGAGCAAGTAAACTCCCACTGCCATCTGTTCTAATGGCTAACGTGCAATCATTGGAAAAATAAAGTTGATGACCTAATATTAAGATGATCCTACCAACAGGACATTAATAAAAACTGTAATATCTTATGTTTCACAGAATCATGGTTGAACAATGACACAGATAATATAGAGCTGGCAGGATTTTCCGTGCAGCGGCAGAACAGAGAAGCTACGTCTGTTAAGAAGTGGGGTGGGGGTGTGTGTGTATTTGTCAATAACAGCTGGCACTAAGACCGCACTCAACCAACTGTAAGGCCATAAGCAAACAAGGAAATGCTCACCCTGAAGCGGCGCTCCTAGTGGCCAGGGACTTTAACGCAGGCAAACTTAAATAAGTTTAACCCAAATTTTACCAGCATGTCAAGTGTGCAACCAGAGGGGAAAAAACTATAGACCACCTTTACTCTATACACAGAGGTGCATACAAAGCTCCAGTGACTCACGAGTCAAGTACCAGTGACTCTCTCAATACGGAAGTAGTCAGATGGCGTGGATGCTACGTTACAGGACTGTTTTGCTAACACAGACTGGAATTATGTTCGGGATTCATCCAATGGCATTTTCGGAGTATACCACCTCAGTCATCGGCTTCATCAATAAGTGCATCGACGACGTCGTACCCACAGGGACCGTATGTACATATCCCAACCAGAAGCCATCGATTAGAGCAACATCCGCATCAAGCTAAAGGCTAGAGCTGCTGCTTTCAAGGAGCGGGACACTAATCCGGAAGCTTATAAAAAATCACGCTATGCCCTCAGACGAACCATCAAACAAGCAAAGCGTCAATACAGGATTAAGATTGAATCCTACTATACCGGCTCTGACGCTCGTCGGATGTGGAGGGCTTGAAAATAATTATGGACTACAAAGGGAGACCCAGACGCGAGCTTCCCAGTGACGCGAGCCTACCAGATGAGCTAAATGCCTTTTATGCTCCCTCTGAAGCATGCACAAGAGCACCAGCTGTTTGGAATGGCTGTCTGATAAAGCTCTCGGTAGCCGATGTGAGCAAGACCTTTAAACAGGTCAACATTCACAAAGCCGCGGGACCAGACAGATTACCAGGACGTGTACTCAAAGCATGCGCGGACCAACAGGCAAGTGACTTATGACATTTTCAACTTCTCCCTGACCAAGTCTGTAACACCTACATATTTCCAGCAGACCACCATAGTCCCTGTTCCCAAGGAAGCGAAGGTAACCTGCCTAAATGATTACCGCCTCGTAGCACTCACGTCGGTAGCCATGAACTGCTTTGAAAGGCTGATCATGGCTCACATCAACAGCATTCTACCGAATACCGTAGACCCACTCCAATTCGCATACTGCCCCAACAGATCCACAGATGACACAATCTCTATTGCACACCACACTGCCCTTTCCCACCTGGACAAAAGGAACACCTACAGGTATGTGAGAATGCTGTTAATTGACTACAGCTCAGCGTTCAACACTATAACGCCCACGAAGCTCATCCCTAAGCTAAGGATCCTGGGATTAAACACCTCCCTCTGCAACTGGATCCTGGACTACCTGACGGGCCACCCCCAGGTGGTAAGGGTAGGCAACAACACATCTGCCACTCTAATCCTCAACACTGGGGCCCCTCAGGGGTGTGTACTTAGTCCCCTCCTGTACTCCCTGCTCACCCACGACTGTGTGGCCAGGCACGACTCAAACACCATCATCAAGTTTGCTGATGACACAACAGTGGTAGGCCTGATCACCGACAACGATGAGACAGCCTATAGGGAGAAGGTCAGAGAACTGGCAGTGTGGTGCCAGACAAAGGAGTGTGAGCAAGACAAAGGAGTTGATCGTGGACTACAGGAAAAGGCCGGCCGAACAGGCCCCCATTAACATCGACGGGGATGTAGTGGAGCGGGTCGAGAGTTTCAAGTTCCTTGGTGTCCACATCACCAACAAACTATCACGGTCCAAACACACCAAGTCAATCGCGAAGAGGGCACAACAAAACCTTTTCCCCCCCAGGAGACTGAAAAGATTTGGCATGTGTCCCCAGATTCTCAAAAAGTTCTACAGCTGCACCATCGAGAGCATCCTGACCGGTTGCGTCACTGCCTGGTATGGCAACTGCTTGGCATCTGACCGTAAGGCGCTACAGAGGGTAGTGCGTACGGCCCAGTACATCACTGGGGCCAAGCCTCCTGCCATCCAGGACCTATATAATAGGCGGCATCAGAGGAAAGCCCATAAAATTGTCAGAGACCCCAGTCACCCTTGTCATAGACTGTTTTCTCTGCTACCACACGGCAAGCGGTACCCGAGCGCCAAGTCTAGGACCAAAAGGCTCCTTAACAGCTTCTACCCTCAAGCCCAAACCCTCAATGAATTGTTTAGCAATCAAATGCCCCCCCCCCCCATTTGTTTTGTACACTGCTGCTACTTGCTGTTTATCATCTGTGCATAGTCACATTACCCCTTGCTACATGTACAAATTACCTCAACTGACCAAACTGTTCTTGAACTGCACTGTTGGTTAAGGGCTTGTAAGTAAGCATTTCACATTTAGGTCTACACTTGTTGTATTTTGCGCATGTGACAAATACATTTTGATTTGATTTGTTTTACTGTACATAGAAGCGAGTATCTGAAAGAGAACATCTGTAAAGTCTGAACAGTTAGAAGTTTGTTAGAAGGTACGAATGGAAATACCAGGACAAAGTGTCTATAATACTGTAATAAGTTCACATAGTAGCTGTCACAAACTCCAAATTCCACACAGTTGTCACTGACCAGCTGGATATTTATTTCCCACTATGCAAATAATTTCTGTGCATTCTTACAAATTCCATTTTTAAACAGGTTTTTGCTTGGCAGACATATTTTTTTTTACTGACATTTGTGAATTGCAACTGTTTATGTAAAACTGTTTTGTGTTGCACTAGTAACCCTGGTTGTCATGAAAGGAAAATGGAAAAAACGCTTCAATGTGAGGATAAATATTAGGGCATAACAAGCAGATAAAGGAAAGTAGTATACAAAAATGCTATTGGTTATTTAAAGGCAACATCCTTTTAAAGCTGAACTAGCTAACACCAGCGGTAACCACACATTCCTAACATAGAGACAGTTAAGAAAAAACAGGAACCAACTCTGCACTACATGTAAAGAGAGATAAAACCAAAGACAAAGAAATGGTATCATCTCCTTGCTTTGTCATGCTGAGTTTGACTGTAAGCTACAGTATTTCAACTTCAAGATCTCAATTAGTATCAGGTAATGTGCTGTTATCTATTCACATACTTCTATTTCTCCAGTCATTACCTTACCAAGTTTGGTTGGGGAATTTGATCTAATGGCACCAGACCCATGTCTGACCTACAACTAGCATGAATACAAGAAAACAATGTGTATGGAGAGAAACTGCAGGGTTTTACTATTTGGCTTATTCACTACATTTGCATTTTATGTTTCCCAGTCAAATCTCAAATCTTGCAACGGCAGCTTCCACATCAGCAGATGACTGGACTGGCCCAGTTGAAAGGCCTGTCTGACACTACCACCTGCTGGAGATATAATATCTTACACCAAATACCACAGACATCCATATTTGGCCCTCATAAACCACATTTCAATCCACAGTTTTCGTATGAGCAGTGGTGACCAGTCAATCAGGGCATGGTCCAAACACACCAAGACAGTCGTGAAGAGGGCACGACAAAATTATTCGGCAGATTTGGCATGGGTCCTCGGATCCTCAAAAGGTTTTACAGCTGCACCGTCAAGAGCTTCCTGCCTGACAGGTTGCATCACTGCCTGGTAAGGCAACTGCTCGGCCTCCGACCGCAAATATTGATATAATAACCACCATATCAAAGTAAACATGCAGTTATAAGTTTTCAGATGAAATTAATTATAACTGCATTGCTGGGTTTAGAACTGGCATGAAAGGTATTTCACTGTATTTGTGCATGTGACACTGAAACTTGAAATGAAAATTAAATAAGTTATGATGAACTTCACAGGGTGGTAAAAGTGCAATTTATGAGCTTGATGCTCCTTTCCAATAAATATTGAGGGTCTTATTCTGGTGACATGATCATAGATGCTTGGCTGCTGTTTGACAAATAAAAATAATCTCACTCTTTTGTCCAAAATAATCTCATGTAAAGCCATCTGCACAGTGTGCACACCATCTGCATTTGTCAGAAAACCTTCAGTTCACTTGTATTTCTTTATTCAGTACATGGGAATTTAGCTGCAACATGTATTTTGATGCATACCCGCGGGAAGTAGGTGTGCTGAGGGTGCTCCAGCACCCCCTGAAAAATCTGGGGGAAAAATGTGCATGTTTTTATATGGATTTTTAAATTTTTGCATGAAAATCTGCTGCCAATTGGATGGAAACCTAGCTAATGTTGCACATCACTATCGACAACTCAGGTCAAAAAAGATAGAAAGGAAGGCAGACAGGCAGAGTAGAGAGATTAATGCGATTGAAAGAAACAGAATTTTCATCAGGATATTTTCTACTGTTTTTATTTGTTGGCTTTAGGCCTATGTATTTTACCTAGTTGATGATTGAAGTTTATAGGCCTACTTCTGCATTGGCCATCTCCGAGGTCAATGTCATTTATTTGCAGATAATGGATAATCCTGGAAATGGTGGATAATCCTGGAAATAATGTGGAAGTTTTCCCGAGACACTGTTGCACGGAAAAGTTCTCTGCCAGTTTCTGCATCCCACAGGGATTCTGTGGAATCCCCATTGGATCTGAAAACACCAGCAAGGATAAGAACCTCAAAGTATGTATTTAAATGAGTGGTCCTTCCATCTCTCTCCAAAAACACACCTTCCCTTAAAATTAGAGCTGTTCAGAATGATTTTATGGATGGTGTCTGGGATGAACAGTATGAACAGAACATCCACGTTGGCCCTGGTTGCATCCTTATCACATTCACCCCGCATGGCTGCCACTCATTCCTTGGGCAATAAGACCATTAAATTGCACATTATTTTTTACATCCATATTTCTCCTCCTGCACGCTGCTGATGAGCTGGTGGCTGACGGGCTGGTCCTGGGGCTGGCTGAGGGTCAATCTGATCATCTTCTTCCAACTCCCTATCAGACTCTGAATTGACAGAGACAGTCTTCCACACTAGCTTCTCTCGCCGCAAAAAATATTTCTAAGGCCCTCTGAGCAGAGATTTTTTTCCATACTGATTGATTGTGGTAAGGAGCCACGCATGCAAACCTATTTATTTGTGTCCCTCCCACAATTTGCACCTGGCTGTGGTAGAGTGTGGGAAAATACAGATGTTTTTATTATTATTATTTTTTTACATTATATTGAAATAATGTAGCGAAATAATGTATTGTAATAACATTGTGCAGGTTCCCGCAAGACATTGTGTAGTTCCACACAATACAAAGGGTAAAGAGTGCGAGAAAAGCGGAAGACAGGCAGGGAGTCAGACAAGTTCTTGGTGCTATGTTGAAACAGCAGGCCCAGGGAGGAGGAAGAGAGTGGCACACAGCAAACCTTTTAGTTTAATTTTTACTAGTTTTCATCTACACACACAGTTTCCCACACTTTTATTACCAGTGGACCCGAACACCACATATGTAATATAAATGTGTAGGGGGGTGCACAGTGTGCACTCAATGAAAACATGTTCTTCACAGAGAATGAGCCAAGGCCATCGAGTCTCAGGTTGAAAAAAAGTATTAATTGTATCATTTTTCTTTTAGTAAACATTGAAAATAGGTCCCACAGACCCAAACACCACACACGGGTTAAAGTCTACTGTACTGTATCATACTGTACAGTATTCTACTAAATAAAACTCTACTGTCTATGTACCATACTGTACTCTACTATGCTCAACTGGACTGAACTGTGCCGTACTGTACTGTGCTGTTCAAACTTGTGAAACACAGCCTAGATGTCTATGATTTGTTCATGAGATTTAGTCTGGTCCTGACCGACCAAATGTGTAATTGTTTAGGGGCAGAGCTCGTAATAATAATACCCAGTATGCTTTGCAAGTGTTTGTTTTCACATTTACATTTTGGTAATTAAGCAGATGCTCTTATCCAGAGCAACTTAGTCACTCTGGGCAAAAAGGGTTTCTCCTACCAGCTGTGCTTGTTTTTTTTGTGTATAATGTGCAGCACAGCTGGTTGGAGAAACCATTCGAGTTGCACAAAATGAAATATAACGTTGCAGATAAAGTTAGGAATTAGTCAATTTCATTTTCACAACATCTAAAGACCAACATCACTACACTGAAAGCGTTGCTGCTTCTAAAATGACCTATTTGTTCATGTTTTCCAAAGCTCCCATACTGCAGAACGAGCAACGAGGAAGTCTATTGCAGGTGGTCTAAGTGTCTCAAAACCAAGTGAAATCCCTTCCATAACATGCCATTTGCATCAAAAGTAAAGATTTGGTTCAAAAATAGTGAACCAATCCTTTAATGAGATTTGAAAGTGTGATGTAGCTAATTCTCCAGATGGTGGCAGCAGCTGCATTGAGAATTTTAAGCAGATTTTCTTGAGGACTGTAGATATCTTCCATTTAGTTCAAAGGGTGGGATAATAGGACAAAGCACTGTTTCTTAATTTTTTTCTCTCCAGATTCAAAGATTTAAATCTCACCAGCCCAACCATTGTGTAACAAATAGTTTACTACCTGGATATCTTAAAACAATCATCGATATAGCCTAAGCTCTTGCAGTGACGCTGTAGAATGTATCAGGGACTTTCATTAAGCCCCTCACACCCTACTGCCAGTGCCCCCATGACGTCCCCTGTGCCCCTTCTCAGAGCGGCAGCCAAAGAGCAGTTCAAGTAGCTGGGAGCTCAGACTCTGGAGTTGGACATTAAGGAGGCCGGTGACGGCCAAGGCGGCTACTCTAAGGAGATGTCCAAGGAGTTAATTGAGGCTGAAATGAAGCTGTTTGCCAAGCAATGTCTGGAAGTAGACATCCTCCTCAGCACGGCACTCATCCCTGATATGCATAGTGACCACCAAGCACACACCTCACTACCGCTATCCCCTCCCATAGAGACAAATCTGTATCTCTTTGTCCTCTTCGACCTGCTTTACGTCTTCCTCTGCACTGCTGTCCTCCTAGTCTGATCTGTTTGTGTTCTGGCCTACTCCATTGTCATCGTCAAGCCATAAGGAGTTGGCAAGAGAGCAGAAAGACTGGCAACCAGTTTGTTGTCATCCCCGATTTCACCCCTTCTTTGTTCTTCCTCAATCACGTACGAAGTGCATGTACTGCTATCATCAGCTTTTATCTGTCCAATCCTCTCAGGTTCTAAGCTGCATTAAGGATTCATCAGCTCAGTTACCTAGTAGTACTTAAGACAGTGGTTAGGCCCTATCCATCTGGTTAACTCTGCCCCTCAAGTCTGAGTTGGTATTATTCCCTTCCTTAGTGTTTAACATGATTTTTGAATTACTTCCTCATCTCTGTACCCCACACATACAGATAATTGTAACGTCCCTCAGTCAAACAGTGAATATCAAACACGGATTCAACCACAAAGTCCAGGGAGGTTTTTCAATGCCTTGCAAAGATGAGCAGCTATTGGTAGATGGGTACAAAAATGTAAAAAGCAGACATCTGTTTGAGCATGGTGAAGTTATTAATTACATTTGGATGGTGTATCAATGCAAGCAGCTACTACAAAGATGCAGGCGTCCTTCCTAACTCAGTTGCCGGAGAGGAAGGAAACCGCTCACAGATTTCACTTTGAACCAATGGTTACTTTAAAACAGTTAGAGTGTAATGGCTTTGATGGGAGAAAACTAAGGATGGATCAACAAATCTAAAAGCGAGTGACGTTTGAAACAGTATTAGTGCACACCCAGCTAACTAGCTCGCCATTTCACATTGGTTACACCAGCCATTAGGCTGAGAGGCTTGAAGTCATAAACAGCGCTGTGCTTGGGAAGAGCTGCTGGCAAAACGCACGAAAGTGCTGTTTGAATGAATGATTACGGGCATGCTGCTGCTCAGTCAGACTGCTCTATCAAATCAGACTTAATTATAACATAATAACACACAGAAATACGAGCCTTTGGTCATTAATATGATCGAATCTGGAAACTACCATTTCGAAAACAAAACGTTTATTATTTCAGTGAAATACGGAACCTTTCGGTATTTTATCTAACGGGTGGCATTCCTAAGTCTAAATATTCTTGTTACATTACACAACCTTCAATGCATGTCATATTTACGTAAAATTCTGGCAAATTAGTTCGCAATGAGCCAGGCAGCCCAAACTGTTGCATATACCTTGACTCTGCGTGCAATGAACGCTAGAGAAATGACACAATTTCACCTGGTTAATATTGCCTGCTAAACTGGATCAGTAGTTATAACTAGTGATTATGATTGATTGTTTTTTATAAGATAAGTTTAATGCTAGCTAGCAATTTACCTTGGCTTCTACTACATTTGCGTAACAGGCAGGCTCCTTGTAGAGTGCAATGGTTAGAGCGTTGGATGAGTTAACTGTGCGGTTGCAAGATTGGAACCCCTGAGCTGACAAGGTATAAATCTGTCGTTCTGCCCCTGAACAAGGCAGTTAACCCACAGTTCCTAGGCCGTCATTGAAAATAAGAATGTATTCTTAACTGACTTGCCTAGTTAAATAAAAGGTATAAAAATACATAAAAAAATTGCAAAAAATAATCGGCGCCCAAAAATACCGATTTCCGATTGTTATGAAAACTTGAAATCGGCCCTAATTAATCGGCCATTCCGATTAATCGGTCGACCTCTAAAAGCAATTCAGTTTTATGAGTGTGCTTGTAAATCGACTGGGGAGTTTCAGGATTAAAAAAATAACAGAATGGAAATCCTAGAGAAAAACCTGGTTCCCACCAGACACTGGGAGATTAATTCACCTTTCAGCAGGACAATAACCTAAAACACAAGGCTAAATCTACACCCGAGTTGCTTACCAAGAAAACAGTGAATGTTCCATAGTAGCCTAAGTTAGTTTTGACTTAAATCTGTTTGACAATCTATGGCAAAACCTGAAAATGAGTGTCTAGCAATTATCAACAACCAATTTGACAGAGCTTGAAGAATTTTGAAAAGAATACTGGACAAATGTTGCACAATCCAGGTGTGGAAAGCTCTTAGTGACTTACCCAGAAAGACTCACAGCCGTAATCGCTGCCAAAGGTGAATCTAACATGTTTTGAATTTCTATTCTGCTTTGACATTAGAGTATTTTGTTTAGATTGTTGACTAATCAAAAGAGAACCACCGTACTCTCCCAGAAGCTTGCTGATGCGTAAAACCCACAAATTCAGACATTTTTTTAAATTTGTGGTGGGCTATCTCATTAATCGATGTCATGTATTTAGGTGAGAGGACACCTGGGGCAGTTGATTTGTGAGTTGCCTTTCGTGCCCGCTCCCATACCCTACAATTCTGTATTTCTTTGTAACTCATTTGTGTACAGGTAGACCAGAAAAGCCACATCCCTGACTGGCAGAGGAGTGGCAAACCTGATTGGAAGCACCTGCTGCTCATCAGTTGTTCTGTACAAGTGCTGTTTTGAATTAAACAAAATTGTACCTGGATGGCTGTAAAGCCGAAACGTCTGTGTACACAATCGCTAAAGCAGTGAAAATAATAAAAAAGATGTAATAATAAAGTAAGCCTTATGCGACATATTTTAGAATGCCAAGCCATTACAACTTTGTGTGTAGATCATTGACAAAAAAAGAAGACACATTTTTAATCCCACTTTGTAACATAACAAAATGTTGAAAAAGTCAAGTGGTGTGAATACTTTCTGAAGGCACTCTCTCTTGTCATGCATTGTTTACATTGGTAGACGGCCTTGATAAGATATGCAGCTGTAGTTGTGAATGACATTTTCCTTTCCACTGACATGGCATGTGGTGTCAAAGTCATTGATGTTGTGTAATGGTCCCATGTCTAGGACATGTATAGGGGACAGGATAACTAGCACTACAGGTTCTGTTAGGTGGGGAGCAGTGATGCAGTACTCGAGACCACATATTGAGTGTCTCTGTGTCGGATACATTTTTACTCGTTCTTGACTCGGTCTCGGACAGTGAGGACAGTGAGGACTCGTAATTTCTTCTCCAGACCAGCCAAGACCAGCGGAGTAAAAAACACATAATTATCTGTTTCTATTCATTCAGTGCAAAAAACATAATACACTCCTTTCTTGAAATATTCATCTTATGGCCTATTGAAACCTGGGATTCCTACTTTTCTCGTAACTTTACTTTAATTTACTTTCCTTGAAAAATATCCTCAAACTTTGTCTGAATTTCCTTGACTCGCTTGTAGGGAAGAGTGGGGGAAATGTTGAGGAAGTTGCAGGTTCACCATTAGTAAGGAGAGACGGGGGGGGAAATTGTAACAGTATTTATGTCTATTATAGACAGATTTGCGCAGTGCGGAGCCTATTGGGCCTTCTGTGTGTGACAGGCTTGTGATGCTGAAAGGACAGCAACCGTAATACCAGTGCACTCTCAACTGGTTGTCGCATGGAGCAGCTCACAGAAGAATGGCATCGATAGGAAAGACGTTTCAATGTATATCTACCAGTAAATGCTAACTGAGGCAACAATGGGTATGCAAACCAGGTATTGAAAAGGTTTTGTATGTAGTCTTATTTGCGAAGCGCTTTTCAGCAATTTCAGTCATAATGTAGTGTTTGCATGAGCATTTCTAAAGGCTTTGCTCAAAGAACCTTCCAAGTTAAATCAATTGATTGGCAGATGCTTTTATATCAAGCGTCTAATAGCCTAGCCAATGGCTGACTTAGCTAGCTAGCTGGATTTATCTCCCCAGAGTCCACCAAAGAAAAATCCTGATTGGTTATTTTTGGGATATTTTTTTTCTTCAACTGAAGACATAAAATCGGAACATCGTTGAAAATAATAATATTATTATTTTATAAATCCTTAGCCTTTCTCTGAAGGCATAGTAAGCCCACATTGTTCCCCACTGTGTTTGGGTTAGTAATCATTTGTAGAGTGTCTCTATTTTCCCTCAACATCCATTATTTACTATTCTGAATGTCTAAAGAATCCATATGTTCTGAAATAGGAACACAGAAATACTGGACTTTTTTTTATTATTATGGTGGTGATTTGACAATTACATTCATGGTCTTGTCATGGTCTTGAATTGGACTCTCATTTTTCTGGTCTTGGTCTTGTCTTGGACCCCTCGTCTCCCTCCCGGTCTTGAATCGGTCTCGCTTTAGGTGGTCTCGAACACAACACAGGTGGAGTGGCTGACTCCTTTGGTCTGGTCTACACAAGCCTACCCTGGCCTGATCAGTACTGCTGTGTCATATTCTGACCAGTTCAACTTGACCTTGGAAGAGTTTCTCTGTGTCTTCATGACATCCGTTTACTTTGAAGCTAGTTTAAACTTCAGAAAGAACCCGAAAACATTGCCTAGCATAAACCGAGATCAACAAATTGCAATTTGTTTATTTGCCAGGGTTTGATTAATTGTCTTTAAATCTAGACTTTAAGACATTGTTGTACAAAATGCTGACTAAAAGTAGACAAACTGCTGTGCTGATTGAGCACCCTGCTGGCACTGCAGACAAGAAGCTTATTCAACATCGTGTTGACCTCTCTGAACATGGTGCTGTGTCCTCAGGTCGCAAGGCTCCTATCCTGATCACCAAGAACATGGTGGAGAGCATGAAGGATGGCTCTGTGGTGGTGGACCGTGCCTGGAGAACTCTCTGTACACAAGGTCAGTCAAGACAATCTATTATTATTCTCATCTTCAGTTTCATCATTTGTTTCTCTTTTGACACCGTGGTGAACCTGCTTATGTCCGTATCATTTGGATTGCATAGACCTGGTACCGCAAGGCTACCTACTAAAATAGTGTAAATCCTTTTCTCAAAGGTTGATGAGAGAAGAATCCACAATTTGTCTTTCAGGAAAATAGCTGCTTCTGTTATTTTTAGGGTGTGACCCACATAGGCTTTGCTGACCTGCCCAGCCGCATGCCTACCCAGTCCAGCACCCTGTACTCCAACAACCTGACCGGACTCATCCGTGCAATCAGCCCTTCCACTGAGAACATCCACTATGAGGTCAAGGAGCAGTTTAACTATGGCACTATGGACCACATCATCAGAGGATCCGTTGTCATGCAGGTGATGTGAAGCAGCTGGGTTTGGTTACATCTGTTATTAGCGGCAGGAGCGGCAGGGTAGCCTAGTGGTTAAAGAGTTGGACTAGTAACCGAAAGTTTGCGAATTCGAATCCCCAAGCTGACAAGGTACAAACCTGTCATTCTGCTCCTGAACCAGGCAGTTAACCCACTGTTCCTAGGCTGTCATTGAAAATAAGAGTTGGTTCTTAACTGATTTTCCTAGTTAAATAAAGGTAAAATAAAAAAAACTTGCACAACGAGGGAAGACTGGTTAATCAGGGAATCTATGATGAATTTACTTGCTCTACCTCTGGAGTTGGCAAATGAAATGGGTCTCAATGTTTGCTTATGGAAATTGTTTTGGAAGATATTGGTCAAATGTGAATTTTGAACCCATAGGCTCCCTTTAGTTTTTTGGGGATTGTTGGTAGTTCTAACAATGTTGTCCTCTCTATCTGCTGTAGAATGGAAACAACCTCTTCCCAGCTCCTCTGCCCGATAATATCACAGTGGCAGCCCCTCCCAAACCCAAGAGCATGCAGGAGCTGGCCAAGGAGAAGGCTGCTGCCATGTCCCCCGTCAAGGCCACCCTGACCACCGCTGGCATGTACGCTGGAGGTGAGACACACCAGCACTGACTGCACTGACTGCCTAGACACTTCATTCATTTATACGTACATTGCCTTCCAGGGTCATGTTCAGGAGGTAACAAATGGAGGAAAATGATGTAAAAATGATTTGAAGCTACCTGGACTTAATGCTCATTTTCATGTTCTGTTCCACAATTTTTGCTACGGTGTGCCCTAACGAACACCACCCGGATCTAAGTCAGTTGTTTACTTAATTATAACTTAAGGGGAATAAAATGTCTGACACAGCAGAAAGCAGAGGATCCAGAGCAACACTGCTGGCTGTCAGAATAATGGTCTCCTAAACTGAACCATGTCATGAGTCTCTGTGAGCTTGTATGGTGGTCTCCCTCTCTCTCTTTCTCTCGCTCACCCTGACCTGGGTTAACAGGACTATCGTGGGGGGTTAAAGCAGCCTGTTAGTGTTTTATTACCTTTCACATTCATTACATTGTTCTATTCTCTACTAACACTAGCAAGTCATCCGCATAGCTTACTAATGTGGGAAAGGTGAGCTGTAACCCCATTCTGAGAGCAGCATCAGCCGTGATTAGACATAAACGCTACCCTGAACTGAAATCTGTGCAGATTATTTCTATTGGTTACAGGCGGCGGCTCAGAGGTTAGTCTGTGAGAGAGAGAGAGAGAGAGAGAGAGAGAGAGAGAGAGAGAGCGAAAGAGAGAGAGAAAGAGAGAGAGAAGGCAGGCAGGCAGGCAGTAACTCTCTGCTCTGTTCTGTTCTGGAATCAGATCAAAGAGACCCAGAGAACACAGCCTTCTTCCCCAACATTCAGATAAATGAGCCACAAACTGGGTTCACACGTAAATAAACACCCTGAGATAAACAAACAGGCACATTTATCTTTATGTCCTTTCATGAGTTAGTTCGTTCCGTATCTCTGTCTCTCCTCTATGAAGCCAAGGATGGAAGGTGCTGCTGGAACATCTTGATTTTCTGACCACCGGATCAACCATGCGAGAGGCCAGAAAGGCAAAATGGCTGAGAGCTCCTTTGAAATGAGGATTGGTCACCTAATTAGAGCTCACCCTAACCTGCCCCCCCCATCCCATAAACCACCACCAGCAGCCTCTTAGTGCCAGGAAACTAGGTATAATAAAATGTGAGATGACGAGCCCTCCCTCCCCCTGCTGTGTCTGTCTGAAGTGGTGCTGTAGCTGTTTCCCACAGACCCCTGCTCTGGTAGTGGAGACTGTAGATGGCAGCCCTGTAAACCCCGTTCACACATTCCCCCAAGCAGCTCGTTCTGGGTTGGCTGTGGTCGGCGCGTCGCCACCACTACAGTTTGGTTGCTGCAATTGCTGCCTAGCTGAAACGCTAATGGCATCATATCTGTCTCTTGTCCTCACTTAAGAAAATTAGCAGACAATAGAAAGAGTCTAGTTTGCCTCACAGGTCTCATTAAATTCATGTCAACACCTCATGGGGTTTAGAGACCTGCTATTCAGTATGGACATTGGATATGCGGTGTGGTGTAGTGTTATTAAGTTATTAATTAACTCTCTCCCTCCTTTCTCCCTCTCAGGTCTTGGCATCCTTTTAGGCCTGGGCCTGGCTTCCCCCAATGCAGCCTTCACTCAGATGGTGACCACCTTCGGCCCTGGCTACCATTGTGGTGTGGTGGGTGAGCCCAACAGTTCACTCCCCACTCATGTCCGTCACCAACGCCCTCTCTGGTGTGTGTTTATGAAGACTAATCTTAATGAACTGGATACAGAAGACTAAACAGAGGCACGTCATTATTTTGTAAAGTAGTATATTCAGGAATGTATATATATATATATATATATATATATATATATGAGGTAAAACTACTGAAGAAAATGCATCCAGGCCTAAGATGCATCACTTAGGATTTGGTTTCAAATGAGAATTTATCACATTTTAAAACACAGATGTTACTCATTTGATTTACTAATCTCTAAAAGGCATTGCTGTAACTGTGCAGAGGAGATTCCTTCACAGAACTGGCAGCTGATTCTCCCTCCACCTCCACACCTGCAGGTGCTCTCCTCTCAGTGATGAGTAGGACCTAGAGGGAACAGGAAATGATTCATGCTCCTTGTAGTCTGGGTGATTTTAAAGTACTACTCTAGAGTGTGGATCCTCTTCAAGCAACTGGAAGCATAGGTCTCAGGTTCCACTCTGAGTATGCAGAAGAACATAGGCTAATGAATTATAGAAGAGGAATCTGTAATTGAATATTAATTCTGTAAATAAAAGAGAGACTGATTATTAGGCTGATACAATTGTACATCAATGTTTGGATAGTGGCGAGAGGAAATTTGATGATTACTCAGTCCTAGTTGCAAAATACATTAATTTGCCACCATTGCAAATGAATAGTTCCTGATCATTGTTGCCCTTTCCCACCTTCCACATCTACTTCATTAACAGGAAGTGTTACAGACGGGGTGTGTGTGTGTGTTCGCAGCATGTTGATTACACTTGACA
This sequence comes from Oncorhynchus tshawytscha, assembly GCF_018296145.1. Lineage (NCBI taxonomy): Eukaryota > Metazoa > Chordata > Actinopteri > Salmoniformes > Salmonidae > Oncorhynchus > Oncorhynchus tshawytscha. The sequence continues at coordinate 10,457,344 of NC_056448.1, forward strand.
CGGGCGGAAGTGACACGCTGGCTGTGATATCTACTGCTTTCGAGGGTGATGTGCCTCATTAAGCTTTTCCTTGTTCCTCCGGGCGGCGGTAGGGCACTGCAGTCAGGGCATTGGTCTGGGTCCAGGAACCAGGAAAGGTTTGAATGTCTTAATGAGCCCATGGTGGTCCAAAATTAAATCCTTCATGTCGCCCCAGACGCTAACTTCAGAAGAGGCATGGTGGTGGCATCCAATGGAGCAATTATCTCCCTAGACCTACTGCACAGTTCCTGTGAACCACTTTATTAGTCCACACTATACATACTGTGGCAAGAAAAAGTATGTGAACCCTTTGGAAATACCTGGATTTCTTCATAAATTGGTCATAAAATTTGATCTGATCTTCATCTAGGTCACAAAAATAGACAAACACAGTCTGCTTAAACTTATAACACACAAACAATTATACATTTTCATGTCTTTCTTGAACACACCGTGTAAACATTCCCAGTGCAGGGTGGAAAAAGTATGTGAACCCTTGGATTTAATAACTGCTTGACCCTCCATTGGCAGCAATAACCTCAACAAAATGTTTTCTATAGTTGAGGATAAAATCAAATGTATTTATATAGCCCTTCTTACATCAGCTGATATCTCAAAGTGATGTACAGAAACCCAGCCTAAAGAGAAAGAGAAAGAGAGAAAGAAAGAGAGAATCAGATAGAACATACTTAAATTCACACAGTACACCGGGTAAGACAGGAGAAATACTCCAGATATAACAGACTGACCCTAACCCCCCGACACATAAACTACTGCAGCATAAATGCTGGAGGCTGAGACAGGAGTAGTCGGGAGACTGTGGCCCCATCCGACAATACCCCCAGACAGGGCCAAACAGGCAGGATATAACCCCTCCCACTTTGCCAAAGCACAGCTCCCACACCACTAGAGGAATATCTTCAACCACCAACTTACAATCCTGAGACAAGGCCAAGTATAGCCCACAAAGATCTCCGCCATGGCACAACCCAAGGGGGGGCGCCAACCCAGACAGGAAGATCACGTCAGTGACTCAACCCACTCAAGTGACGCACCCCTCCTAGGGATGGCATGGAAGTGCACCAGTAAGCCAGTGACTCAGCCCCTGTAATAGGGTTAGAGGCAGAGAATCCCAGTGGAGATAAGGGAACCGGCCAGGCACAGACAGCAAGGGTGGTTCGTTGCTCCAGTGCCTTTCCGTTCACCTTCACACTCCTGGGCCAGACTACACATCATACTGAAGAGTCTGCGTCTCTCACATGGGTAGGCAGACCATTCCATAAAAATGGAGCTCTATAGGGGAAAGCCCTGCCTCTAGCTGTTTGCTTAGAAATTCTTGGGACAATAAAGGAGGCCTGCATCTCGTGACCGTAGCGTATGTGTAGGTATGTACTGCAGGACCAAATAGTAAAGATAGGTAGGAGCAAGTCCATGTAAATCTTTGTAGGTTAGCAGGTAAAACCTTGTAAGATCAGCCCTTGCCTTAACAGGAAGCCAGTGTAGAGAGGCTAGCACTGGAGTAATATGATCAGATTTTTTTGGTTCAAGTCACTAACTGAAGTTTATTTAGTGCTTTTTCCGGTTAGCTGGAAAGTAGAGCATTGCAGTAGTATAACCTAGAAGTAACAAATATATGGATACATTTTTCTGCATCATTTTGGACAGAAAGTTTCTGATTTTTGCAATGTTACGTAGATGGAAAAAAGCTGTCCTTGAAACAGTCTTGATATGTTCGTCAAAAGAGAGCTCAGGGTCCATAGTAACGCCGAGGTCCTTTAAGGTTTTATTTGAGACGACTGTACAACCATCAAGATTAATAGTCAGATTTAATAAAAGATCTCTTTGTTTCTTGGGACCTAGAACAAGCATCTCTGTTTGTGTGAGTTTAAAAGTAGAAACACAGGCTTTCAATGAGGGCAATTTTGGGGCTTCACCATGTTTCATTGAAATGCACAGCTGTGTGTCATCCGCATAGCAGTGAAAGTTAAAACTTCTTGACGCACCCATCCTGTTTCATTTTCATCAACACCCGCTGAATCGCAGCGCGACAAATTCAAATCAAATTACTAAAAATATGTAATTTTCATGAAATCACAAGTGCAATATAGCGAAACACAGCTTAGCCTGTTGTTAATCCACCTGGGGCTTCAGATTTCAATACAGCTTTTCGGCGAAAGCATAACAAGCGTTTATGTAAGAACATCTCTCTTAGTAGACAAAATATTACAAACACAGCAGCCAAGTAGATTGGTCACGAAAGTCAGAAAAGCCAGAAAAGCAATAGATTAAATCGCTTACCTTTGATGATCTTCAGATGTTTGCACTCACGAGACTCCCAGTTACACAATAAATGTTCCTTTTATTCCATAAAGATGATTTTATATCCAAAATACCTCCATTTGTTTGGCGTGTTATGTACAGAAATCCACAGGCTTGAGCGGTCACGACATCGCAGATGAAAATTCCAAATAGTATCCGTAATGTCCACAGAAACATGTCAAACGTTTTTTATAATCAATCCTCAGGTTGTTTTTAAAATATATAATCGATAACATATCAACCGGGACTGAAGCTTTTTCAATAGGAGAGGGAGAGACAATGGCTGCCCCACTCTGTTGCGCAAGCAAAACTCTGCGAACACCCAGCTATCCACTGACGCGATGTTATCTTTCTCACTCATTTTTCAAAATAAAAGCCTGAAACTATGTCTAAAGACTGTTGACACCTTGAGGAAGCCATAGGAAAAGGAATCTGGTTGATATCCCTTTAAATGGAGGCAAGGCATCCAATGGAACAGAGAACTTTCAGGAAAAACAGCACTTCCTGGTTTGATTTTCCTCAGGTTTTCACCTGCAATATCAGTTCTGTTATACTCACAGACAATATTTTCACAGTTTTGGAAAATTTAGAGTGTTTTCTATCCTAATCCGACAATTATATGCATATTCTAGTTTCTGGGCCTGATTGGCCTTGCCTAATGATTGTGTCTGAAGCTGGGCTTGCAGCACAGCTATCCTGGCCGTAAGGTGATCATTCTCCTGTATATTATGAGTACAGCGACTGCAATTAGAAGGCATCATGTTATTAATGTTACTACTTAGCTTTGGCTGGTGGAGGTCCTGACGAACCACGTCCAGATAAAGCGTCCGGAGTGAAAAAGTTGAATGAAAAAAAGTAGAGCGAGGGAAAAACTAAAAATATAAACGATAATTAAAAAGTAAAAATCGTAAAGTTGTCAGGTAGCAAAGTAAGGTTAGCAACAAAACGCACAGCAGCACGTAAACAAGTCTGCAAGTTGTGACCAGAAATGACGAAAGTTAGGGTAGTCTGACACAATTAATCACCTGCACAACGGTCTGGAGTAATTCTGGACCATTCCTCTTTACTAAACTGTTTCAGTTCCACAATATTCTTGGGATGTCTGGTGTAAACCACTCTCTTGAGGTCATGCCACAGCATCTCAATTGGGTTGAGGTCAGGACTGACTGGGCCACTCCAGAAGGCTTATTTTCTTCTGTTGAAGCCATTCTGCTGTGGATTTACTTCTGTATTTTGGGTTGTTGTCCTTTTGCATCACCTAACGTCTGTTGAGCTTCATTGGCAGACAGATAGCCTAACATTCTCCTGAAAAACGTCTTGATATACTTGGGAATTCATTTTTCCATCGATGATAGCAAGCTGCCGAGGCCCTGAGGCAGCCCCAAACCATTATGCTCCCTCCACCATAGTGTATAGTTAAGATGAGGTTTTGTTGTTGGTGTGCTTTGCATTTTTTTCTCCACACATAGTGTTGTGTGTTCCTTCCAAACAACACAACTTTAGTTTAATCTGTCCACAGAATATTTTGCCAGTAGCTCTGTAGAACATCCAGGTGCTCTTTTGCAAACTTCAGATGTGCAGCAATGTTTTTTTTGGGACAGCAGTGGCTTCTTCCATGGTGTCCCCCCATGAACACCATTCTTGTTTAGTGTTTTATGTATTGTAGACTCGTCAACATAGATGTTAGCATCTTCCAGAGATGTCTGTAAGTCTTTAGCTGACACTCTAGGATTCTTCTTAACCTCATTGAGCATTCTGCGCTGTGCTCTTGCAGTCATCTTTGCAGGACGGCCACTCCTAGGGAAGGTAGCAACAGTGCTGAAATTTCTCCATTTATAGGCAATTTGTCTTACCTTGGACTGATGAACATCTAGGCGTTTAGAGATACTTTTGTAACCCCCTTCCAGCTTTATGCAAGTCAACAATTCTTAATCTTAGGTCTTCTGAGATCTTTTTTGTTCGAGGCATGGTTCACATCAGGCAATGCTTCTTGTGAATAGCAAACTCAAATTTTGTGAATGTTTTTTATGGGGTAGGGCAGCTCTAACCAACATCTCCAATCTCGTCTCATTGATTCGACTCCAGGTTAGTTGACTACTGATTTCAATTAGCCTTTGGAGAAGTCATTAACCTAGGGGTTCACGTACTTTTCCCAACCTGTTTAAATTATGTATTGAATATAGACAAGAAAAATACAATAACTTGTGTGTTATTAGTTTAAGCACACTGTGGTTGTCTATTGATGTGACTTAGATGAAGATCAGATCAAATTTGATGTCAAATTTATGCAAAATCCAGGTAATTCCAAAGGGTTCACATACTTTTTCTTGCCGCTGTACCCTGGCCCCCGCACCACCCTAGTCATTCTCAGTCTCTCTGCTCACACATTGTCTCTTAGGTGTGTTCCCCACATATTTGGCATTACCTAAACCATTCCTTTTATCTTGGTCATGCAAAGAAGTGGAAACATTGAAGCCATTGGAGTTAAGGTTATTGCTGTGCCAAATGTAATAAAGCTGAAAGAGCTGTTCGAGCCCAAGACATTAGTGAAGTATATTGGAATTTCAGATTCTTAAGAGGGAGAGAGAGAAGTCTTTTTCAATCTCTGTCTGGAGCGTTGGGTTACTTTTGATGAGGAGCCCTTGGTTTTGTCCAATGGCTGGCACCATCCTCATGACAGCTTTTTAATCTACCTGAAACTGTTGAGTCACAATTAGCTAAAGTCTTTCCCTTCTGAAGTCCGCCCTGCGTGGGATGTGACGAAGAGACGCTTCTGGGATAACTGTCATCCCATGGGACTTCACCTTTATTGTGTGTGTGATCAATATAGACATGACTGGCTGACTATCTAAGAGCTGGCTTGATAAGTTAGTGCTATGTAGGTGGTATTGGTGTCTACTTGGTCTATTTGGCATGTCTGTGATCTCTATGGCCTGAGTATGACGCCTTTGTTTTCCAAAAGTAACTCGCCCTCTTTTAAAGGGAGGGAAACTTCAGGCGGGGATCTGATGGCATTAAGGGCTCAAAGTTCACCTGGTGTGTAGATTATTGTGAGCAGCATGTCTCGCTTTTTTATGAACTTTTTTTTTTAATTAACTTTTTTTTTTTAAGTACTTTTTTTTCCTTTCTTTTTTTTCCGCAATTTCGTGGTATCCAATTGGTAGTCAAAGTCTTGTCCCATCGCGGCAACTCCCGTACGGACTCGGGAGAGGCGAAGGTCGAGAGCCGTGCATCCTCCAAAACACAACCCAGCCAAGCCGCACTGCTTTTTGACACGATGCCCGCTTAACCCTGAAGCTAGCCACACCAATGTGTTGGAGAAAACAACGTACACCTGGCAACTATGTCAGCGTGCATGCGCCTGGCCCGCCACAGGAGTCGCTAGAGCCCGATGGGACAAGGACATCCCGGCCGGCCAAACGCTCCCCTAACCCGGACGACGCTGGGCCAAATGTGCGGCGCCTCATGGGCCTCCTGGTTGCGACAGAGCCTGGACTCAGAACCAGGATCTCTAGTGGCACAGCTAGCAGTGCGATGCAGTGCCGTAGACCACTGCGCCACTCGGGGGACGACGACACCATGTCTCTCTTTTTGACAGAGTGTGCGAGGTGATGTTTCTAGCCTAATTGTCTGCTGTATGTATTTCCTGTGACACTGAGGTAGCGTGCAGTCACCTTTTAATTCAAACCTTGGCCTGTCTCTGTGACTAATTGTTACTGAGGAGTTCCAGAACGGGACAGCCAGGAAAAGCTCACTCATTCAGTCAGACACATAAACACATGACTGGGAGCAGGTTGGCTCTGTCTGACCAGCCTGTTGTTGTGTTGTTCACTGCTGTACAGCAGGCTGCATTTGTAAGTCATTATAGGGCTGATGGCTATCAGGACTCCCTCTGCGCTCTGACATTTTCCTCATTAAGCTGTGCTGCTGCGCTCGAATGCAATGTGTAAGAAACATGCCTCTCTGTACAGCACATCAAATGTTATAAAGCTTTGTTTGTCTGACAGGGCAGAGAAGCAATAATGTTTCAGTGTTTTGTCATTGTCATTTGACATTTGACATCAGTTCAACACATGTGGGACTAATTGAAAAACATGTCTGTAATGTGATCTAAGCTGTGCTTACTGTGTGTGTGTGTTTATTCCAGGTCTGACTGCTGTGGGCAGTCTGTCTCTCATGAGGGGGGTCAACATCGCTGGCGAGTGACTCTGGACTAAACCAGACAGTAACTGTGAAAACAGATAGTGAATGGAGCAGACAAGCTCCCCTTACCTCAAAATTGTACCCCTTTTGGAGACCTTATATAAGATCTTAGAATACGTAAGATACGTGGATATCAGACCCCTTTAGGGCCATTTATTTCACTTGACTATCTATTAAGAAACTGCTTATTGCTCCACTGTGCCCTCTTCCTCAGCTTTGACCGTTAGTTGACCGTTCGTGCCCTTCCCTAACTCCCTTTAGGTGGAAAAGAAGGAACTTCACACATGAACTGGAAATGACTGAGTGGTCTTCAAAAGGGCCATGGCCATGCAATAAACCAGGCTTAGTCTAGCTCTGCTGAGAAGAAATGAGGGAACGTTGTTAATGGTAGTGTCGGGAAAGTCTTTGGTGCATCGTTCTAGACAGCCGCTGAGTCACTCATTCAAAGGCAACCCGCTGCAGCGGTCCAGAGGTCCCAGTCTGTGCGAGGGTGCTCCAACAGGCCAGAACACTGAGCAGGGTCAAAGATCATGGCAGGGATTCATTTGCTGTAATAACCAGTTATTATGACTCTCTCAGATCTCTTTGTGCATATGTTCCAGTGTGCTTAAAGTGCACCTCTTCAAATATATCTATATTCATTTTCTTTAAAGAGCAGGTGTTTAATTTAGTTTTAAAGTCCCTATTGGTTTCCATTCCACATGCAACATTTCTTAGTGGTCTACCGCACCATCCATAAACCTTCAGTAACATAAAAACGGACATTCCACCATTTGTTTCCTAGCCCTTCTGCTACAATTTTTATATTGTGAAGTGAATACACCAAAAAATTGCCCTCCAATTTAGTTTCAATAAACTAACCCTGAAATTTATAGAGTACCTGCTCCTCATACAATGGGTTGAGGAATCGTTTTTTCTTCTTCTGGCTCTTGCCTTTTGTATTGCCATGTGTTTTTACAGCGGCAGCACGGAAAAATCCTGTGCATGCTTTTATTCAATACCTGCCCTTTGCATTCTTGAATCTGAATGTATTGACTCTGAGCCTCAAGTCTGAAATATTTTTTTAAATTATTGGTGTGTTTAAGTGATTGAGGTCTGGGCTGGGCTAAAATTAGTGCGTACAGCTGAAGTGACAGATGTTAGCCACTGGATAACCTGTCTGAGTGTGGGGGTGTAGTGGCGATGTAGAGAACCCAGAGGTTGCTTTTGGAATGTAATGTGATCCGCCCCAGCAGAATGAAGTGTTCCGTCTGGCCGTTATATCAGGGGAGCGATTCCACCAAGAAAACCCCCAGCTACTACATTCACTAAATTTGCTTTTAGGAACCATTTGTGCGCACACTTTTAATGGGTTACTGAAATATCAAATAAGGGTGCTATAAATATTTGAAATATGAAATAACCGTCTTCACCCTGTTATACCTGAAGCGTTCCAAACAGAGTGTATATGCAGACCGTTGTCTACCAGGTTGAGTTTGACTGGTTTTGTTCTCTTTCTCTCTCAGGTGGTTTCCTGGTCACCAAGAAGATGCTGGACATGTTCAAGCGTCCCACTGACCCTCCAGAATACAACTACCTGTACCTACTGCCCACCGGGTTGTTTGTGGGGGGCTATGGAGTCGCCATGCAGGCTGGCTACAAAATTGAACAGGTGAGCATCACCTAACCCTAACCTCTATCTCTCTCTGTAGATTACGTACCTGGGCTCTGGTATGTGCTGTGTGGGAATCCTGGCTGGTCTGTCCAACCAGTCCACTGCATGCCTGGATAATGCCCTGGGCATGATTGGTGTGGCAGGGGGCATCGCTGTCACCCTGGGCTTCCTGGCACAGATGAGTGTCGCCATGGCTGTGGGTGGCATCGCTGGTAAGTGTGTGCATGCTTGAGTGTGCAAAACATTAGGCATAGACCATGACATAGACTGACCAGGTGAATCCAGGTGAAAGCTATGATCCCTTATTGATCTCACTTGTTAAATCAGTCACAATCAGTGTAGATGAAGGGAAGGAGACAGGATAAATAAGGCTTGAGACAATTGAGACATGGATTGTGTGTGTGTGTCATTCAGAGGGTGAATGGGCAAGACAAATTATTTAAGTGCCTTTGAACTGGGTATGGTAGTAGGTGCCAGGTGCACCTGTTTGAGTGTGTTGAGAACTGCAATGCTGCTGGGTTTTTCATGCTCCACAGTTTCCTGTGTGTATCAAGAATGGTCCACCACCCAAAGGACATCCAACTTGACATAACTGTGGAAAGCATTAGAAACAACATGGGCCAGCATCCCTGTGGAATGCTTTCGACACCTTGTAGAGTCCATGCCCCAACGAATTGAGGCTGATCGGTAGGCGAAAAGGGGTGCCAAATCAATATTAGGAAGGTGTTCCTAATGTTTTGTACTCTGTGTGTGTGTGTGCGTGTGTGTGTTGGATTTGTATGCCTGAATGATCTGAACAACATATGTTATTTACTGTAGTCGACATGTGTTGTCTCCTTCAATCATATGAGTAACTGCTTACTGCTCATACTGCAGCTGTGCTGAGATAATGGTCACCATCATGTCTTAAGCATGTTCCAGTCAAGTCAATCCACATGGTAATTCTTCCTGGAATCAAGTTGTAACCTAGACTAAGCCATCCGTTCAGACCTTAGCCTGTTTGCTTTTCCAAATGCTCATATTAACCCCGTCCATGTCTGCGGGGCTTTAAGAAGAACACACACACCAGAACACACACACACGGAGGTGCACTCACAAACAAGGAATTTCCCCCAAACATCAGCCATACCTGTGCCTCAGGACTGCCCGTTCCCCAGCAATCCTTAGGGTGTGTGTCTTTGCGCACGTCTCTGTGTGTGTTGACCGGTCCTCATCCCCTCTGCCCCCCAGAGTTGGGTATCGCTAGGAAGATCCAGATCACAGCCTGGTGGGTCTGGCTACAGTGCTGACCTACGTGGCAGAGTACATGATCGAGTACCCTCACTTTGCTACCGACCCGGCTGCCAACCTCACCAAGATCATCGTCTACCTGGACACCTTCATCGGAGGGGTCACCTTCAGCGGATCCCTGGTGGCTTATGGGAAACCACAAGGTGAGGACGGACGATTGTGATTGGGAATAGTGATGCATTATATTTGAGTCCTATGTAATTCTATGGGATTGGGGAGTTGGACGTGGGATGTTGTTTTTGTTGGGAGCTGCAAGTGAAAAGGGGTAGGAAATCCTAGGCCAAGCACGCCATGAGTTTTTACGGTTCCACTTTGACCTACATTTCCTGTCAGCAAATGAGGCAGTTAAAGCAATACGCATATTCCTTATACATATTCATCATCACGGCCCATTGACTTGATCAATTTGTCCATAGATGTTATTATTCATACACTATATACAAACGTATGTGGACACCCCTTCAAATTAGTGGATTCGGCTATTTAAACCACGCCTGTTGCTGACAGGTGTATAAATAGAGCACACAGCCATGCAATTGCAACAGACAAACATTGGCAGTAGATTGAAGAGCTCAGTGACTTTCAACGTGGCACTGTCATAGGATGCCACCTTTCCAACAAGTCAGTTCGTCAAATTTCTGGCCCGCTAGAGCTGCCCCGGTCAACTGTGCTGTTAAGTGATGTTATTGTGAAGTGGAAATGTCAAGGAGCAACAACTGCTCTGCCGCAAAGTGGTAGGCCACACAAACTGACAGAACGGGGCCGCTGAGTGCTGAAGTGTGTTGCGCATAAAGATCGTCTGTCCTCGGTTGCAACACTCACTACCGAGTTCCAAACTGCCTCGGGAAGCAACGTCAGCACAACAACTGTTCGTCGGGTGCTTCATGAAATGCGTTTCCATGGCTGAGCAGCCGCACAAAAGCCTAAGATCGCCATGCATAATGCCAAGTGTCAGCTGGAGTGCTGTAAAGCTTGCCGCCATTGGACTCTGGAGCAGTGGAAATGCATTCTCTGGAGTGATGAATCACGCTTAACTATCTTGCAGTCCAATGGACAAATCTGGGTTTGGCAGATGCCAAGAGAATGCTACCTGCCTGAATAGATAGTGCCAACTGTAAAGTTTGGTGGATGAGTAATAATGGTCTGGGGCTGTTTATCATGGTTCTGTCTAGGCTGTACTTCCAACTTTGTGGCAACAGTTTGGGGAAGGCCCTTTACTGTTTCAGCATGAGAAAGCCCTAGTGCTCAAAGTAAGGTCTATACAGAAATGGTTTGTGGCCTGCACAGAGCCCTGACCACAACCCCATTGAACACCTTTGGGATGAATTGGAATGCTGACTGCAAGCCAGGCCTAATCACCCAACATCAGTTCCCAACCTTACTAATGCTCTTGTGGCTGAATGGAAGCAAATCCCCGCAGCAATGTTCCAACATCTAGTGGAAAGCCTTCCCAGAAAAGTGGAGGCTTCGATAGCAGCAAAGCAGGGACCAACTCCATATTAATGGCCATAATTTTGGAATGAGATGTTCAATGAGCAGGTGTCTACATACTTTTGGTCACGTAGTGTATATATATTACATGCATACATTTTACTGCGTTTTCAGGAATGTTATGATCATGGGCACCACATCTCAATTTAAACAGCTTGGGTTTGATCCAATAACCCTCTGGTCAGTAGTAGACCAGTAGACCAGTAGTGGTCTGGGTCCTTCAGGTTGATGCCTGAGCGTCTGTACCCGAGTCTGCACCCCTCCTCTCAGTCCCCTGTCCCAGCCGTGCCACCCAGGCCCCCCTGCTCCAAGCTAGGCCAGGCGGAACCTTTCCCAGTTTGGCACTAATTAGCCCCTCCGCCCCCAGTCATTTTCCACTTGTTCCCGAAAGCTGGAACGCATTATCCCAGGGAGCGTTCCCACTCCACAGTCCCACTGGAACCTGGAAAACCTGCTCCGATAAAAGATTAAAACGCCCATTTTCCGCAAAATGCACATTTCACGCTAGATACGTTTTTCTTGTTATTTTCTTTTGCATTTTGTTTTTCAGTCGTGGGTTTGCTTTTGGAAGGCTTTCAAATGAGGAAAAGAGTGAATGAAACATCACAATGCGTCCCATGTCACAGGCGGTGGAATCCAGATGCTGGCTCTGTTCATTTGATTATCAACGTGTATTCAGTTTCAATTTAGCATGAAACAGCCACATGAACACATTTAAGTCTCTGAAATGAAAATCAATTCTCTGTTATCTTTCTACCTGCCTGCCAAAGATTGAATTAGTTCAAGGATAAACTCCCTTTTTAATCCTTACAATGTGTGTGATAGTAACATCCTTGGATAATAATTCAAATGCTCACTTTCAGATTGTTCTTCAAAAGTGGATGAGGACTGAATACTTGTAACTGAAGGCCATAATATATTAGATGGGCACCGCATAGTAATGTCCTGATATGCATTTAGCTCTATATGTCCATGCCTACAGTCTTTCTTCTCCTCCTCTCTCCAGGTGTGCTGATGCTATGAACGCTGGGCTGATGGTCTCCAGTGTGGGCCTGATGATCCCCTACATGCTGGACCCCAGCTACACAACAGGCTCTGTGTCCTCTCTCTCGGCCGTCATGGTACGACCTAATCAAATAAATAGATTTACTGGGACGGACATCCCCATTCAAATCAATGTTTTAAGTTAAGATGGTGAAGTGACATTTGTGTTTTTTGAGAGTCTTTTCCTGTTCTAATAATTCTATATCTATGGCCCTAATATCCACCAACCTGGACTGACCTGTAAACGTTGAACTGATTCTTAGAAATACGATGGAAGTCGTATCTCCTTTTGAAATCCTGTGCTCCAGCCCATTTTAGGTAAGTTCAGCTATCCTTCAATAAAAAGCACTCTGCTCACAATCCTGCTCCACTGTTGGCCCTTAAGGAGAGTTTTCATTGGAAGCATTAACCATAGGATCAATCCATAATATGATGATAGATGGAAGGTCAACTAAGATGATGAGGTTTTGAAGCAGCGCTGAGAGAAGGTGGTTCTGGTTAAAACTGTTGTGAATGTTGGCTGCTCAGGCCTCCGTGTGGTTTTTGACGTTGGATAAATCAACGGATATTCATTTTTTACGTAAATAATATCACACCACTCTGACTGATAAGGTGTAGCTAAACAATCACCTGTGCCTGAGCGTGAATGTCTTTAAAAGGAGATCTGATATTGTTCAAGTCCTGCCCTCACTGTTTGTTTGATGGAGTGTATCGTTGCATAATGTGAGGTAGCTGGCTCTGGTTAGAGCCTTTCCCTGAGTTAGGGATCTTGGAGAGTAACACTAGGATGATATCATAGAGAGCACTTGAAATGAATACTCCTTGTTTTAACAAACACCTAATGCACTGACTGAGGCCCACCACGACCTGATAGGGGTTAAATACACTACATTTCTACTGCCTGATCAGATTTCTCTATTTACCATTCAATAATACAGGTTGTCTGCTTATGCCCACGTGTTTCAGGACAGTGCAGACGTGTGAGTTTATATAGGCCAGGCCTACACACACGTATGACACATGCTCTATGCATGCCTTCTTTTGTATGGACAGTGTATTGAATTTAGCAACACATTAATGAATTGTCTTGTTTTATTATGCCCACTGCCATATCAACCTTCAGTCTAAAGGTAGTCTTGCTCTTCTAGGGCCTGACAACAGCCATGGGTGATCATCACGGTGCTCAGCAGCTACTCCGGCTGGGCCCTGTCTGCTGAGGGTTTCCTGCTCAGCAACAACCTGCTCAACATCGTAGGGGCCCTCATCGGCTCCTCAGGGGCCATTCTCTCCTGCGTCGTGTGTGGTAAGGAAGTCCGTTGGTCTGTATTTTCGAAGTGTCACACATCCCATAGAACAGGGGTATTCAACTCATACCCTACGATGTCTGGAGCCTGCTGGTTTTCTGTTCTACCTGATAATTATTTGCACATACCTGGTGTCCCAGGTCCTTGATGTAGAGGGGAACAATGAAAAAACGCAGTGGAACTGGCGTCGAGGTCCAGAGTTGAGTTTGAGGGCTATAGAATGATTAAAGTATGGAGCCTATAGTACTTCCGTCTGTCTGTATTTAGTAAGTGTCATACATCAGACAGTATGGGATAAATAGACCGCATCAGCTCATAACCTACATATAAACCTTGAAGATGCTAAAATGTGCAAGAGGCAGTTTCTGTGCTTCCAACGTTCTCCACTAGGAGGAACTCTATAACTGTACTTAAATGCCTTCTTGGCGGCATTGACTGCCTGAAAGAAACTGGGTTCACTGAAAAATGCAGTTGACTCAAAAAGGTTGAGCAGCTTTTAATCCTATCCATCTCTGTACTCCCCCTCCTCTCTCTCCTCTCCCCCTGGCTAGGGGCTAGGCCATGAACCGTTCCCTTGCCAACGTACATCATCCACTGGGTCAGGCAAGCCCATGGAGATCATAGGAACGTGGACCAAACTGTCAAAATGATCGAAGACGCCCACAACATCATCATCACTCCAGGTAAAGTAAAAACCCAACAACACGCACACACACACACACACACACACACACACACACACACACACACACACACACACACACACACACACACACACACACACACACACACACACACACACACACACACACACACACACAGCATTAACACAGTGATACTTACACACACCGGAGCACTGACAGGGTAGGTTCATGTAAACCACCCACGTACACAGGGTTCAACTGACAAATGTTTTTAAGACCTAGAGAGTAAGTGCGTTGTGGCCAAAGGTCTTGTGCAGAAAGTAGAAAACATGGTCCTTTGCGATCCACATTTTTCAGAAATTCCCAAACTTTTTTTCTATGTTTAGCTAACCTCTATTGACCTTGTTACATCACCAGTTAATTTGCTCAACTTCATTGGGGCACCTTTCAAGTAGGGCCCGTCAGGCATGCAGGCCCACTCTATCCCGAGGTGGTCCAAGAGCCTGGGTCGTGTTTTGGAGTAGGGTTTATTGAAACTTTGACAGACCTCTGTATAATCTCACTCTCTGTCTTTTCGCTCTCCCACCCTGTCTGAAAACCCGTCCCCTGACGACAGCTCTCTGCACATGGCTTCTCCAACCTAGTGGCGAAGTGAACTGTTGAGTGAGAAGTCAGCTCTATCTCTCCTGCCTGGCAGTGCAGCCTCAACCTGCGCTGGTCCATACAGTATGCTGCTCCCAGAGAAAATAAAGGAGTAGAAAAGAAGGCTCTTTTTTATGGGCTTTAATATGCGGTACCCATGGGGCTCTGGTCAAAAGTAGTGCACTATAAATGGAAATGGGGACCCTGGTCAAAAGTAGTGCACTGTAAAGGGAATAGGGTGCCATTTGGGACACAACCCCAACCTAGTGGCTGGCTCTGCTCTGCTCTTCTAAACTGCCTGGTTGTCTGTGGCTCGGCTTGACCTCCTGGGCCAGTAAGTGTAATCGCCTCCAGCAAAGCTTATGGCTCTGTCTGTCCTCTGTCTGCGTCGGCATCCACTTTGTTCTCTACAACAGAGAACTGGACCATTATGGGCAGACAGGACGAACAGATGGAGGGGTGATGAGATGTGGGAGGATGAATAAAGAGAAGGGGAGAAAGGATGATGAACGTGGCACTCCAGAGTAAACAGGCATGGGGGGCCAAGCACAACAGAGATGGCTCCTTCATTTAAAACACACCGACGCAGGCAGTCCAGCCTCCAGCCATCCAGCAGGGCTCAACCCTACGGTGTCCTGACCCAGCCATGGACCTTGACTGTAGACGGTCAGACCCTATCTAACATGGATGTACACCATTGGGCCCATGTAGATAGTGGGGGAGATGTTACTATATCTATTGTGGAGGATGTTCTGAACTTCTAAAGTACACAGTTGTCTAACTGACTACTGCAAAACCCAGACTTGTTTTTGTATCCAAACATTTTCAAGCATCTTCTCCAAATGTAACCAAATTAGCCGGTGTTTGTGTGCCAGGTAGTCCTGCCAGACTGAAAGGTGATCCTCAGCTTCCAAGGCCTGGTATTATGGTGCACTGTTCCACAGTTGCTCTCTGTGTTGTCAGTGGGTCCCAGATTCTCCTGCTGACTGCAGTGCACTACACTACACCAGGCCCGAGCTGGAACCGGAGCTGTCTTGTTTTCCTTTTCACGTTTCCTATAATTGGACCAGTCACAGTCACTTTGCTTGATTGACATCAGTGGAAACATTTAAGACTTTTTTTTAATAAACACTGGCGTTGTCTGGATGGGGTTGTTTTCGTTAGGAGAAAAGCTTGTGTTTGAGAGTCTGCATGAAAAAGTTGAAAATCATTAAGGAGCTAGTGTGGACCGTAGTTATGCTCAGTGCAACATGCTGTGTTGAAAGCAGAGTATTTGACGGCTGTTGTGACAGGCCTATCAAACGTTGTAAACAGCAATTGAGGCTTTAGATTATCCATTTGCTGTGAATTATTGTTTCTCTTTTTTGGATGGTGGTCATTTCAGGAAGAGGCTTCTCAACTCTGCACGGGGCCGATGAAAGATAAGTGTTGATGGTCCTTGTTGTGTTTGACTGGCCTAGATTGGCTTTGGAATGGTGAAGACCAGTGAATAAAGGCTTACTTGGTCTTTTGAGTTAGAAATGTCCTGTCTACCACATGTACTGGAGCAATTAAATGTGCACTTGGACATTAATTGTAAGTACGATCATCCTTAAAGGGGAAATCTGCAGTTGGAAAAAGAACAAAACCAACACCATGCCAGTTGTTTTTGGTAAACGGCTGAGGGATGGAGCTGGAGAAATGGAACCACTCTCAAATGTATAGGCAGAGCTATGGATGCAAGGACTGACCATCATGAGATCAGAATTATTTATAAGTTATATTCTTCAAGACTCAATATATAATTTATTTATACATCTAAAAATGGATGTAGCAACTAAGGATTCTTGCACATGCTCCCACTTTACTGCTTCAGATAAAAGGATTGAAATCATTTCACGACTGATTCTTTTTTTTCAGCCTTGATGTCCTTTATTTATTTTACGGTGTTTGTTTATTGTGTTTTAAAATAACAGGCTCAATTATTTCACCTCCGGGTCTTGTTGAAATGAGAGGAAAGAGCTCCCACTTGTATTTAGGATTATTATCAAAACCATATTCTGCTATTTGAGACAATGCATGCAGATAAACTAGGTTAGTACACTTGTTTACTCCTGAGCCCTCAGACATCCTCTGTTCCTATGGGAATTCACTGCTCCTTTAAAATGATACTCTACAGAAAAACTCTGGACTTCCCTATTGCTGGGATACGTTGGTTTGAATATTTTTCTTGTTAGATTTTAAATACCTGGTGTGTCAAAACTAAAAGCGGAGAAATAACATTTAAGCAAATATTTTTGGTTATTGGTTATTTCCTAAATGTTAAATGTGTTTTTATAAGGATTATTTTATTTTTTGAAGCACATTTCATAGGGCTTTATGTAAGTGTTTGTGTTTTTAGCATCAGAATATCAATATCCAGGTAAGAATCTCTGGGATTGTCTGATTTTTTTTGCTATTTATTCAAGCATTTTTGATCACTGTTCACAGGTGGTAGTCAGTTTTGGACTTCTATCAAGATGTGCCAGTCAAAGTCCAGGCAGACTGTGTTCTGAAGTTTTATTGTGTTCCTTCCTTTTTTCAGACATTTTATACAGACAGCAGTTGACAGGTTTTCATAGCAAGTAAAAGTAGAGACTCAGGGCTAGAAAATGGTATATCATACACCACAATTGAGGAACAATGGGAAAGTCATTCTGCTTTGAATGTTGATGAACTTGTAACCTCACCTTTGAAAAAAATGGCCTTTGAATGTTTTGGTACACCTAATGGAGAGCTCTTCTTTGTCTATACCCATTCAGCATCATTCACTTCCTCTTAAGCTTTAGCCTCACCCATCTCTTTAAGGGTTGATATGAGTGTTCTGTCCTAACAACATTCAAGCACCCAAGCTAACTGGCTAACTTTGGCTAGCTTGCTAACTACTTCCAGACACAAATGAGAGAACAGCTCACTTTGACCATTTTACTCACCCTAGCAGAGCTGGTTAGGATATTTTATGTTATTCAGAGCATTGGTGACTGCAACTGTACTGATGGCAACAATTTAATTACACTTTTTTTTGTTGAGCGTTCATACATTTCTCAGTTATTCTGAGCTCTGGCACACTCAGACGGGAGTGCTCTGAAATCGGAGTAGATAGCCAGAGCGAATTTACCAGCTACGTCTATCAACAGCTGTCACAGTGACATCATGAACATTCTATTGAAATGGATACTTGCATAGAGGAGTATTTTGTTAAGACATGTAGCTAGCTAGCTAAAAAATGAACCATAATCCCAACTCGTGAAGTTACTACCCTGAATGAATCGGCAGGTAGCTAACCTACCAGGTTCAATGTTAGCTAGCTAACATTAGGCTTTAACTTGCAAAGCAAATGGCTCTGAGATACAAATAATATTACTACACAGATCATACACGTAACGTTAGCTAGCGAGCCAGCTAATGTTAGCTAGCTAGGTTAATGGTTTGAATCCCCAAGCCGAGTAGGTGAAAAATCTGTCAGTGCTCTGGAGCAAGGCACTTACCCCCCTAATTGCTCCTGTAAGTCGCTCTGGATAAGAGAGTCTGCTAAATTACAAACATTTTATGTAAAATGTGGCACTCCTTTCTTCCATCATGGAGTGCTTTGAGAGGCTAGTTTAAGAATCATGTCACCTCCACCTTAGCCAACACCCTAGACCGACTACAATTTGCATAGCGCCCCAACAAATCCACAGAGGACGCAATCGCCAATGCACTGCACACTGCCCTATCCCACCTGGACAAGAGGAATACCTATGTAAGAATGCTGCTAATCAACACTATACTGCCCTCCAAGCTAGTCACTAAGCTCAGTGCCCTGGGTCTGACTTCCTGACGGGCCAACCCCAGGTGGTGAAAACAGTCAACATCATCTGCGCAACGCTAATCCTCAACACGGAGGCTCCTCAAGGGTACATGCTCAACCCCCTTCTGTACTCCCTGTTCACTCATGCTACACACGTCTCCAACTCAGTCATCAAGTCTGCTGACAACATAACAGTGGTAGGCCTGATTACCATCAGGGAGTGGTGCTAGGAAAATAACCTCAATGTCAATTAAATTAAGTAACTGATCTTGGACTACAGGAAACAGCAGAGAGAGGCTGAAAAAAATTGTCTTGGCCCCTAAGACCCTTACGCACGTCTACAGAGGCCCCATCGAGAGAATTTTATCAGGCTGTGTCGTCGCCTGGTACGGCAACTGCACAAACCACAAACGCATGGCTCTCCAGAGGGTTGTGCGATCAGCCCAACGCATCATCTGGGCCACACTGCCTGCACACCAGCACATCTACAGCACTCGGAATCACAGGAAGGCCAAGAATATCGTCAAGGACCTCAGCCACCCAAGCCACGGCCTGTTCACCCCACTACCATCTAGAAGGTGGAGACAGTACAGGTGCAATACTGTTTTACATACTGTCTTACCCACTTTATACAGGACCTTCAGAAAGTATTCACCCCCTTGACTTTTTCCATATTTTGTTGTATTATAAAGTGAGATTAATTGATTTCATTGTACGATTTACAGGAAAAAATGTACGTGTAAATGTTATTTTTATTAAAACACTATCTTGACTAGATAAGTATTCAACCCCCTGAGTCAATATACACTGAGTGTACAAAACATTAGGAACACCTAATCTTTCCACGACAAACACTGACCAGGTGAATCCAGGTGAAAGCAACGACCCTTATTGATGTCACTTGTTAAATCTACTTCAATCAGTGAAGGGGAGGAGACAGGTTAAACTCCAAGTACAGTTAGGACACATGGAAAGGAATTTTCTTTTGCATTAATCATGCAAACACATTTATTTCTTGTGGCACAGCGTCTGTAAAATGGAAACTTATGCTCTTCTGTTCCCTATCCATGGAATTAGTCCACTGCACC
Source organism: Oncorhynchus tshawytscha (assembly GCF_018296145.1). Classification (NCBI taxonomy): domain Eukaryota; kingdom Metazoa; phylum Chordata; class Actinopteri; order Salmoniformes; family Salmonidae; genus Oncorhynchus; species Oncorhynchus tshawytscha. The sequence goes on from NC_056448.1 coordinate 10,476,852, forward strand.
ACCAGGATGGAGCTAGCTTGCCATGTTTTACTTTTTACTCATACCCCAAACCCCATTTCAAAAGAAACAAGCACTCATTAAGATCAGGCGTGGCCTATTAGTGGGCACCCAACGCACCTGAACACACTTAACAAGATGAAGGATTGAGAGTTTTGTTGACGCTGAGAACGGAATGTAAATGTTTTTAATAAGTGACCGTCTTTAAAAAGCAATGAATCCCTTTGAAAACTATGTGGCATCGACATGAGTTAGTAACAGTTATTCTAGTGTCCAAATTGGCTACAAAGTGTAAATAGGATCATTTTCCTAATAAAGTCAGTCTCGTCTAAAACTGAGCAAGGACCATACGTGCGTCACAATGGGTAAATTGAGTTTGGGTTTTGATTTGACGTTGTACATTTGCCCACTAACATGGGGTGAACAGCTTTAGTGATGGCTCTCTATCCAATAGCATAGACCGTGCCCAGCCGCCCGGATTTGTTTACAGAAGACAATACGTTGCGCTTTTTTAAAACTTAACACCTTTGTTAGATTTAAAATTGCGCAACTAAAGCATCCTCTGCAAAAAACATCAAAAATAATTACAGATTTCAGATTTAGCTTAGATTCATTCTGATGATTTTTAGGAAATGAAGTGAAGCTTCCGCCTCTACAGTGTCTGGTGGGGGATAAACATCATTAACCAAATTCGGAATCGGCCAGGAAACACACCTCCAAGACCGAAATCCCATTTTTCTAATGCGCAACAGAAAAGACACGTGCCAATTAGCATGTTCAGTGGCTCTTTAAATAATTCTCAGAACGTTTTTTGAACATTACTAATGTTTCATGGAAAGTTTTCCTTATGTTCAGAGAACTTAACTTAAAACCATGAGGAAACCTGTAGAAAACGTAATGCTGAAGTACTGAAATTCCCCCAAAATAACGTTGTTTCTTAATGTTCTCGGAACAACTTAAGAACATTACTTTAAATAGATCCATGAGGAAACCTGTAGGAAACGTTATACTGAAGTACTGAAATTCCCACCTAAGAAACCTATGGTTCTCAGAACGTTATGTGCTAGCTGGGAATGGACCTACTGTATACAGTATGTTTTTCTGGCCTGCAAATTGATTTGGACGAACAAATCTGTGCTATTTTGAAATCGCGATGTGGCCCTCGAGCCAAAATGATTGCCCACCCCTGCCATAACCCCTTCATTACCCCTGCCTTGCCAAGGCACCACTGGGGTGAAAAAAGCCAGGAGGGGAAAGGACAGGGTTGAAGCTAACTGTGGAGTGAACAGAGGAAGGTGAAAGGGAGGAGAGTGAATGAGAGCAGCGCAAAAGTAGGAATAGGCACACCGGAGAGAGGAAAGAGGAGGGAAGGGAAAAGGCACACCGGAAGCTTGTGTAATTTTCCTTCATTCGTTTGATCTGGGGTTCCAGCAGCTGCTGCTACTTAGAGCATTTGCAGTTGATTAGAGGGGGAAGTGGGTGGCCAGAGAGTGGCCAGATTTGGTAGTCCTGTCCCCCCTCCCCTTCCCTCTCGAGCTGGATAATTGGGTGGGGGTGTTAGGCTGCTATGAGGGCGGGGCATGGGGCTGCCACTGTTTGGAGCCTCAGAGGTGGATATTGTTCCTAATGTATTTGTAATGTAATGTAATTCACACAGTGTGGTGTCGCTCTGGTTAGCCTCTCTTGTAAAGGCCACGCCCCCCCCCTCATTTCAACACTGCAACATGTACACTGCATTGCATTACATGAGGTACCTAACGGGTTAACTCCACACACTGCTACACACGAGGGTATTCAAAGTTCCTAAGGCTACTGTGGGTAACAGCCGTGTGTGTAAATTGGGGACTGATTCATAATGGCAGGAGATCACAGAGGGTCTGGGTAGAGCAGGAGAGGGGGAACGAGACACCTCAGGCAGTATGAGTAGAGTGCAGCTGCTCTGATCTCTGCTTTTACTCTCTGGTCATAAACCTGCTGCTTCAGTGTGTATCCGTAGGGCCCTCTCGTCCTCCATCCTTAACCCATTTCCCCTGCTTCTCAGGCCCTTTATGACCTCTGACATTAACCTAAACCGCCCCCGGCACTAACATCATGGCCCCTCCATCTTGTACTTCTGACTCAACTTTTGTCAACAGACAAAATATCATGATACTTTTAAACCACAAGGGTTTTCTCACCCTTCTCATCCTTGTGATGTGCCATATAGATGGAGGTGAATAAGATGTTAATCCTTCTCTCTTACCAGTTTGGTATCCACCCGGAATGCCTTGGCAGCTCAATGTGCTATTGGCCGAGGCGGGCATTTCCTATGACATCTTGCTGGAGATGGAGGAGATCAACAAGGACTTTGTTGGTATGTTTGGTTTCACCTTCACGTGTTCACCTCTTGTGTTTCGGTCTATAGACAATATGCACCACATTTTCTCTGTGGTGTGCTTTGATCTCATGTGACATGTGCTGTGATCTCTTTTTCTATGTCTCAGAAACGGACCTGGTTCTGGTGATTGGTGCAAACGACACAGTGAACTCTGCAGCCCAGGAGGACCCCAACTCCATCATCGAATCCATGAAGAGTGAACGAGTATACACTTCAAGGGGGAAGAAAAGGTAGGGAATGGGACTGCAGCCCCTGTCAAATGTTGACTGTCACAGAAGGGCTTGTTGGAAGTTGAGCTGATTTACTCCGGCTCTCCAAATGGTGAAGGGTAATACTGGAGCGGGTATCTAACATGGGCTCAGAAGGAAGCTATTCGTCTTTAGTTCTGTTCAAGTCCTAGACTTCCAGATTCAGGGGCCTCTTTCTACGTACAAACACTTGCGTTTGAACACACGCATGCACCCTGTACTCTTTGTTACTGAGGCAACAAAGCCCTTACCCAGGTGTACTAGCTCCAGCAGGCACAGATCTCACACGGCTTCCATTAGCGGTGACTCGCTCCCTCTGGAATGATGACATTTTGGAGCATCCGAGTGGAACTTTTCCTAAATGTGGGATTCATATTGCTCACCACCCCACTTTAAAACGCCTTCATTTCTACAGGTTCCCTTGGGAAATCAGAGTTTGTGAGCTTTAATACTACCAGCACCCCAGCCCTCTACTATACTGGGCTGTATTAACATGACGTGTGTGTTTATATCCCTCGGACCTGCTGGACTGTTGAAAATGTTATTTTCATTGTTCTTAAAGTGACTCAGACACTTGAATTAATAACCTTCCACTTGTGGCTCATGTTTATATGACGCTGTGTGGGGCCGGTCAGGCTGTGGTGCGGATGGGTGTGCTGGGCCGGGCTGTGTGTGTAGTCTAACTGTAGATATAAACAAACCAGGAGGGGCTCCTCAGTGCCACCGTAGCCAAGCTTGTCAGAGCAGACAGAGGGCATTCCTCTGGTACAGTACCCTTGCCTCGCCTGGTGGACGGTTAGGTGGCTGGTGATTCAATGGTCCAGGCCTAGCACGACCGTGCCATAGCCACATCCTCTGGTGCTGATTGCCAGACTAAGATTACCTCTGTTTGCACCCTACCCCTGTCCCAAATAAAACCATCTGTCCCGTGTATTATGGATGAGGGGGTTGGGGAGTCTGGACTGGGATGCCCTGCCTAGAGAGACTGGCTAGGGTAGGCCTGGGTGTCCCAGACCCTTACTCTAACCCCGGCCGGAAGCACAACCATAGTGGGAGTGATTTACACTCTTCTCTCACAGGAGGGTGTTTGAGTCAGTGCATGCTTGTATGTGTGTGTTTTGTGTTAAGAGTAGTGTTTGTGGGTGGGGCCGCACCATGGGAACACTAGCCACTACTGACCCTTTCCTGCCTCTCTGAGTAGATTCGGACAGTCCTCCTGTTGATTTTTGGGTCTCAGTATGACAGAGGTTCTCTTCCAAGTATCTTTCAGCGTGTCAGATAGCAGGGAATAAAAGTCTAGTGGTGAGAGCACCGCTCTGGTTTTACTTATTAAATTATTGCGCTGCATTCTGTGCCTCCAAAAACACATGCTCACAATCACAGGATGCTCCAATCTATTTCCCAGGTCTCTCTCTCTCTCTCTCTCTCTCTCTCTCTCTGCCTCTCTCTGCCTCTCTCTCTCTCTCTCTCTTTCTCTACAGACACTAATGATGCTTAATTTTGTAAATGGCCAACACTTAAATGCCCATTAGTTGTGGGACAAACTTACTCTTCTCCTCCAAATGGAGCCCTTCCCCCTACATCTTCCACTTACATGCAGGTGCATGCAACATTTAAACCCCTGTTGAGGTATGTTCATGGATCCGTGTTAAATGTTTACCAAATTAGACAAAAAGAGGTGCTTTCACAGTTGGGGTTGTCTTATTTACTATAGCATGTTTAGTTTCAGAAAAAAACACTGATTGCTTTTGATTATTTGTAGACATACAGTGCCTTCAGAAAGTATTCACACCCCTTGACTTTTTCCACATTTTGTTATGTTACAGCCTGAATTTAAAATTGAGATTCTTTTGTCATTGGCCTACACACAATACCCCATAATGTCAAAGTGGACTTATGTTTTTAAAAATTGTTTTAATTACTACAAAGATACAGTGGTCCTTCCTAACTTCGCTGCCAGAGAGGAAGGAAATCGCTCAGGGATTTCACCATGAGGCCAATGGTGACTTTAAAACAGTTAGAGTTTAATGGCTGTGATACAGTAGGAGAATTCTGAGGATGGATCATCAACATTGTAGTTACTCCACAATACTAACCTAATTGACAGAGTAAAAAGAAGGAAGCCTGTACAGAATACAAATATTCCAAAACATGTTTGCAATAAGGTACTAAAGCAATTAAATGTTTGTCCTGAATACAAAGTGTTCTGTTTAGGACAAATCCAATACAACACATTACTGAGTACCACTTTCCATAATTTCAAGCATAGTGGTGGCTGCATCATATTATGGGTATGCTTGTAATTGGGAAAAAAAAGAAACGGAATGGAGCTAAGCACAGGCAACATCCTAGAGGAAAACCTGGTTGTCTACTTTCCACCAGACACTGGGAGATGAATTCACCTTTCAGCAGGACAATAACCTAAAACACAAGGACGGATCTACACTGGGCACCCTAGTGGCGCAGCGGTCTAAGGCACTGCATCTCAGTGCTAGAGGCGTCACTACAGACCCTAGTTCCAGGCTGTATCACAACTGGCCGTGATTGGGAGTCCCATAGGGCGGCACACAATCGGCCCAGCGTCGTCCGGGTTAGGGTTTGGCCGGGGTAGTCCGTCATTGTAAATAAGAATTTGTTCTTAACTGACTTGCCTAGTTAAATAAAGGTTAAATAAAAAGAAAATACACTGGAGTTGCTTACCAAGAAGACAATGCTTGTTCCTGAGTGGCCGAGTTACAGTTTTGACTTAAGTCTGCTTGAAAATCTATAGCAAGACCTGAAAATGGTTGTGTAGCAAGGACCAACAACCAGTTTGACAGAGCATGATGAATTTTGAAAATAATAATGGCAAATGTTGAACAATCCAGGTGTGGAAAGCTCATAGAGACTTACCCAGACAGACTCACAGCTGTAATCGCTGCCAAATGTGCTTCTACAAAGTATTGTCTCAGGGGTGTGAATACTTAAGTAAATTAGGTATTTAATCAATGCATTTTGCAACAATTTCTAAAACATGCTTTCACTTTGTCATTATGGGGTATTGTGCGTAGATGGGTGAGAAAAATCTATATTTAATACATTTTGAATTCAGGCTGTAACACAACAAAATGTGGAACAAGTCAAGGCATATGAATATTTTCTGAAAGCACTGTAGGATAGAACAATGTATCAGGCATTCTTTCTCGGTTGTGTAAACGGCTGCAGTCTATGCTGAGCCCCTGTGTCCATGTCTTTTTAGGTGGTTGTAATGAAGCGTTCTCTGGGAGTGGGCTATGCTGCATTGGACAACCCCATCTTCTACAAGCCCAACACAGCCATGTTGCTTGGAGATGCCAAGACGACCTGCGATGCTCTGCAGGCTAAAGTCCGCGAGGCCAGCTAGTGAGCCGTGGCTGGTCCAGTAGGGCTCGGGCCTGTCTGACTGAGCAGCAGG